>NW_027040678.1:1200000-1517500 GCF_037179485.1 Ochlerotatus camptorhynchus | reverse complement strand
CGGTTTCACAAGCAATTAGCGTTGGTCTGGGGAGTCCGGTGAATCTTGACTCCGGAACGTGTCTAATCAATTCTCGTTTGAATATTTATGAAAATCTTGTTTTCCGATAGACTGGTTATTGAGTATTTCCAGCTCAAACCGGCAAAAATTGAGTCACTTTTCTCCCGAGCTTTTTAGATTTGAATATTGCACATATGTTTTTTTCTTCCCAAGGTGGCATTTTCTATTAACATATAGTAATTTTATCAAGACTAATCAATTATAAGGACGTATGCTAAGAAAAGGGTTTTGATTTTCAAAAAATCATAACATTAAAACGGTTTATTAAAATGACGTCTGAGAAGAAGTAATATAGATAATAAAATAATCTATAAGAAAAAAATATACACTTTTCTCTCAGTTAAATCATGTTAAAAATTTAAGTTTATAATTTTCTTAAAAGACCAGAAGAGGGACGAGGGTTTGTTTTTTAATGTTTTGTGTGAAGAATGCTGAAATTATGCCCTCTTATCTGATGCAGAGTGTTGGATGGTAAAATGTCGCAATATATTTTTTTCGATTATCTTTTGTTTTCATTAAATTGAACATTTTTCCTAAGTTAAAAAATTTGTTGAAAACTTCAAAGCATGTGCTTTCCAAAACTCTGCACCATATTTGAGGGCATAATTTCAGCTTTCTACATTTTTTTTTAATTCGAAGTGGTGTATTTTAAGAAAATTAAAAATTAAAATTTTAAACATGATTCAACAGTGATTTTTCTCTCAGTGTATATCCTTCTTAAAATCCATTTTATTACCGACAACTTCTTGTCAGACGTCATTTTAATTAAATATACCGTTTTCAAGTTTTGCTGTTTTGGTAGCATCAAAAATATTATTCAAAGTTTCATTCATATCGAAGAGAGTCATGTCCAACCTATTTGCTAGTTGGCGTGGAAATCCTCAATTTTTCCGCCACGAGCAAACAAAAAATTGGGACAATATTGATTCGACCTTCAAGTCTACATCGGAAGGATCCACACCTTAAATTGACCTTTTTGAATAAGCAACGATGACATGCCGACGGTCGGGCACGGTACATTGTCATGGAATGGGGTTCAATAGCAGGAAGGAAAGCCAGAAAAAGAATCAATCTTCTTCAAGTCGGCAGCCACTTTATAAATATCTCCGAAAGGAAGAGCAAAGAAACGACCTATACCCTCTACGGTGTAGGTTTGCATCGGATGTAATGGTAGCTGATGATATATTCATGATTTGACGGGCTGGTTTTTTCCTCTTTTCGGGGTCAATTTTTTTACCTTATGGTGTAATGGAGTGCTGTTTCTGGAGAGTGGATTGCTGTTTTCGGGTTGAAATCCAACACCAGGGTCAAAGTGGATAACGTCCATCCTAATATGTCGCAATGTATTATTTACGACTTTTTGTACTTCAATCGGTCGCAATTTGAAGAACCTTGGATGTTTTCATGGAAACTAGTTAGGCAACCTGGCGGTACACAAAAGCTACGGCAGTTTCCTTTGAAGGGTTTTCAAGAGCCATAGAATAGTTGTAGTTTGCCTCGGGTGAAATGAAAGAACATGTTCAAAATGAATTCAGTGTTCGTTCATTCGAACTAGTGAGATGGAAGGCTCCAGACTCGACTTTATCTGTTAATTCGGTCAAAACCCTTGCTAACAGCATAAGTTGTAGGGAAGTGAAGCCCATTGAAATCGAAAATTTCATGACGTGACTCCACCATGAGAGAGTCTGTTAGTTAGAACTGAATCATTCGGAAAACGGTTCAAGAGAATTGTTAGTTTAACACCCGTTGCTTCTTTACTAGAGACCAAGTTTACCAGTGCATCTCCTCCACAGTTGTTACGGGAAAGGCGTTTTTGTTGGTGGGAAGAGTGTATTGGATACTTTTAAAAGTATGGTAAGCAAATGATGCAACTCTATCAATTCAGTAATGTAAAGGAGCTTATCATAGAACTCACGATCATCTGTTCAGAAAGCAAAAACGGTCACCACTAGGTCACCGTGACCCTTAAATAATAAAAAAAAAACCACTTAGACCGACGATCGTTCAAAGCCACACAGAAAAAAAATCATAATTTTAACCATCGCATAATATTTCCCCTCGTTTAATTCCAAGCTGAGTCGGCATAAACAACGAAATTGTTTACAAGCTTCTATGCAACAATGCTGGTGGGAAAGCGCGCTTAAATTCACATGAAAATGTTGCATATGTGGCCTTAGAAAACGAGCAACTTTTCCAAACATAACGAAATCCAATTAGACAAGTTCCAAGCCTGTTTGTTCGACCGCAATCGCAGAATTTAATTTGTGTTACAGAAAAGTCTTACGATGTAATCCGATTTAATTTGTGGTACAGTACGATGGTAAAATGATTCATCGCATAAAAGTCGGAAATTTGCATTCTATACGATTTAGCTTAAACATAATGCGATGTATGTCATACTTGTATGCGATGTTGACAAAAACTGTAGTTATTTACGATACTGTCTGTACATTGTCATACGACTTCTGGTTGTCTGGGTATGCACGTTTGGAAAGTATCATCACGAAGATTCTGCACTCGGTGCACAGCTTGTGGGCGGGAAGCGTTGTTTTTTTAAATCTATTTGTAGAGTCAATTCTTAGAAATACGAAGCGAAAGACAAACCAACCATTAAGCACAAGACCTTCAAGATAACACAAAGTCTGGAAGTGGCAATGTTCCATTCAAAACGTCAAGTATTTCAAGATAATCGGGTGAGATCAATCTTATTGTATTTAATCTTATTTTCGTGTAATAGGATATTCAATTGAACCGCTCCGGGTTATAATGTGCTTTTAAGCATTCTTCTTAAATTTTAGGATACAAGGGTTTAAAAATTATGGATTTTGTTTTCTTTTTTTTTTGTATTGGGTTTTAAGAATCTAGGCGAGCACGCTACGAGAAGTATCGTCAGCTTTAAGTAACTTAAATTTGATTCAAAGCAGAGCAAAAATCTCAGTAATGAATTGATGTATAATTAAATAACTCATTCAAATTTCAAATTATTTTCAGCTCACACATTCCACATCATTTCGTAGCATGGTGTCCAACTAAATCCAAAAAAATATTCAACCACCTACCTCAATCTAATCATTATCCCTTCCCATGGCGATCATGTAGCCTGCATGTGGCGAGTCAGCCATTACCCCTCCTTTACTATCGGCCTTGGATTGACTTGCGCATGACTGCCCCACCCTGCGTTGCAAAATGAAAATGAAAATGACTCAACAACTCAATCCAAGATCAGTGTCCAATGTTGTGAATTTGAATTACATTCACTTGATCTAGAAATCTCAGCAAACGATCCGGAGCCTGTACTACCCATACAAATTGTATACATTCTGCATAAGAACTGTTCCACCCCAAATGACGAATCGATCTGATACGACCTTCTTCGATTTGCATGAAATGATGCACAGTTGTTTGTTATGGTAAATCATTTCCATTGGAGCTAAAATTCGGCCATTCTAATCTAATGTAATCAAACGCCAACACAGCCAGTTCATGAATGCATCCTGAAAAATTATATGATAAATTACCTTCATAATTTTTCTTGTCTATTTGGTATACACTGCACATTAAAGATGCGCAAAATATATCAAAACGGCCAGGTCTAATGTGCAGCATTTATGGGGCACGATGATTCAGAAACATTAAGCTTGCATTTCCAGAATGCTTCAGAATCCAATAAACGGATGAAACGTGGACATTAGACTTATGCAAAATTTGAAATTTTTGCTCCACAGTGTTCAAACGGTTTCAAATCGAGCCTCCGAAAGTTTAAACTCATTTGATTAGAAATTAACTAGGCATAAACCATTTGAAGTTTATATGGAAATAACTATGGGAAAACAAAATTTTTTGTTCATTGTATTCTAGCCTTTTTACATATTGTACTAGCCGGCGCCGGTGGTGTAGTGGTAAGCGTGGCTGCTTTCTAACACCCCGATGGGTCTGGGTTCAATCCCAGCCGAGGTCGGTGGGATTTTTCTGAGGCATAAAAATCTCTGGTCACGTCTTCCTTCGGAAGGGAAGTAAAGCCGTTGGTCCCGGCCCATGTGTGTTGTGAATGGGTACGATATCCTACGCAGGTGTGGAAGCTGCCTTCCTGCACATTCGATTGCCGTCAATGGATGGCAATCGATGTCCGTCGGTGATTGGCACTAGATTGCGGAACCGAGACCGCGTTAAATAAAAGAAAAGTACATATTGTACTGATAACAAACTCTATTACTATTCTTATTCTTATTCGTACAACGATAAGCAAATAAGGTAGTGGAATTAAATGGAAATTACTAATCCTTCTCTCTCTATTTATACAGGTATTCCACTGAGACGCCCACAAGCATCAGAAGTTAGACAAAAGTGTTGTTGACATTTCAAGTTGAACAATGCATTAAGTCCTAAGTAGCATTGAAAGATTCTCTTCGTCGACTTTCTCTTTGCATCTTAACGGCCATGTTTCACATTCTCAGCTAATTTCAGCCCGCAGATCGATGAAGGAAGCAAGACAAGAAACGGACCTAATGCATTGTTCAGCATGATTTCATGATGCATAAGCGGTGAAAGTGAAGATATCGATTCTTTGAGCGAAATTCTCCCGGTGTTGCCATTGAATTCCGGGTGTTTTCCCGGGTTTTTCCCGTTGATAAAAAAATTCCTGGTATTTCCCGGTTTTCCTAGAATTCCCGGTAGGTGGTCACTAGACTGATGCAAAATTTGAGTTTTTCGCTCCACATTGCTCAAACGATTCCAAATAGGGTCCTAATTAGCCTCCCAAAATTTGAACTCATTTAGTAAAAAACTTACTTGGCACTAACCATTTGAAGTTTATATGGAAATTACTATGTGAAAACCATAATTTCGGTTCATATCTATCTCAAAATTCACCAGTTCACTATGCTTTAGAAAATGATAGAGGCAATCAAATGTACGGAACAAAAGTTATTAATGATTCAAGTTACTGATGTCTTATGATTATGCTTAATCAACTATTCGACAGGTATCATTGGTGCTTTTTGCGCGAAAAATATAGGACAAAAGCAGGGCTACTATGTCACACTGCAGAATATAGTATTGCTCACAATACAGCTGCCTAACTATGCCATAAGATTATAAATCTTTTAAACAATGAATAACTAATTAATTTGGCGTTTGGTTGAAAAACGATCTTCTGTAAATTTGTAGCTGAGAAAATTTCCCATAAGAATAGCGATAGAACTTATTATCAGTACAATATGGAAAAAAGGCTAGGAGATAATGGACAAAAAGATTGTTTTTCCATAGTATTTCCATATAAACTTCAAATGATTTGTGCCAAGTCAGTTTCTTACCAAATGAGGTTGAATTTTGGAAGGCTAATCTGGACCCGATTTGGAACCGTTTGAGCACTGTGGAGCGAACATTTCAAATTTTGCATCAGTCTAGTGGTCACCCTGTACCATATATCCAGACACTTTTAAACGATTTTCATGATGGCCAAATATGATCCAAATGTCACGTAAACTTTATGACGATCCTATTGTGAAGTGTCCATGTTCCTCTTACATAATTTTTATGTTGCCAAGTGATGTAATATTTGTATTAAAATTAAATTCGGTATTCGGTGTTTTACGGCATAACTTTGAAACAAATCTATGATAAAAGGATTTCCTGGTTGGAAGATCCAGACACGGAATTGAACCCGCCAACTTAAACATAATATTGCTTAGCAGCCACCCCATTGCCGAATTTTTCTAAGAAACATTTCAAATGCTTCAAAGGTTAAGAGCTTATTCAATGTACTTCACCAGTCGATTCCGACCAGTTTTTTTTAAAGTAGACTACGTCTTACGGGAAGGCACTAGAGGTAAATCTAAAATCTAAAATTGCGACCGTCACGAAAAGGTGTAAAGTTTTGTAAAGTTTTATAACTTTGTCATTTATAGATGAAATTAAAATCCAAATACACCAATCGATAGAAAATAACTCTCGCAATTTGCTAAAATAAATGCTTTTTCAATTTTCTCAACAAAATAATTTAAAAATTTACAAATAAGAAGTGACATTTTTATCACTGTTTCAATGAAATACACGTTCTCTCCAAACCAAGTCGTCATAATCGAGCACCATTTGGTTGCGCATCATTTTGTTTAAACCTGTAAAACTATATAAAAGCTCTGCTGTCGTTCCTACGCTCATTTCAATTCAAACATAACATACCCCCCAAGGGGTATTCTGAAGACTACTGAAAAAACGTGAATACGTAAATTAGAATAACACATGAAACAAAGATGAAAAGCCTGATAGGCTAATCAATTAACATGTTAAAACAATGTAAAATCATAATTAATAGAAATAAACGTAATTTTACTACTAATTTCCTCCGCTCATTAAAGATTCGGACGGCGTGGCAAGCAGAAGCAGGAGCAAATCTGGAAAAGGTAGATTTTTTTCCTCTTTCGCAGTCAGGCTAGAGCGCTGCTGACGGACGGTCGGTGTGGTAAAATAGCAGCAGTCAGCGTGATCACCTTAAAGACAACCAACGATGTGGTGGATAGGGATACCATATCAAAAACTTGAAAAGGAGGACATTTCGGTTTAGGTTTAGAGGTAAAGGAGGACAATGTTTCCTTTTCTCGACATTAAAGGAGGACAATGAATTTTTATCAATTGAGATTGTTCATAACTTGTAGTCGTTATCAATTCAGATGAATTGAAAAATGCATCCATATAGCCTTCATAATTTATTTTTAATGCTAGAAAATGATCTAATCCAGCTGTTCTGCATGAAAACTACAGCTTTTACAGCTTTAAACCGTCCCAACTTTTATGATGTACAAAAATCAGGATACATGCCATCGCTGATTGGAACCAACATGAAAAGGAACATCTAAGCAACCTGTCAATTTTACCATTGATTCAGCATAAAACTTTAAACCAATACCCTAGAACCAGAGCGTCAAGGCCCAAGCGCAATGACAGCGGCAGCGGAAAAGCCAGATCTGAGTAAGCCTACTTGTCAGAATGAAAACTAGTTAGAATCGAATCGACTTCGGTTAGGCATCTTGATGGCATTTGTGACAACTGTCAAACTTTCCGTTTCCGTTCCGCTTTCGCCCACATTGCGTTTGGACCTTCAAAATCAAACACATGTTGGATTGCTGTGTTTCATTTGGTGAATTTTCACTTAAATTTTAAAGATGCGAAATTTTCAAATAACCCTGGTATTTCATCAGACTTATTTTTGACAGACAAGCAATCCATTTTGACAAAAACCTGCCCGAAAATCGGCCAAAAAACACGAGAGGAATTTTTGAACATTATTATATATTTTCGAATTTTCAACATTACATGAAAACTCCTAAATTGTAACACAGTCTAAGGCTCTAACACCACTATCAAGTAGATGATTTTTTTTTCCCTATTTGATGGTAGTGTTAGTATGCGTAGGCGAACTACCAGTTACGCCAAATTGACGATCAAATGCATTGTTTAGAAAAGCTGATACGTCCCTTCGAAAACTGTTCCGATGCAATGAACCATAACACATGCGGGAAGGAATCGCCGTGGAAAACGATCTTGGGATGACACTGGAAGTGCCCTTGACGATTCCCTTGGATGGACGGATCTTTGGTGGTGGACTGTATTTTCGGATGATCGGTTCGATGGAAAGAACACTTTTGCTAAACTAACTTAACTACATTTGTTGCTCTTTGCTCTAGTGTACACACTTTGAAGGTTGAATTAATACTGATCTCGTTTTGTACTGTTCTCCCTCGCACGGTAGGGATTCGATAGTATTGAGCGTCGCTGTTCGTAGTGTTGCCGTAGAAATAGGATTGGGTGCTACCTCACTTCAGTCCTTCAGGGAACGGACGGAACAAAAACCTAATCGAAATTTGGTGAATTTTCACTTAAATTTGTTACTTCGAAACTAAATTATAATGTTAGAAATTCTCTCTGTTGTTGATCATCCGAATTTCGAGGAATTGTTTGTCAAAATTGATCACTGATCGGTCAGAAATAACTCTGGTAGAATAGCAGGTTTATTTAATAAAATTTCAGGTGTCAAATTAAAGTGAAAATTCCCCAAATGAACCTCAGCCTAAATGTAGGGGGGTTGACAACTGTAGTATATTCCTGATCCCACTATTGAATGGCATTTGCTATACAAGCTGAGGTTGCGACATAAATATTCTCAGCAAACAACGCTTTTGAATATAATTTTATAAATATATTTTTTTTTTTTCCTTTGGTTTGTTTTTTCCGTCGATCTTGTTTTCCGTGCTGAGCACCAATGCTACCGACGTGCCAGGAAGGCAGCTCCCACACCTGGACCCTACCTATCGACCCATCAACTCATGAACCGGGGACCAACGGCTTTACTTCCCATCCGAAGGAAGGCGTGATCAGAGATGTTATGCCTCAGAACATCCCGGCGGCGCCGACTGGAATTGAACCCAGGCCTGTTGGGGTGAGAGGTAATCACGCTTACCACTACACCACCGGCGCCGTTAATTTTATAAATATGTAACGGGAAAAAATGCAATTATTTAAAAGGAGGACATTTTCGGGCAAAAGGAGGACGTAGAAAAAATATTGAAAAAGGAGGACATGTCCTCCTTTAGGATACCATATGGTAACCCTAGTGGTGGAGAGCATGTGGAATTTGTGGAGATTGAACAATTGGTCCTTTTCACGCCCCATTCATAAAAAAAAACGGTGGCAAATCCTGTCAGGGGCGGGGCTTAGGAAGAAGTTTTTGTGCAGAATATGTAAAAAAGGAAGGACTTCGGATGTTGTATACAAATTACATATGCATTACTGTAAGAACTGTCAAAATCCTATGAATTTACATGTTAGTCTTCGTGATATTCTGCTTGAATGATGATTTTGGGCCGTCCCTGTTTTGAAGTGGAATCCAGAGGGACGGTAACAATTCATTTACATCTTTAAGTAGAGCTTTACATTGTTGTTTGTTACAAAAGTCATGCACCAAGTGGATTAGCGAGTTTCTGGGTAGTGCTGTGTTTAGTTCGGTCCTACTAAAAATAAACCACTGAAAATGGGTTGGACAATGACATCATTGTCAGAACATAACCTACCTCTATTCATTGGCCCGTACAAATCGATATCCTTCGTTTCATCGAATGTATGAATGCATAAGAGTTTCATAAATATATGCCCCCGTGCTCAGTGATGCACTGAAGATCTTTTTATTATTCCTTATGAAAGGCAATATTGTCCATATAAATGCACACTTACCCATGCCACATGGTCACATTTTTCCTGGCTTTCGTCTCCATGCATGGGACATTCTCGAAAGTTCAATATCCACATCGGAGACTTGCTACACGTTACGCGGAAGTCCGGAATCAGCAGTCAGTGTAGGGGGTGACATTCCTCCACGGAACAATTTCGTTCCCACACCAGGCCGCAATATGGTTCAATCAATCCCGGGTTTTATGATGACGCTGGCTGCGTCCGGCTGGTTATAGCTAATCAAAGAATTTTATGACCCAATTTCCTGGCCCAGCCGCGGGAGTTCAAAGCTGCTTTACGCTTACCGCATTGGTGACTAAGTCGTTTCCAGCTTCGTACCTTTGACCTAGCCCCACCAGGTGCCGAGCGAAATATGCTGAGAAAGTGAGGTAGTTCGTCATCGTTCATTCGTTGCCATCATCATTATTAGGTGAATTAGGCTTTGATTGGACTTGGGACAGTGGGAAGGAAAACCGAAAATATCACTCGCCACAGATTCGAAGAATCTCGCCACTTCAATGTCACCAGTTCGTAAAAGTCTCCCAGTTGAATGGCACGGAAAAAGTTCAAACAATTTCTTCGCTATTTCAGCCGAACAATCAGTTGGCAGAAACCAATTAATCTCCCAGAACTGCTTCGGCTGCTTAATTAGCTAAACGGGACAATTCCTTCTTGACACGTCCGAAATAGCTTCCCCATCAGCCAGAGCTAGAGCCAGAGCGGGTGAAAAGTATTTCAGATTCTTTGTTCCACCTCATCACCCCCCCTGAAATCCTGACGAAACCCCACTGAAAACTTTCCCATCAAGATCCTGATCATCGTTGGATAACAGCAAACACACAACACCAACAACAGGACCAGCACGCGTCCAAAGCATTTCTCGATGCATTTGTCTCGTTTGCTTTTGTCCCTTCCAAACCCCGCGCGGGAGCTTAAATGGCTGGAAGCAACTTTTTCCGCGAGCCGAGTCAGATTGGAACACGATGATAGAAAGTTTTTTAACTACCTACGTCAAGAGAGGGCGAAATTAAATTTTGCATCATCATCGTCACAAAAGTGGGAGTCCCCGTTGGAAGGTTCGGAACGAAACAACAGTCACCAGCAGTTAATGACAAAAGACGACAGAGATGGACTTTTAATAGGGAATCCTGCAGCCAGCAGCAGCAGCAGCAGCAACAGCAGAGGGTTGGCAGTTGTAATGACGGCAGAGAAGAAGGGCGGGCTTTTGAGCGTGTTTCAATTAGAGCAATTTGGCTTGGCTTTGTCTGTTTGACTTTTTCGGATAGGACCAACGGCTCCTAGTAGGATCTTTGTCACAGTTGAGAGACTAAGCTTGTTTGTTGGCTGGTTTTACGTTACCGAGAAGATTACAGCTACGGTATTTTCGCATTAGTGCGTGGAATTGGAATTGTATTAGGTCTCTTTAACCGATGGCCGGCTTTTGGTTCGAGATGGGATGAATTGGTCAAGTGTATTAAAATATTTTCTTCACACATGAGAAAGACTAAAATCATAGTTACACCATAAAGTGTAGTATATGTCTTTGGAACGACAAACGAAACGACGTTCGGTTCGGTAGAATTCAATAGCAATTGATTATCATCAAATTGGAACCGTTTATACTCGAATTGGTTCAGTCGGTTTCATAGATATTTTCTTTCGACTTTATCAAGCTCAGTCAATTGGTATAAGAAACTTCACTCACCATGCTTTGGATTAAACATTGAATTTTTCCTCCAGTAATATTAAAGCGTACGTGAATGGAAAAATATCTTATGTGTATGACGGCTAAACAAACAGTAAGACTCTTTGCTGGGAAACGTATCTATGGATTACCAGAAGGTAAGCAGCTTATTATTTTTAACCATTATCTAGTCTCAGCAAGATCAGATCACCCATCCACCCACATCCATAGCAGCCACAGGGGGAAAATATCGCAGCTTGTCTCTTAGGAGGCGAATAGCATTAAGCCGAATGCCATTTGGTCGAATAATGCACTACGCAAAATGAGTTATTATAAATGGCTTTTCATCGTAAAAAAAAAAGAATAAAGCATTCAAAATTCAATTCATAGCCTTTGCTTTAGTTTATACTTCTTTGAAGCCGTGATTTTTGACACTAATGCATAACAGGAGTCACAAATGTTGACTTTATTTTGTGTAACACTCGGGTTATCAACAATACATTTTGCGCATAAGTTTTTGCATCCTTTCAAGGAAGAACATTGGTAATAATGTAGATCAATTGAATCAAAGCAACTGATTTTTAGGTTTTGATAAATTCCGGGTAGACCATCAAGCGGAATACCACAAACGTAATAGTTCTTATAAAAAAACGTTCTGTTTTCGATAGTTCCTTCTTATTCAAATATAACATGGCAGAACAGGAAATCCAAATTGATATGAAAATTCCTACTTAGTGAATTTGAAGCCAGTTTCCTCAACAATTGTGCGTGTTTCAAAAAATCTAGCTAGACGTAGGGATTCAGAAAGACCTATTCAGCAAAATCTATGCATAGTCTTCAAAGAAAGGAGTTAAAATCTATCTTGGCTGAACATAAAAAGCTAATTATAACAAAAATACGAGCTTTTGTCAATTAAACCTGGCTTTGCGTGTGCTTAAAAAAATTACCATCCCGTATAGATTCAGCAAGGTTCATTCTATAAAATCCAAGCATAACGTTCAAAGGACGGTATCAAAATCCAACTTTGCAGAAACGGAAACCCAAATTTCTAAACAAATACTTTTCAAATTACAAACCCGGTTCAAACAAGGTCCATTCTATAGAATACAACCCTATTTTTTCAAAGATAGCAGCCGAAATTCAGTTCGGCAGAACAGAAAATTATAACGTATGAATTCAGCAGTTCTATTAAATTCACGCATATTTTTCAAAGGAAGGACCCGAAATTCAACTTGGCTGAACAGGAAACCCAAATTTCTAAGAAAATACGTACTTTTGAGAATTTACACCCAGTTTTCTAAAAAAATGTACATGCTTCTAAAAATGTACCATCACGAAGATTCAGCAAGGTCCATTCTAGAAAATGCAAGTCTATTTTTTAAAGATCGGAGCTGAAATGCCGAGTTGACAGAACAGAAACTCCAAGTGTCTATGAAAATGTGTACTTTTGTGTGTTTAAACTCGGTTTTCTCAAAAATTGAGAAATTCAACCCTCACGTATGGATTCAGCAAGTTCTGTTCTATAAAATACAAGCCTAGTTTCAAAGATAGGAGGCAAAATTCAGTTCGGCAAAACATAAAAATCAAATTTCTATGAAAAAATATTAACCAAAATCAAATTTATTTTGTGATTATTAACCAGGTTAGTCCATCGCGTATGGATTCAGCAAATACCATTCTATAAAATCCAAGCACACATTTCAAACGACAGAACCGAAACTCAACCTGGCTTCAAAAAAATCTACCAATTGCGCTTGCTTTAAAAAAAAATCCATTATTAAAAATCTCAGTCTAACTTTCAAAAGATGTGAATCTCACAAGAACGAGGAAGGGATCTAAGGGAGTGGAATCTACGTTAAAAGTTAGGTAAATCACTTCAGGAAAGCGCAGTTTAACATTCAATGTAATTCAATCACTCAGCAGAAAATTTTTGACTCACTAAAGAAGGTTTTGAGCCACTTCAGAAAAGGTTGGATACCATTTGGAAAATTTAAGCTAAAAAAATTGTCGGTTCCCTTCGGAAAACTTTCTACACTTTCACTAAGCAAGATTGTGTCCTTGCCAAATGCCAAAGCAGTTAACAAAAATCTGGAGCTCACTTAGAAAAATATCAAACCCGTTCTGACTAGTTTGGTTTCAGTTTGGAAAAAGTTGAATCAATGCAGGAAACCTTGGATTCGTTTAGAAACAGGATTAATCAGCTAATGTTGCCTCACTTCAGAAAATGCGAAACCAATTCTTTAAAGATTGGATTTGGAATAAAATTTGGAAAAAAGGATTGAATAACATAACAGAAAAGTTTAGACTCAGTTAGAAAAATATTGATGACTTATTCGAAAGTTTGAACTCACTTCAAAAAAGCTCAGACTCAGTTTTGAAACTGCTTTGAAAAGTGTCACTTCAGTTAGGAATTTCCTGAATCGTTTCTGATTTGGTCTCACTTCTAAAAATTTTAAACCAATTTTGAAAAGATTTGATTTAGCTCGGAAATTGTTGAATCACTGTAGAAAAATTGAACCATTAAGTAGCATTGCATCAGGTTTGTAATTTAAGAAATTTACATCGAATGTGAAAATCGGGCGACTACGGTGGGCTGGGCACATCGTAACAATGTCGGATAACGACCCAATGAAAAAGGTTCTTGGTAGCGACCCGACTGGAGCAAAGTGAAGATGTGCGCAGCGAACAAAGGGGATCAATCGGATTGAAGGTGGCTTACCTAGTGAGTTGCCAAACAAGATTAGGAATGATCTGGCATGCTGTACTGGTTTAGTAACTGACAAAAGAAAAACTTGAAATTTATTCCAGCCTTATGACGAAAATAAAAGGTTGCCGACTGGACTCGATCAACGTTGCGATTATCAGACCTTTCTCCACTGCCCTCTCCATGCTTCGGAACATGGATAGGCTAAAAGCGAATAAGATGCGCTCATAGTACGATAATTTTACTTCGTATGCCGTTACTGCTGAACGGGAATTGGAGAGAATCGAGGCAAGTGTGTGCGTCGGTCTACAATGTTATAAATAAAGTCGAAAGCGTAGAGAGTACACGAAATAAAAAAGATAAAAAATCATTGCATCGTCTGCATGGCCTACTTATATAATTCTTTGTGGTATTTGCTGCGGAGGGTGATAGGAAATGCAACTAACATTAAATAAAATAAATTTTTGGTTTGCGTGTGGGACTAATGATGTGACATATCAAAAATTGAGCTTTCTTCGTAAACATTCACACTTAGAATTTTTTACAGAAATCTCTAAAATTTTACCGAAAACTTAACAGCTGAACGTTCGGTAAACAGTTTCGCAGATTTCCTGTAATTTTTCACAAATATCTGTGAATTTCTCACAGATATCTGTAAATAGTTACAGGAAAACTGTTAAATTGTTTACCGAACGTTCAGCTGTTGAAATTTCGGTAAAATTTTACAGAAATCTGTAAAATAATCTTAGTGTGTTTAGAGGTGGCGCAAGAGGTCTAAGTTCAAAGTGTTGAACGATTGTTTTTTTTTCCAATAAAACATATGCTCCAATAAGTAAACACATGATTATCCATTTTATGAATCTTCATTCGTTCTCGAGATATATGGCATAGTGAGGCTCCCACATATGGATTTATGCTAACATATTGATTTATCGCAATCTGCATCCGTGCGGTGATAGATGCAGCGTGAGTAAATATGAGAATGAGAGAAAATAAGAGAGAATGAAAGATAAGGAGAGAGAAGGAGAAAACGAGCGAGTGAAACATGAATTATGAATAAAATTAACTGCTCATGAGCAGGGTTGTTAACACTCCGAATACGATGCCTCCGAAAAACGTGTAACGGCAAGTATGCAATGGCATAACTTAGCCATTTCTTGATGAATTTCAAAAACTGTGGTACTTCTAGAATTCCTAGGGTCTGATTGTAAAAAAATTAAAAATAGGGTCGTCTGCTTTATTCAAAAGCGAAAAGAGTCGTTACACGTTTTTTTTGAAAGAAGTGTTTGTGGGTTTTGCAAGTGGCTGAAGATCCATAAATTAGATTAATGGGCACAAATGTTCATAATTAGACAGAATACAGTCATGGTTCCTATATATGGATCCTGGAGACAACGCAACGGTCCTCCGGAAGATTTGGAACATCCGTAAAATTGGTCAATCCACGAAACTGATCCTAGAGCTCCGTGGTTTTTTTTGAAAACATTAGGAACTGTGATATAAGAAAGAATTTGGGTTCATGACATAATCACGGACCCAAATGGCCATGGGAGTGTGCTCAGGAAGATCCGAAACAGGGGGCGACCCCGGCGTAGTGGTTAACATCCATACCTCTCATGCCAAAGTCACGAGTTCAAATCTCACCCCCGGACAAGTCACGAATGACCCAAGAGTGTTAAAGTGACTGTAATAATAATAAAAAAAAAAAAAAAAAGATCCGAAACATCTGTAAAAGTGGTCAATCTATGATATAAGAAAGAATTTGGGGTCGTGACATAAACATGGTACCAGATGGCCATGAGATCATCCTTCGAAAGATCTGGAGCTCCGCGGTTTTTTTTTCGAAAACACTAGTAACTGTGATATAAGAAATAATTTAGGGTCATGAAATAAACATGGTCGCAGATGGCCAAGAGACCGTCCTCCGGAAGATCCGAAAGATCCTTAGAAGTGGTCCATCCATGAAACTGATCTTAGAGCTCCGCGGTTTTTTCAAAAACATTAGGAACTGTGATATAAGAAAGAATTTGGGATCCTGACACAAACCTGGACCTGGATGGCCATAGGACCATCCTCCGGAAGATCCGAAACATCCATAAAAGTGGTCCGACCTTCGGAAGATTCGGAGCATCGGTTAAATTAGATCATCCTTGAAACTGATTTTAGAGCTCAGCAGTTTTTTAAATCTCTTGGAACTATGATATAAGAAAAAAAAAATTAGGTCGTGACGTAAACATGGACCTGGATGGGCATGAAACCGTTCTCTGGAAGATCAAACATCCTTAAAAATGGTAAATCCATGAAACTGATCCTGAAGTTTATTTCAAAAGAGAGAGTTTATTTAAAAAAATATTAAGTACTGTGTAATAAGAATGAATTTGGGGTCGTGACATAAACATGAACCTGGATGACCGTCTTTCGAAAGATCCGGAACATCGGTAAAAGTGTTCCATACATGAAACTGTGAAAAAACCGTGATCTTTTTTTTTCGAAAACTTCACAGTTCGAAGTGTTTTTGAGAAAACCACGAGGTTCTAGAATCAGTATCATCGATGCACCACTTTTACGAATCTTCAAGAATTCGGTTTCATTGTCATTTGGGTCCATGTTTATGTTACGACCCAAATTATTTCTTATATCACAGTTCCACGTATTCTCGAAAAAAAACCGTGGAACTCATGGATCAGTTTTATGGATTGAGCATTTTACGGATGTTCCAGATATTCTAGACAACGATCTCATGACCATGCAGGTACATGTTTATGCCATGACCCCAAATTCTTTCTTATATCACAATTCCTGATAATGATGGAAAAACTGCGGAGCTCTAGGATCATTTTCATTGGTTGACCTCTTTTACGGATGTTCCGGACCTACCCAAGGACGGCCCCATGGCCTTCCGGGTTCATGTTAATGTCATGACCCCAAATTCTTTATTTTATCACAGTTTCAAATGCTTTAAAAAAAAAAAAAAAAACCGTAAAACTCTAGGATCAGTTTCGTGGATTGACCACTTTTACGGATGTTCCGGATCTTTTGAAGGACAGTCTCATGGTTATCAGGGTCCATGTTTGTGACGACCCCAAATTCATTCTATTATCACAGCAACTAGTGTTTTTTTAAACTGTGGAGCTCACTTTTACGGATGTTTCAGATCATCTGGAGGACGGTCTTATGGCATACAGGTACATATTTATGTCATGACCTCAAATTCTTTCTTATATCACAGTTCCAAATGCGTTAAAAAAAACCGCGGAGTTCTAAGATCAGTTTCATGGATGGACCATTTTTTAAGGATGTTCCAGATCTTCCGGATCTCTTGGCTTTCAAGGTACATGTTTATATCATGACCCCTAATTAATTTGACAATGACAGTTCCAAGTGTTTTAGAAAAAAAAAACCGTGGGGCTCTAGGATCAGTTTCATAGATTGAACACTTTTATGGATGTGCCGGATCTTCCGGAGGACGGTACGATGGCCATCCGGTCCATGTTTATGTCCATGTTTATGTTAACCCAAATTCTTTCTTATGTCAAAATTTTCGAAAAACCCGCGGAGTTCTAGGGTCAGGTTTATGGATAGACCACTTTTACGGATGTTCCGGATCTTTCGAGGACCGTTCCGTTATCTCAAGGATCCATATATGGGAACCATTACTGTATTCTGGCTAAATATGAACATTTGTGCACATTAATCTAAATTATGGATCTTGGATTATGGATCACTTGCAAAACCCATAAACACACCTTTAAAAAAAAAAAGTGTAATGACTCTTTTCGCTTTTGAAAAAAATAGACGACCCTATTTTCAATTTTTCTTAAATTAAAATAATCTACAGAGCCTAGGAATTCTAGAGGTATCACAATTTTTGAAATTCATCAAGAAATGACTAAGTTATGTCATTGCAAATTTGCTATTACACAGTGACAGATAAAATTCCATCTGAAAAAATCTCAAAAGTATCGTCTCTCTTGGAGTTGATTCCTTCTTTGCTGAATGACCTATTATTTGAAATTTTTCTTTTATGGAAAATTCAATTGAAATATTCATAAATTATTTTTCTCTTTAAGTTGACTTCTTCATAATATGATGAGCAGTGGTTTGAAAAATAAAAAATATTTAAAAAAATTCAATTGAAGTTATCACAAATAATTTTTCTATTGAAACACCATCTTTACATTATAAGCTGTTCTTTGAAATAGTTTGAAAACCTCAAAAGTAACAGCTCTCTTGGAGTTGACTGGTTCTTTACAGCATAAGCTGTTCTTCGATTTTTTTTAAATGAAACATTCTATTGAAATATTCACAAATTATTTTTTGCTTGGAGTATGTTCCTGTTCCTGTTCTATAGATCATGAGCTGTTCTTTGACTGATCAATGCTATTGAACGTTCTATCTAAAATTCCTGAGAACCACTCCTCTCACTATTCACGCTTTCTTCACCTAAAAATCAAATATGTTGCGAAAAACAGCGGCTTATGAAGTTTGTTTCATCCTCGAGAATTTCTTCATTCTTTAATATAGTTTTTTTTTAATATTTCATTTTTGAACTTCAAAGTTTTTCAAAATCACCAGTTGTAGAATGTGAATCAACAATGAATTTAAAAAACGACAAAAATCGTAAAACACAAGCTTTTCTTCAAAGTTTTGAAGGGTTTGTTAGTAAATTTTTTAATGTATGCGAAATTTCTTAAAAATATACTGTACATAAAAAGTTCAAACGTTTTTTTCTTTTCCTTGATTTGTTTTCCTTCGATCATGTTTTCCGTACTGATACCGAAACTTGACATCGTCATCGACGTCACTGTCGGGGCCGGGTTTGAATGGTTGCAACAATAACGCGATTGTAGATTGTATGATGTGATATGAGGGGCTCGGTGGCCTTAGAGCAACCGTTTTTACTTACTGAGCAGCCCCTCCACATTCAAGATTCGGTAATCGCTTTATTTGTTAATATGCATACATTGGAATAACACCAAATCGATCATTGGTGTGTTGTGATAAAAGGAGCTAGTTTGCCTAGTGGCAAACATTTTTGCTTACTGAGCAGAACGCCCCTTTGCCTTATATCAATTCAGCTTATCGTTTACCAAAACGAATCCTGCTGCACACCTTTTATCCCACATCTCAGTGATTTCTAGTGGAAGTGCAGAGGATTTCTCGGCTTTCAACATAGCGGGAATCACGTTAACACTTTGCTATCCAGTTCTTAGTATTGCTTAGTTTGAAATCACCAGTTTTTACTCATTTATGATGAATGCTATTCCTGATCTGCCAATAACAGAGTAGCATCCATGGCGGTCAATCATGCTCACGCTCAATCTAGGTCTAGGATATTTTTACTAAGCAAGGATATGTAATAGTAGGTATGACACTATTTTTATGTGGTACATCTAGAGGTTGGATCCAGCGGATCGGTGAGTAGCATTTTCAAGGTAACGATAAATCGTTTGACCATTCGTTGGCTGTTCATTATCATTATGAGGAGCATTCTATTAAACACTGATGGTACATGTTGATACACGTGCCACAGGGATCGTGATTCACCAGAAACAATTAATCTCTGCATTAATGTATGCACGCTCACAAAGTGTAAACCTCTGCAGATATGCACGCTCAACAAAGAGTGCTGAATCAGGTGGCATGGTGAAAAGCACCACTCAGCACCACTCGGAACGTTTCTCCATATTTTATGATATGCTTCTAGTGGTAGTCTTGAACATCATCAGGCAACCGTTCAGAAGGGCTTGTTTTATTTTTTTTCCACGCCCGGAAGCATAATATTTCGATAACAGTATTAAACTCATTTCCCCATCAAACATCTCAACAATCTTCTGTTTTGCACAACTTAGAATATGAAGAGCTTGAGTACCGTATAATGGAGGGTGGAAAAATCTAAAGTAACAAAGTACCGATCCCCCCTGTAACCTTGTTCTTTCCGTAACGATGCCATAAATACTCATTCCTCGAAAGCTCCCCGGAGGCACCTGCCAGGTACAATAACTTTATATTCGTTGAAATCGTCCTCACCTGTTGATCTCGACGTCGTTCCATTGCCACATCTCCACAAACACAAACACAAACATATATGGTTTCTCGTGTTCCATGCCGATCCGGAGCGGGTTCTGATTTCATTCGACCCTTCCGTAGATTTCAACCGTTCCTCGCCCCTGGACGCAAGACAACAGCCCGACCAAACAACGGAAGGGATAGCTACTCCGATTCTTTATTCGCCTGTGGGTGCTGAAACCGGAGAAGCCACGCATGAACAAATTAACGCCCTCAAGAGGTGGTCCCCCATTACCGCTTCAACCGTTCGGTTGCCCCCCCCCCCCTCCCTTTCCTACCAAAGAGTGCAAAGTTCCACGTGTTACATAGTTATTGTCTTTCAGTTTGAACACTTCTACCGAGCAAAACGAGAAGTTGGGGAAAAAATATAAGCTCACGGCCGGTGAGAGTACCTTAAAATTGAGTCGAACTTGACTCAAAATTGCAAAAATGGGGGTCACTCAGTGAGTGAGTAAAATGTTCCTTGCTTTTCCAGAAAGAATTTGGTGAATATAAGACGGAGTAAACGGCGCCGGTGGTGTAGTGGTAAGCGTGATTACCTCTCACCCCAGCAGGCCTGGGTTCAATCCCAGTCGACGCCGCCGGGATGTTCTGAGGCATAACATCTCTGATCACGCCTTCCTTCGGATGGGAAGTAAAGCCGTTGGTCCCCGGTTCATGAGTTGATGGGTCGATAGGTAGGGTCTAGGTGTGGGAGCTGCCTTCCTGGCACGTCGGTAGCATTGGTGCTCAGCACGGAAAACAAGATCGACGGAAAAAACAAAACCAAGGAAAAAAAAATAAATAAATAAGACGGAGTAAAATTTTGATCGATTCCCCTCATATTGAAGCAGTTTATCCCGGCAAAATGAGGAACATTTACTCACTCACTTTATGCAATTTTGAGTTGAATTCAACTTATCTACTGAGTTACTCTCATCGGCCGTTTAGGTTTTCGGCACACACAAAGAAAAGCCGATTTGAGGATTTCGTTGCTTCCGAGAAGATCTATTCGGTACTGTTGTGCAAACATACGCAGGTAGGTGTGTATCGGTAGGTAGCTACGCACTAGTTCTCCGGGCTTCTATAGTCCGAACAGGGGCAGCAGACAGTGTTCTTCTACTGTTTGTGAGTTGTTGTTGGGTAAACAACAAGGTGGTAATTATAGAACATAAAGTTTTGTGTGTACAGAACCGACCGATAGGACGATGGTAAACCTCTTTTGGTTTGGTTCACCGGAGGGCGTTGGGTCGGAGTTTCCAGAGGGCAAAGAACTGTGTGTAATATGTTTTGCCTTAGAGGAAGAAGGATCTTTTATTCGCCGGTTGGGGAGAACTACCGGGAAGTGTAAGTCTGTATCGTTTGATATTACATTGTCTAGAAAGTTGGTCTATTTATGGGCTGGTTGAGGCATAACAGACAGATACAGATTTGGTTTTATGATTAGCAGTAGCAAGAGCTTGAACGGTGACGACAGTATTCTTCCTAGCGTAGAATTTCGTGTCGTCGGTTTCATGCAACACTGTCACAATGCGAAATGAAAATGTTCGAAAATTTAACTTTCATTTTCATTCTTTGTGTATGCATTGCAATATTTTATCAATCTACCGCTTAAAAAACCTAGGGCCTTTGAAAATACGGTTTAAAATAGTGATATTATTTGGTTTTGGCATACTTTTTACTGATAAAACAAAAAAAAGGTTATTATGGTTGTTTAACCGGTTTTACCGGTAATACCGTGCCATTTTGCGATACCTAATAACAGTTTTTTTATATTGTTCATTTCTGTAATTTTTGAATCCAAAGGTTGTTGTTTATTAGTTCAATAATTATATTTATAATGCAGTTTACTGATCTGATAGACTTAAGTAATCTAGAAAAGTATCAATTCAAATCGATATAAAATCAAACGCTTTAAGATTCTTCAAAGTTTATTTAGCTATATGCATACAAGTTGTTTTTAAAACCAGCTTTATAAACATTATTTTGAACATAAAACTTGCATCTAGAAGATCTTAGAATTGAAGTTAAGTTCATGTATAATAACAATGTTTTTTTTTTAATTCAAAACAATCTCATTATCTAGCAGTGCGCTATAATATGCACATTGTAAAATTGCGACGGAAAGGGCGGAAACGCTAATAAAAGTGCGTTTTTACGTTCAATCATTTCGGTGTCTTTGGCGCACTTTTTTTGTGTCATAACAAAAAAGTGCACAGTGACATCAAGACGATATAACATAAAAGCACACTTTTATTAACGATTCCGGACTTTTAAGAAGTCCAGATAGAAATACAAAATACAATATTTGTTTAATAAAATAGCATGGGCTAGCAACTGAGCATATTTGGTGAGATTAACTGCTTATTCAGGCAAATAGGCATATTTTGTTTTAAATTTGTAAATCTAATAAATCCTTTGCAACCCATGTCCAGACAGTGTATAGTATTCGTTTACAAATAGTTATTGTACTTGGTGTTGAGTACTTGGCGCTGATGAAGTCTGCAAGTAGTAGACGAAATACGCGAATCTGTCAAAAGATAAGCAATTATAACGGAATTAAAAGGAAATAAACGAACACACTCAAAGCTCTTCATAAAATAATGTATTTTAAATCTGCTTAAGGTAAATGATGGCTTCAGCACCCATTGACTATTTCCGGCAACGACAATTTAAATGGTAAATTCGCTGTAGTTTCTCACCAAAGCACTTCGCTGAATGTAATCAGCTTTAATATGATTACATTTTTTCGACTGAGCAAACCTTGCTGTCCAAAAGGCCTCACTCAAATAAGCAACTTTGCCAAAGACGGGAGCTTTCTATGTGATCACATAGTTTGATAAAGGAGGTTCTTATCTAGCACCCAAAACATCAAATACAACAGGGAAAGGTTTTGCAGCGGAGTGATGAAAGAAACAGAAAGTCGATGAAGAGAATCGATCAATGCAGATAGGAAATATTAAAATGTTTGTCTAGAAATCTCGATTGATTTTAGAATAGGTCCTACGTCAAAGGTAGTCATTTAAAGTGCCCAGGACCACACTGGTCATGTTGTAGGAACCCCTCCTGTAAGACAAACTAAACCGAGATTATCCTGGGTAACAACGGTTCTGTACACCTGCTCAGTGGATTAATGTTTTTTTTTACGCAGACTACATCTTATGGGACGGTACAGGGGGTAATTCGAAAATCTACAATTGTCACGAAAAAGTATTAGGTTTTCAACGCTTATAACTTTGTCATTTATAGATGAAATTATAATCCAAAAACACCAATCGGTAGGAAATAACTCTACGAATCTGCTGGAATAAATATGTGTCCTATTTTCCGTAAAAATCATTATGAAAAATGTACGAATTAAAAGTGATAATTTATATCTTGCCTCCGCTCCTTTTCGTTTCGGACTGCGTGGTGAGTGGTACCAGCAGCAAACAGGAGCAAGTCAGCGGTAAAAGGTGAATTTTTTCCCCTCTGCTGTCGAGCAGCGGATGGCCAGATGAGTGGATCACCTTGACAACCATGGGGAATCATGGGTGGAAGGAGACTCACCTCTTTAACGAGATGTTTTTGTATTATGTTCAATCCACACCTACCCGATATCATCCGAGACTGGCGGTTTTCTATATTTATCTCGCTCATTTGTGGAGAGTTGGTCGGATGATATTGGGCAGGTGTAGGATGAGCTTTATTTTAAGAACCATGTCGTACCAAAGCTCATTCATTCTTTGCTCGACTGTTGAGCTGTTTAGTCTGTATTTTCGCTCTAGATCACGATTCGATTTTCTGGCAAATTTACTTGAACTTGCAAACACGAAACAGATGGTGTGTAAACGTGCCAATGAGACATCAGCGGGCCCTTCAAAGAAGGTGCTAATCAAACCCAGCGCGTTGCAGGATGACGCCGGAAAACGGGTACTGCAAGCCAACCAGTATGCAGCACTCCCGGAAGAAAATGGCGATGGCGACGCCGTTCCCATTGCATTGCTTTTCAAGCCGGTGAAGGATGTTGCCAAGCTGTGTGCCGAACTGGCAAGACACAAGCTGCTGCCTCGCTTCAAGCTTTGCAGCATCGGTACCAAAATTATGTGCTCCAGCCTGGAGGAGTACAATCAAATATGATGTTTCCTAAAGGACAACAACGTGGACTTCTTCACGCATGATCTTCCATGGAGCAAGCCACTTTATGGATTACCGTCGTTCAAGGCGGCTGCGGTGGAATCCGAGCTGGAGCGGCTTTGGCTCAAACCTGAGGCCGTGTACCCGATGAACCGGCGTTCCAACAACAATACCAGCTTCCGTGACCGTTTTTCCTGGTGCACTGCACGAAGGGATCGACCAGTCTTGCGGCTCTGAGATCCAAAATCCGGGACCTGTTTAAGGTCATCATCAGTTGCGAGCATTACAAACCCCAACATCGTGATCTTAGGCAGTGTAAGAACTGCCTCTCCTATGGCCATGACACCAAAAACTGCCATATGAAGACAAACTGCGGCAAGCGTGCTGGAACTCACTCAACTGCGCCCTGTGAGCAAGTTGATGACATCTAGCCAACGTGTGTCAACTGCGGTGGAAACCACCAAGCCTGCAATCGCGGATGTCCCAAGCAAGTGGAGTTCATTAATATCCGTCGGAAGGCTACAATCAACAACCAGCTCGGTCGCCTCCGTAATCATCGTTCGCCTCCTGTACTCACGGAAGTCCAGTACCCAGCTCTCCAGCCCCGTCGACATGTTCCGAACCTAGCCCGCTTCTAATCAACAACCAACAAGCCAATCCTGCGAGTATCTAAAAGGTTCCCAACAGTCGGACAGTTCAGCATCGTCTCGCTGCTGCTGCGGCCCAGCCAATTCCAGGTTCATCCACCGCCCCTGGTTTATTATACGCTGGTGCTGTCTCAGGTGAACCTGTCGACGATTCTCCGTTAACCTCGGAAGAACTTGTGACGCTCGTCACCAAGGTCATCATCATCATGCGCACCTGCAAGACTCGATCTGATCAGCTACATGCTGCCCTGTCCCTTGTCACTAAGTATGGACCGTGAAGCCAAAATCTTCATCAGCAACATTGGCGATAACATCTCTCAACCTATCGCCTATCAGAAACTGTGCTCGGACCATTATCCGGTGGCGGCCGAAGTAGGTTCCTCGGTCAATAAGTTTCAAGTTTCCCGGCAAAATTACTATCGTGTCAACTGGCAGCAGTATCAGCGCTGTGTGGACACAGCAATCGACTACGACGACCTACCGGAGTCGTTCGAAGAAGTCGATCAGTGTTTGCAAACCACCAGTGCGATATCCCGTGCCAGGGAGCAACACGTACCAGCATCATAATAAAGTCAAGACCGATCCCTCTGATTTCTTCTATTGACCAGAACTTGGACCCATCCCTACTCATAACCCCAGTTGAAAACGCCAATGCTCTTGGCCAACATTGATTTCACATAATCTTGGCCAAACCATGGTGAGCCTCCATGGGCCTGCCGTACTGGAGGCAATGTCTAGAGTCGCTGACACCCCTGTAGTAGTGCATGATGATAGTAGAATATCGGCTGATGAGGTGATAGCAGCTATTAAAAGTACTAAAACATGAAGGCTGCGGGTATGGATGCTGCAGTCAACCTCGAGTTGAAAAACTAGAGTATTGACTTCTTCAACCATCTTACTCTTACAAATGTTTGGAGCTTGGCTATTTCCCTGCATGCTGGAAGTTAGCCAAAGTGATTCCAACACACAAGCCTGGCAAAGATCCTACCAGTGCCAAAAGTTATCGCCCCATCAGCCTCTTGTCCTCCATCTCGAAGCTATTCGAAAAATTGATACTTAGCCGTCTGCTGGTGTTTTCAAATGACAATAACTTCTTTCTCAAAGAGCAATTCGGGTTTAGGAAAGGCCACTCTACCATCCACCAACTCGCACGGGTTACTAACATCATCAAGCGGAATAAGTCCGTTTCCAATACATCTGCCATGGCATTGTTGGATGTCGAGAAGGCGTTCGACAATGTCTGGCATGATGGTCTAGTGTACACGCTGCATCGATACAACATTCCGATCTACCTCGTGAAGATCATCAAAAACTACTTGTCGGGCAGGAGGTCTACTTGAACAATGTCCCTTTGATACGTTCAATGTTGATGCAGGGGTCCCTCAGTTTAGCCTACATATAACATACAACATTTTCATGTCAGACGTTCCGCCCCTGCCGCATGGTGGTATCCTGTCTATGTTCGCAGATGACACCTCCATCATCTATAAGGGTCGAGTGATCCGTGCTCTGGCGAGTAAACTACAATCAGGCCTGGATGTTCTGTCCGACTATTTCAAGAACTGAAAGATTTGTATAAATGCTGCTAAAACACAAACCATTCTGTTTCCACACTCGAATTCACCTCGGCTTGTTCCACCTGCTAACGTCAAGGTCCATCTTGATAGCACTCCCATTGAATGATCGAGTGAAGTAGTCTACCTTGGTCCCACCCTCAATAGCAAATTTCTATTCCGATCCCATGTGGACAAGACATCCACCAAGTGTAACATCTTGATCAGGTCGCTCTACCCTCTGATAAACAGGAAGTCCACCCTGTCCCTCAAAAACAAGCTTGCTGTTCACAAGCAGATCATTCTGCCGGCTATTGAGTATGGTATGCCAATCTGGGAGAGTTGTGCTAAGTGCCACCACCTAAAGCTTCAGAGGATCCAAAACAAGATCCTCAGAATGATCCTTAACAGTCCACGGCGAACTCATAATTCTGAGATTCACCAACTGGCCGGTCTTCAAACATTTGAGGAGCGAAAGACTTCCACGCTGGAAAGATTCAGAGTCGCCTGTCTGCGATCAAACCACCAGATCATTCGTGATTTGGCAACCTTATTTAAGTAGTTAGGTAGGCTCCTGTGCTCAAGTAGATAGGTTATCAAATTTTTAAATTCAAACGAAAACAATCCCATAAAAGGGTATCCTGTAAATTAGCGCTAAACGCAATCATTACTTTAGAATAACCAATTAACTAGAACAAAGTTGGACAGCCAAAGGCTAACCAATTGAAATGTTAAACCAAATGCTTGAAACATAAAAAACCAGAAAATAAACGTAAATTTGACTACTACTACCGAAGCTCATTTTCGCATCGGGCAACGTGGTGGACCAATCTCCTGACTAGCAGCAGTCGTATCTACAACGGTAGGAGGTGGAGCCTTTTGACTAAGGTCGCCGATTTGTACAGAATATAGTTATATTCCTGGGACTTTGTCATTCCTGAAAATTATTGTTCAACAATCTACAACTTAATAAATACAATTTAATTCCGTTAATTTTTTACCCGCTTTACTACCCCTATCCAGAGAGTCAAAAAATAAAATTAGTCTCACGAGCATTTCATGTATTTTAATGATATTAGATAGATAGATATTAGAAACTTCTTTACAACTTATTTTAGTCGTTAACAAGTTGCAGCAACTTTTTGTGACGGAAATGTGCTACTCGGGCGTCTATATAAGCATTTAGATTTAATTTCGAAGTCCCTCCTCTTTACGAAACTCTATCGACTATTTCCATTTAGTGCAATGTTACTCAGAAGTGATTGTGTGATTACGAACCCACGCTCGCGTCCTACAAATACTTATTGGAAGTGCTATGCCTCAAAATACATGCGTAATTCCCGCAAGCTCGCGGAGGATCGTCAGGCAGACGGTTCTCCGAAACGACCCAAGACTGCTGCAGAGAGAGCTCGATGTCATCGGGCCAACATGAAAGCAGTATGAGTTAATGCGTCACCTGTCCTTCAGCTCGAGGTAGAAAATTCAAATTTGTCTTTGTCTTTGGAACTGCATTCGTTCGACACGTAATTATGGTGCTTACTATTAAAATGGCGATCCTGTATACGAGGTTTTGCTCGGATTTTGCCCCTAATTTTCAGTTAATGTTGTACTCTACGTTTGATTTGAGAAATGTCAAAATATTTTATCGATACGAGAGGAAGGGGCATATTGAGCACCCTTTCCCATTTCCATTGACCTGCACTCGCGAACACAGATACCATATTTGAAGTCAATATCAAGAAAAATGCACGAGAAGTTCACTAAACAGGTCAACGTTGTCTACGTCAACCATGCGGTCGTGTACAACCCCACCAATTTACTATCATTTTATAATAAAATCTAGAAAGCCTTAGACATCCAAATATAGTGTAAAGTAGGTGAGAGTGATAGATAAAGTAAGCTATATCTAGGGTAACCAACTGATTTTGGACCCCTAGAGGAAGTGAGATCACGTTTATGTCAAAATAATATTATTTGTTTATTATTATTATGCAATTTACATGCGGTTGTGTTCGAAAGCTACTCATCTTGGATGTAAAATGTCACTAGATGTTTTATTCATTGATATATACTCGAAAAATAATTCTTTTCACATCATGATATTCACATATTTTGGACCCTTCCACTGGATTTTGGACAGTGTCCATAATATATTTTGGACACACTGAATGGGAACGAATATATTTTGGACATGCTAAAGTTCTTTCAACCTATGAGCCTAAAATTAATTACGACGGTCACTTCTTCCTATCTCGCATTTGTTAGGTCCGTCTAGGTGGGAAAATTTTCAAAGAAGGTGCCGTAAAACGGGGTGAAATTGATCAGCGGGGTGAATTTGATCGCTGAGTATACCCAATATTGTACTTATGCATAATATTTTTACAATGTATACAAAGATACATTCGTACGCTTAGTAACGAAAAACATGTTACACATGAAAAAATATCACGAGAAATTTCAGCGATCAATTTTGCCCCGCTGATCAATTACACCCCGTTTTACGGTATGCATAAAAGTTAACCCCCCGTTACTCGCGCTGTTGTACTATGTACAACACATGAGTTTTCCATTGCCATTTTGTTGCTGCCAATCGATCTGAAACCAACTTTTAATCCTCAAAAAACTTGTTTTGAACTAAAAAAGCTAAACTTTGATTACAATTAACCCCCAAAATGCGGATAATAGAGAAAATGTAAATGGAAACCGCGTAAACGGTGTCCATACTACGTGGGATTGACTTAATTGGTTACAACATGGAATATCTCGAGATCCTGACCAGATAGAAAGTTACTGTCTTCGGCAAAGTTGTTCAGGAGGTCAAAGCCTATTTCTTAGCGTACAATAGTTCAGAATTATCTCACTTCGTGGTGCTAGTATACATGTGAAATTCTCGTGTATAAAATATCTCTAGATCCTGACCAGATAGAAAGTAAATGCCTTCAGCAAAGTTGTTCAGGAAGTCAAGCTCTTTTCGTTGGTGGAGTAGTTCAGAAATTTCACACTACGAGGCGCTAGTATATACGTGTAATTCTCGCATATACAATAGCTCGAGTTCTTGACCAGCTAGAAAGTTACTGTATTGGGCAAACTTGTTCAGGGGGTCAAGACTTTTCGACTGGTAGACAGTAGTTCAGAATTTTCTCAACACGTGGCGTTTGTATACATATACACTTCTCACATATGATATATCTCGAGATCCTGACCAAATAGAAAGTTACTGTCTTTGAAAAAGTTGTTCAGGAGGTCAAAGCCTATTGCTTGGTGTAGAATAGTTCAGAATTTTCTCACTATGTAGTTCTAGTATACACGTTAAATTCTCTCATATAAAATATATATGACAAGATAGAATGTTACTGTCTTGGGCAAATTTGTTCAGGGGATCAAGGCCTTTTGGCTAGTGGACGGTAGTTCAGAATATTTCACTTCATGGTACTAGTATATACGTGCAATTCTCGCATATGATATATCTCAAGACCTGCTAAAAATGTACTGTAATCGGTAAAGTTGTCCAGGAGATCAAACCCTATCGTTGGTGGAAAGTACATAATTTTCTCACTAGGTGACGTTGAAAGACACGTGAAATCCTTGCATATAAAATATCTCTGAATGACCCGCATACTAGTGCCACGTAAAGGGAAAATTCTGAATTACTGTACACCAACGAAAAGATCCTAACATCCTGAACAACTTTGCCGAAGACAGTAACTTTCTGTCTGGTCAGGATCTAGAGATATTTTATATGCGAGAATTCCTCATGTATACTAGCGTTGCAAAGTGAGAAAACTCTGAACTTAAGTCCACCAGCAAAAAGGCCTTGACTTCCTGAACAACTTTGCCGAAGACAGTAACTTTTTATATGATCAGGTTTTCGAGATATTTTATTTGAGAATTTCACGTATATACTAGCACCATATAGTGAAAAAATTCTGAACTATAGGCTTTGAACTTCTGAACAATTTTTTCGAAGACAGTAACTTTCTATCTGGTCAGGATTTCGAGATATATCACATGCGAGAACTTCACATGTATACTAGCGCTATGTAGTGAGTAAATTTTGAACTACTGTCCACCAGCAAAAAGGTTATGATCTCTAGATTTACTTTGGCAAAGACAGTAACTTTCTATCTGGTCAGGATCTCGAGATATTCCATGTTGTAACCAATTAACCAGAACATCCGTAAAATTGGTCAATTCGTAAACAATATTCTAGACCTCCATGATTATTATTTTTAAATCACTTGTTGTGAAGCTATACAAATGAATTTGGATCTGAGACCAACATGTGCACTCTGCTGGCAACGGAACGGTCGTTCGGAAGATCTGGAATATTCTTAAAAGTGGTAAATTCTTAAAAAATACTAGAACTAGCATGCGCACTTTGATGACCTCCGGAATATTAAGAATATTCGTAATAGTGGTAAATTCATGAAAAAGATACCAGAGCTCCGCAAATTTTCGGTAGTTCTTTGTGGTGATGCTACATGAATGCATTAAATTTGATTTGATATTTTTTTTCAATCCCATTTACTTCGATCTCGATTGTTAAATCAAGATTTAAAACTAAATACCCTCTTCACTATTTGACACACATCCTGGTCTCAAATCCAAATTCATCCACACAGCATCACAACAAGTTGTTTCAAAAAATCGCCGAGCTTTAGATTCTTTTTTTACAAATTGACTAGTTTTACCGCTTCGCTGTCCCTGGTCCCAGATTCAAACTCATTCCTATATCATCATTAGTAAGTAATTTGTATCAATTTTCAAATGAAAAACAACAATGACATTTAACAAATAGCAACGCTTGAGTCGGTCGCTATCGCGCTACCAAATTTGATAACCCGCTGTTCACCGAGGGGCAGATTGTTATTTCCCGCACTTCAATCGTAACCCCCCGGTGCGGTTGCTGCTTAGATAGCTTTAGCAACGCATTGTTGCGGGTGATCTAAGGATGTCGTAATGCGAGATGATACAGAAGCTCTTAAAATTTGAATTTAAGGTCTATACCCATTTGCCTCACAGATTACATCCATGGAAACCAGCGTTTCCTCTTATCGAACCAACCGTCGCGAACAGCATCAAATCTTACTTTTCACAGACCGGTGATAACCGCTGCTTTATTGGTTTGAAAATGCAATATTAATAAATTTCCATTCGGTCAACCAGAAAGGTCAGCATCTACGCGGCCTTTTCCTGTGCACAGTTTTTTTTTCATCGATATAGGTACATGCTAAATATTGTATTTGGATGCCAACACACGATGGAATCCCGAGCTGTTGTATCTGGACCATCAACGCTAATAAGAGCTGGCAGCAGCTTCCCGAAAGGATGCTCTGATCATGCATGAATGAATGCAGGGATTCTGTGAAGCATATTGCTAACCCTTGCCTGTCGCACCATTCATCAGAGTGACCTGCAGCAGATAGATTTTGCGAAAAAACAAAACTGCTGGGTAATAGGGTTGCCATCGCATTCAGCTGAAGAGCAATTGTTCATCAAGCCGAAAATGTTGGATTAAGCTGACGAATATATGTCAATAATGCGCCCAAAATAGGATATTCAACCTCACTATCGCATCCTCGTTTGGTTCCTCACTGTGGCCTTTTAGCTGGCAAGCCGAAACCAAAACTATTGGAACGAACGGTTTCAAAGTCTGCACGCACCGATCCACCAGCTATGTCGGGTGAATGATAAAAAACCCCGACTATTGTATCCCAAATCATTTCGACTCAATCCATTAGCTGCAATCGTTTCCCTTTGGGAAATTTGCCCGGTATTTTCAATGATTACAAATTGAGAGCTCTTGTTTACACACATTTGATCCTGCTGCTTTCGCTCTTGCAATGAAGCTGATTTTTTTTTAATTTCCGGAACATTTCCACTGTTCCGTTTGTTACTGTTTTCATTAATCTAGGCCATAGCCAATAGTTTCATGATCCTTCTATGGGCATTTTTTTGTTCGACTCCCATTCTCTACACTGCCAGTCGTTTATGAACACAATAACAAAACATTTATCAATGAAAAAAAAGGCAGCATCGACATGGACGACGACGATGAAGATGCTGCAGCTCCAGGGCCGGAGGGTGCATGCCATTTTTCGCTCTAAAAATAAATCGCTTCGAGTGGAAATAATTCCAATACATTTTCGCGATCGTTTATCATCCGCTCCGTTTTTCAGGTTTTTTTTGTGCCGTCCTTTTGTGCCAATGAAAGCCGTCATCGTTAGTTTCCGCTTTCAGTCGATCAGTAGTTTTCAATCCTTAAATAGAATACTACAGGTGATTTGTGGGTCGATTGAAATATAGTGGTATAGTTGGTTTGCAATTAGCTCGTTGCTGCTGGCTGCTTTATTCATTCCTTAAAAATTTTCATGCCTAAAAATGGGTATCAAAGGTAAAATATTTTTTGCGTGAATTAAGCGAAACATTCGTATTGCACGTCATTAGATGAAATGCCAATATTACGCAATGTTCGTTGTTACAATACAAGACCCGTTTTTCGTACGAACGTAAAAACTACCAACGAAAATTATTTGTGCATTCGTGAACAATTCGAAATCATTCGTCAGCCTACGAAAATCAATCGTACATACTAGCTATTGTACGCTTGATTTTCGTAAACATTACGATTGAATTTGTTGTTGTATGAGTTAGATTCGTTTGTGGCACGAATGCAGAAATAAGCCAAATATTAGTGGCTAGTGAGTAAGATTTGTAAATGGCAGGTATTAAAATTCCCTGGTTTCGAATGACATATTCAAGGATTATCTACAAGACTAGTGGTTCGCTGTCCTGGGTGGTGTAAGTAATTTATAAACCAATTTTCGTAGCCCTAAGTACTGTTTTCGTATAATGTACACATGTTGTTTTGTGTTTGTCAATCAATGGGCTCTTTTGATGCATCATCAATGAAGATTCTTCTTATTATACGATATTCTACAGCCACAAATTAAAAAAAAAAATCCGGAAGAGCATAGCCGCTGGAACAATTTTAAAAATCTTATTTTTCTCTTGAAATATATGTGGAAGCATCAGCCGCATCATTGCAAAATCGACAATATTCTACGTAGATGACGTTACCATGAACCTGCGATGGATAAATTAATCAGGTAAGGTGAAAATATTTTCCTCTTCCTATGCTTCACGGTAGAAATTTCAGTCCTCATTTGGCCCTCTTTTTAGGGTTCCCCTATTCACCACCAGCAGCTGAAACGATCGCTTAGTTTCTATTGGATTCGTCTCTAGGTTTTTTGAAACGAATAATTCGTATTAATTTCATGGAGCATTCGTAGCGAGAGTGGAAACGTTTCGTAAAATATAAGAATGTTACGAGCTACATTATTTTTGCGAATTTGAACGAAACTAGCTTCTTAGATGGTGGGAATTTATTTCGATGCAGAAAACAACGAACGCTTTCGTAGTATAAACGACATTTTATTTTCAGTGTACCATCGGAATGAAACCAAAAATTTTGTTTTCAGTGTTCCATCAGAAGGAAAAAAAAGATACGTAAAATAGCGAGAGCTGAGTTAATGAACAGATGGCAACAGGAATCAGTCAGGCCCAGAGACGATGTTTTAAAAGAGACGCGCGGAGAGAATAAAAGTAAATCTGGTTGCACGGCCATCTAAGCTATTTTGTCTGCAAGGTTTGACAACCCAATTTTGTTTGGTATTTTCATGAGAAAATACGAGGAGTGCTTTACCGGCGACTTGACCGATGATTTATACTTTTCATACGCGAACTTATTTATTATTATTTAAATCTTAAAAATTAAATTTCAACCTCAACCTCAATACTCCCTACGTTTTTGCTCGTAAAGCACTCGTATTTATTTACATTGTTTGATTGGAACCGTGCTTGTCGGTTCAATTGGAACTTTTGGTTTCAGTATTTGCATGTCTCTTATTTAACATCGTCTCTGGTCACGCCAATCACGAATATTTAGACCTGCACTTAAAAATATTACTAGCCAATTATAGATTAAAACTTAATCATTTTATAGTATGGTTAAGCAAAGTTTATACATTGATTTGATTATTATATTTTTCCAAAAATTTTGTAAATCTGGTTACTACAGTGGTGGGCGGAAGAATAAAAAATGAAAAAAAAATCGAAAACTGCTCTGTGGGGAGATTAATTCCGGTTCAAATTGGCTCACTACTTGACTAGCCTATTGGTCCCAAGCAAATCACTCTAGTCAAAATTCTAGTACTACACTATGTTTGTTTCGATGCGCTATGAAAATTTGACAGATAAAATGAGGGGTTCGTGAATATTCCTATGTTTCGAGGGGTGCATCGATTAGCTTGGGACCGAAGAGAGTACCAGAGCTGAGCCAAAAAGTTGAGCACGTTTCTACGGGACCTTCTAGTCTTAGAGTTTCCTCTATGGTTAAACCACATCTCCAAACTGCACAGGAGTATCACACAGACATCTTTTAGGAAACCCACTATTGCCCGTATTCGTATTAATCAACCTTTCGGAGTTTCTCCACATCAGTACTATCATTGAGGTAACTCTAAGACTACAAGGTGCCGAAGAAATGTGCTCAACTTTTTGGCTCAGCTACAAATAGTACTCTCTTCGGTCCCAAGTTAATCGATGCACCCCTCGAAGCATAGGAAAATTCACGAACCTCTCATTTTACCTGTCAACCTTTCAAAGCGAATCAAATCAAACATAGTATAGTACTAGAATTTCGACTAGACTGGGGTATGTTAATCGATTTGCTTGGGACCAATAGGCAAGTCAAGTAGTGAGTCAATTTAAAATCGTTAGTTTCCACCGGTCGAGAGGAAACGTCAAACAAACTTTTTTTTTACATCAGAACAAGGATTTTTCACAACGCAAATGAAAGCATTTTTCATTGAACATCTTGCTAAATTCCATCGGTGATTGTCTTATTTTACGATTTTCCACATATCTAAACTGATTTGTACCTCAACCATTCACACACAAGAGTACGCCTTTCTACTAGAAACTAAGCGATCGATTCAACCTCTGGTGTTGAATAGCAGAACGTCAAAAAAAATGTGTTGTGAGCTTAAATTATTGCCCGAAGACTTAGGAACCGGAACTTTTGTTCGTGTATCTACAATTGAAAAATTCAATTCTGTCTCATTTTTGCAAGGATCCTGCTATTGTTCAGGGATATTTTTGTTGTCTACATACCAAACTCATATAAAATAGTGTAGTTTATCACAACCAATCCAGAGGACAGAATACCAGTTCAACGTTGGTTGATTAATTCAAAGATGTTTGCTAGATGCAAAATGTCTTGACTGTCCGAGGATACAATGTCACACAGCAGTAGAATGCTTGCAGTTTACGGTAACATTGTTTGCAGAATGTTACCGTGCGTCGTCCGAAGCCATGAATAGAGCAAACATATCCCGGGCAACACATCCCGCACGTACTATTCCCATAAGTCAACTTCCGGATTACTTTTACAGCTCCACCCAGCAGTCCCTGCCACCGGTGTTAAGCTGGCAGTGCAATTCCAGCTGCGTTTCCTTGATTTTGATTTATGGGAAACTCATTGTGCTCACACACACATGCCGAGCTTCCGAATCGTAGACCATGTCACCCCGGCGTCGTTGTCCTATCCATCGATTGGAAGCGGACAACGCGGTTGGAGCGAGTGAATGATTGATTTATCGGAAAACGTTGCGGCTGTGCGTGAGCTTTTCTCAAACCCGAGGACCATGCTGCGACTGATTTTCAACAACTTGCTACATTCGTTCGAGTGCCGTTTGGGGGGTGGCCACCTGATAAGGGATTTAAAATTTCACTCACGTGGGACGTTTCCGAGCTGGACAACGATTAAACCCACTAGACGTTTGGCTTTTATTCAGCGGAGCAATGTTTGCAATGGATTTCGTTATTAAGAATCTGGAAGCGTTTTTCGTTAGGCCAAAATTTGGAATGATGAATGCTTTTTGCACGTTTAATATTCCAGACCTTGTTTCAAAATTTGCAATGGAACTCTTAGACTAGGCCCTTGCCATGCTCCATTTAATTTGATGTCATGGAGATGCCTTTCCAATCTTGGGAAGGTACTATTAGCTCGGTTCGCAAATTATTTGTCGAACTTGACCATACTACTTGGTCACAATCAACCACCAATACACCATAATCCAGCATCAAATATTTACTCCAACGATACAACACCTGTCCTGGACCATTATCTCCGACAAGGACATGCTTCGAGGAAGAAAAGCCAACAACACGAGAGCCACTCGCGACGAGCACAATTGTACAGGTAATAGCAAGTGTTTGTCCTGTTTTCAAACCGATGTCGCTAGCTACCTCTTCACAAAGCAAGCAGCAGCCGCCCGGAAATGGATGTCACAATTCACTACTCTATTATCCTGTCGTAGCCGAAGCCGGTTTCCTGTCGCTTTGTTGTTGAGCTTTCTTTTCCTTATTTTTCCTAAGGTGGTTCAAAAGAGCTGATACCAACTGTCGCCCATCCCCCCCCCCTCAGGGATGAAGAGGTCATACCATAAATATATAAAGCTCCGATGGCTTTGCGAGCTGTGTTTGTAGTTTCCACTGCTTTGATCGTTTTACTTTTTATTCCAGTAAACGACAGGCAGAAATAAATGACAGTTTTCTAGTTGATGCTAGCTTAGATATTAGACATTGGCCACACGATACATCAACTGATATGGTATTTCGTTACAAGCATTGTATCAGAGATTCTCCAAATTCATAGTTCAATCATTTAAAATGTGTGTTAGTTTTTGGTCAGTTAGAGTCACTTAAATTATAACACTGGAACTTCATGCTTAAATTTGCTGTTTCAAGACCAACAAATGAAATGGCCTTAACTCCATTTTGTAAACAAACCTTGTAAGGCCATTTGCTCGCGAACCGAAACCTACATTTGCAAACCTAAACCACAATCGGGTAGAGGAGAATTTCTCCTACCTGTTCATTATGTTGGTTTGCCGTTGCGGACTTCGGTTCGCGAGAAAATGGCCTTACAAGGTTTGTTTACAAAATGGAGTTAAGGCCATTTCAATTGTTGGTCTACAACAGTAAATTTAGAGCTGGTTAGACACTGATTGTGAATTAGGGTGGGTCAAGTTTGTTCGGTGGATCACAACCTCCTGTTCCCAAATGCTCTTCCGATGTGCATTACGATCCTCAAAACCTCAAAAACGGAGCCAAATTTGAACAAATTTGGTTATTGTCGTGACCGGACCGAGGTTCCTAGCCTCGGCCACGGCAACACGAATTAGCGATGCAGCTCCCACGGATGCGGCTGCTTTTATTGCTGCTGTTGCTGCTGCTGTTGCTGCTGCTGTTTCTGCTGCTGAGGTTTCTGTTGCTGCTGTTTCTGCTGCTGGTGGTCCGTCACCTCCAAAATTCGTTACAAGAATGACTTCAACGAGTTAGTTTAAATGATCTTTATTTTAGTTTAACTTGGACGATTACCATATAAATGTTTACTAAGTGATTTAATTGCTTTCTTCATCTTTAGGTATGGGCAAAATTCAAAATTTGTTTTACAGAATTAGTCCTAGACTTAGTACACGGTCGACCACCTTGGTGGGATTGGTTTGTTTTGTTTTTAGAATTTGAAGAGAAACTACTTAATACTACTATTTACAGCTTAAAACTAACCTACTCTACTATATACACTTAACCTACTATGTACAAATTGCTTATTAAAGCATGTTCAGAAAGATTGCATTTTTGAATAAATTTAGTTGTCATATCATCAATTTTGGAATCTACTTTGGGAATTTCTGCCTCTTGATGGAGGTCTGCTATTCTTGTGTCGAATGGACGATCTAGGATCATCCTCAACACTCTATTCTGTGCAACCTGGATTTTGTTCCTGTGGGTCTGAGCGCACGATTCCCACACCGGGGCGGCATAGAAGATCGCGGGGGCTATGATCTGTTTGTAAACAGCCAGTTTGTTTTGCCTTGAGAGGCGGGATCTGCGGCAAATGAGCGGATACAAACACCTAACCAAGGCGGAGCACTTAACTAGGGTTTTCTCTATGTGCGAGCGGAACAGGAGCTTCTCATCGAACAACATCCCGAGATAAGTAACATCAGTGGACCACTCGACCCTTGTACCATCGATTATTACGGTACAGGAGGGAGACGGTTTAAGTTTTGGTGATTGTCTGTGAAGGAACATGATCGCTTGGGTTTTCGAGGCGTTGATTTTGATTTTCCACGTGGTGGCATAATCAGTAAAGGTGTCAAGGCATCGTTGGAGCTTGTTCGTAATTTCACGAGGCATCCTACCCTTGACGGCTATCGCGGTGTCATCTGCGAACAGAAAGAACACACAACCGTCTCCTAGAGGAGGGATGTCCGACGTGTAGATGCTGTAAAGCAGTGGTCCCAGCAGACTCCCTTGCGGAACACCTGCTGGGATCGGAAATTATCCCGAAAGGGAACTATTCAACGACACCCTGAACGACCTTTGCTGGAGATAGTTACGGGTGATTTTCACAAGGTATGGTGGAAAGTTGGAGTTACAAAGCTTGTATATAAGTCCGTCGTGCCAGACATTGTCAAACGCCTTTTCGACGTCTAACAAGGCCATGGCTGTGGACTTGGATACAGCTTTGTTACTTCGGATGTTATTCATCACCCGCACTAGCTGATGATTGGTGGAATGCCCCTTGCGGAACCCGAACTGTTCCGGAAGAAGAATGTCATGTTCCTCCACAAACTTGTTTAGTCGGCTGAGGATCAATTTTTCGAACAGCTTGCTCAGCGCTGAGAGCAGGCTAATCGGTCTGTAGCTTGACGGTAGTGAAGGGTCTTTCCCAGGTTTGCGGATCGGGATGATTTTTGCCACCTTCCAGATGCTTGGAAAGTAGTGCAGCTCCAAGCATCTGTTGAGGATGGCAGCCAGCAGCGAGTGCACCCTCGCGCTGAGATTTTTCAACTCTAGGTTGAATATTCCGTCAAACCCGGGAGCCTTCATGTTCGTACTGTGTTTCAGCGCTGAGCAAATTTGTTCCTCTGTAATCCGTTCTTCTGGAGGGACGGCACAAGGGGAGGCATCTAACGTCTGGACGCACTGCACAACCTGGTTCTCGAGTGGACTTGGGATTGTAGAGCCAAGCAAATGCGACTGGGCAATGTGCTCCCCAATTGCATTGGCCTTCTCTTCGTTGGTGATAAGCCGTTCGTCATTGACTCTAAGTGGTGGAATGGGCTTGGGGTGAGACTTCAGCACCTTGGCAACCTTCCAGAATGGTCTGGAACGGTCGTCCAGGTTCTGAACGAGCCGCCCGAAACTCTCGTTCCGGATTGAGACCATTCTGGAAGCGATCTGCCGATTCAGATCGACCATTTCGTATTTACGCTGCAGATCCCGAGTCCGCTGAAACTGGCGTCTACGAACATTTCTGAGCCGAATCAAGAGTTTGGTGTGGGAATCAATTGCTTGAAACTTACCCCTCACAGGAACTCGTCGAACGCACTCTTCGTCAGCCACGGATATGGCTTGATGGAGACCCTCCAGGGCCCGGTCGATGTCATCCACTGTGTCGAGCGGTGGGTTGTCGTCGATGTGGCGGTCGACCACGCGTCGAAACTGGACCCAGTTGACTCGATGGTAGTCCTTCCGCTGGCACGGTGCAGGGGCCACGTTGTAGCCCAGCTCGGTCAGCACCGGTTGGTGGTCCGAACTCAGGTCGTTGACGGCAACCGGCTTGTGAGTTCAACGAGTTTAGGTACTTCATATTTATACCTGCTAACCTATCAAAATTCTCTAACCAATGAGATTCTGTTTACATACGAGCTATCACGCTTCACGCTCACTTGATTCTACTCATTATTTATTCAATACTAACTCTATCTACTACATTCTTCCCCTCTTCTACTCTCCTTAATTGAGGAAGGGGGGCATTATATCCACCCATTTGGGGAAATTTTATCTACCCCCTCGGAGGACTTTCATCTATCATCTCAGAGATATTTCATCCATCAGGTCATGGCAATTCCAACTATTTAAAAATTTCCTCAGTCCATCCATCAGGTAATGGAAATTCTTATCTACCATCCGTTCCAGAATTACCAGGTCATAGTAATTCTATCTACAATCCATCAGGTCATGGTCATTTTATCTACCATCCATCAGGTCATGGTAATTCTATCTACCATCCATCAGGTCATGGTAATTCTATCTACCATCCATCAGGTCATGGTAATTCTATCTACCATCCATCAGGTCATGGTCATTCTATTTACCATCCATCAGGTCATGGTAATTCTATCTACCATCCATCAGGTCATGGTCATTCTATCTACCATCCTTCAGGTCATGGTCATTCTATCTACCATCCATCAGGTCATGGTAATTCTATCTACCATCCATCAGGTCATGGTAATTCTATCTACCATCCATGAGGTCATGGTCATTCTATCTACCATCCATCAGGTCATGGTAATTCTATCTACCATCCATCAGGTCATGGTCATTCTATCTACCATCCATCAGGTCATGGCAATTTTTTCAAAATAATTCTTCAGTTCTTTAGTCATTCCACTATACTTACACTATCGTACCAACTGCGCCATTGTCGTGACCGGACCGAGGTTCCTAGCCTAGCCTAGCCTAGAATTATCCTCGAAGGCCATTTCTTCGAACGCCATTTGTTCGAACGCCATTTGTTCGAACGCCATTTGTTCGAACGCCATTTGTTTGAATGCCATTTGTTCGAATGCCACTTGGTCTAATAGCTCGTTTGATCGAATACTTGAAAAGAGATTTTTAATTTTCGAACACTATTAGCGGTACAGTTGAAAATTGGAATATAGAATGATTAGAATTTAATAAAGTTAGGAGATTCTTCCATCTTCTAAACACGAGTAGTTCTTTGTGGCTGTCCATACTACGCAAGGCTAGATGCGAGTAAGGAGTTTTTAGTAGTTGAGAGTTCCACAGAGAAGAGAAAGGAGAGATGGTAAAGGCTCAATTTAAATTTCGGTTATAAATTTGTAACCAATCCGTATTCGGCCACTTGGTATTCGACTATATGGCATTTGGCTAAACGGCGTCGATTAAACAGCATTTGGCAAAACGACATTCGGACACACGGCATTCGGCCAAACGGCATTCAGCCAAACGGAATTTGCCCAAACGGCATTCGGTCAAACAAAATTCGGCCAAATGGCATTCGACCAAATGGCTTTTGGCCAAATTACTTGGATCTGTGGTTATTGGTACTGCCCGAGGGGGGCAACTCTATCTAAAATACAGTTGATAGAAAGAAGATTGATGAAGATTTAGTAGATTTTCAGCAAAAGGATAGAGTTCTATGCTACTAGATAGATTTAAATGCGTAACATAAAAAATAGATTGTTTGAAACTAGATTGGATTGCGTGAGTTCTCCCCCCTTGGTTTTGCCATAAAGATATCTTTTCTGAGCTTTTTTTTTTTCCTTGGATTTGTTTTCCGTGCTGAGCACCAATGCTACCGACGCCAGGAAGGCAGCTCCCATACCTGGACCCTACCTATCGACCCATCAACTCATGAACCGGGGACCAACGGTTTTACTTCCCTTCCGAAGGAAGGCGTGATCAGAGATGTTATGCCTCAGAACATCCCGGCGGCGCCGACTGGGATTGAACCCAGGCCTGCTGGGGTGAGAGGCAATCACGCTTACCACTACAACACCGGCGCCGCTAACTTTTATGAGCTTCTCTGAACTTTTAAAAAGTTGTTGAAATTTCCCTAAAGTTAAATAAAAAACTCTAAACTTCCTTGAACTTCTATGGATTTGCCTGAAATCATAGTTCCTACATAACAATGCTCCCTAAATTTTGAAGGTTTTTTTTCGGAATCTCTCTAACGGTTCAACAACTTTCCTGATATTATTGGTACTCCCCTCAAGAAACCGCAATGTTCCTGAATTTTTTGGAACATTACTGAAATTCTAATATTCCTGCAATTAATTCGTATTCTTGCCATTCATGAAATTTTCATTTAAGTAATATACCTGCTCTGAAGTTTTCTGATGATCCTGCAAATACTTGGAACATCCCTGAAAATAATGAAAGTGCCTAAAAATCTCAAATCTTCTTTGAAGTTTTCCAGACTTTCCTGTAGATCTCAGGATCTTGAAGAAGTTTTCGTAAATTCCCAGAATTTGTAGTTAAGTTAATTGAGCTTCACTAAGGTTTTTTGATGTTTGAAGCTACCTTAAAGTTCGCTCAATTATCATTAAGTTCTTCATCTGAAGATCTACTTAATTCTTACTTAATTCCTCAGGAATCGTCTTGACTTTCCTGGGATTCTCAAAACTTTATCTCAATTTTCCTGGAATTCATGGAGCTGTCCTGAATTTATCGAAACTTAACTTTACAGATGTTTAAACTCTCTCAAAAGTTTGCACTTTCCTGAAGTTATTGGGACTGCCCTTAAGACCCCTGAGCTTGTCTGAAAGTCTCAAGACCTAGTTTTCCTGAGGTTATTGGCAATTCCATAAAGTATTCACAGTTTTCCTCAAGCTCTTTGGACTTCTCTGAAGTTTTCATGACTTTAATGAAGTTTTTAGAATTTATTCTAAGGCTCTAGGCTTTCCTAGGTGCTCAAAATTGTATAGAAGTTCTCAGATCTTACCTTATTATCCCACTGTCTGTTCATGAATCTTTCCCGCAATGTTCGGAATTTCCTTAAATTTCTCGGGACTTCTTTAAAGTTCTTATGAAATGAGCGAACCACCCTGAAGTTCTCTAATCTTTCCTGAAATTATTGGAACTTCCCTGAAGTTCTCGTCTGAAATTATTCAAAACTGCCCTGAAGATCTCTTAGCTTCTTGACGTTTTCTGCACTTTGAATTCATCGGAAATTCTGTGAAATTGCCGAAATTTTTCTTCAGTTCTCATAACTTCTTTGATGTTCTTTAGAATATCTTTAAGTTTAGGAGCTTCTTGAAGTTTTCTCACTATTTCTCTGAATTTAATGAAATTGTCTTAAATTTCACAAAATTTATCTGATTATATCTGAGCTTTCCTGAAGTTTCTGTAATTTTTCAGACTTTCATGAAACTGCTTTGAAGTTCTCAGCACATCCTTAACGTGCACATTACTTCCCTTGAAAATGAGCATGAGCCTTAGCATTGATTACCATACAAATCGTAGTTGCTACTCCGTAATTGACCAAATCCTGCGAAATTTGCACAAAGAACCATATGAATGAGACTTGGAATCAACAGTCCATTCGCAGTGTGCAAACTTCGTACATTCCAAGTCATTAACGACACCGGCCACATTCTTAGGTCATCGGGGGAGGGATTTTTTTTTTAGTTCGCACTCGTTGCTGCTAAATACCAAGACGGCAAGGACGTTTTTGCTAGTGGGAAAGATGCGATCTTTTAAAACATAACTTAAGCAAACGACGTGACCCTATCAACCTAGTAATGTAAAGGGGCATGCTTTACAACCCGCGATCTTCTGCTCAGTTAGTAAAAACGGTCGCTCTAAGGCCACCGTGTCCCTTAAACAACAACAATCTACGAGCGACGATCGTTTAAGCATGTTCAAGTTCGAGTAAAAGAAGCTACTCAAATGAAATTACGTCTTCTAAAACAGTTATCAATGTTTTCCAAATCGGATCAAGCGTTCACCAGTTATCTAAATATCTAACTTGACATAAGCACCCATTTCCAGCATATCTAGCAGAAGCACAAAATATATTTAGTTCAAAAACTACAAAACAAAATGTATAAGAATGCATAATATGAATATTTACATCCATTCTTTTCAAAAACAAAATAAGCGCTCCGAGCAAATCTATGTTATCTGCCTTCATCCGTATGCCGAAGTGAATCCAATGATGTTTCAATGCGTTTGGATGGAATTGAAATACGTACGGCGGAATTGGAATCAAGAAGCAGTGCTAGATTTTCAGGAAAGATTAGAGAACTTCAGGGTGGTTCCCTAATTTGATAGGAACTTAAGGATGTCCCGACGATTGATAGGAAATTCCGAAGATTTCGGGAGGTTCCATGAATAGACTGTGAGATAACAAGGTAACATCTGTGAATCTCGATACAATTTCGGGCACTTCAGGCAGGTCTTAAGACTTAAGAAATTCCAACAACTTCATGGAAGTCAAGAAAACCTCAGAGAAGTCCAAAGAACTTGAGGAAAATGGTGAATACTTTATAGAATTGCCAATAACCTCAGTCAAACTAGGGCTTGAGACATTTAGGCAAACTCCGAGATCTTCCCAATAACTTCAGCAAAATGCAGAATTTTGGGGGAGTTTAAACATTTGTAAAGGTCAGTTTGGATAAGTTCAGGACAGCTTAATAAATTCCAGATAAAATGTGGTAAAGTTATGGGCAGTGATGCAAAATATCATGACACTCACGTGACACTCGTCTTCGCATCAACCGACTATCGCGGACAGATCGTTTTGTCACGCAGTGAGAGTTAGAGCCATGGAAAACAATGCCTACGCATTCCAAGTTCATCTCGGCAGGCACGACTGTGTGGGTTACAAACAAAGCAGGCAACATGAAACGGAAGCTGTTGGGCTCACTCACCAACACACTCAAATAAGCAAGCAAAGCAGCAACTGCTTCTAAACGAACACAGATGAGTGTCGTGATTGTCGGGAATGACCAGATCGGTGATGGAACACAACAGAAGACGACATTCACCAGTTGCTTTTTATTTCTTTCGCCAACTTGATGGCAAGGTTGCAAAGACTCATTTCAGCTAAAATAATGTTTTTCGGAATAATAAAACCAAAAGATGGTATGATGGCATGTTTTACTTGTAACTTACAAGAAGAGGTTACAAAGTATGCGTTGGAAACATAAAACTTGTAAATTTTGCTTTCTATGAGTCACAATCAGCGATTTGCTGATCGCTGAGTGAGTGAGTGAGTGAGTGAGTGAGTTTGTGAAAAATCGCTGATTGTGACTCTCATGAAGTGAAATAAACAGGTTTAATATGTCAAACACATTCTTTGCAACCTCTTCTTGTATCCTACCAATTCAAAATTTGATCATGGCATCTAATTATTTCATAATTTAGAAAAACATTGTTTTAGCTGAAATGAGTCTTTGCAACCTTGCTTGATGGATGGTCATGGAGAGAGCTTCGACGAGCACATTGATAGGAATGTACAAAGCGTTACTACCATCAGCTGTTTGGCGATCGTGATTGTGATAGGTCGCAACTCTGGCTCTGGGAATCAGCCCAGAGACCAGAGAAATTTGGATAACATATTTAGAGAACTTGTTCGGTTCCGAACGTTTAATCTATGTATTAATTTTCCCTACACTCCTCTACATAACGATTTGCACTGTTGTGAAGCGAAGCAGACTCCTCCCAGTATCGTCAATTCCACGCAAGAACGAGAAGTCAACTTTACACAGCGGTACGAATGCAGAGAATAAAAATGTATAAAAGCAAACCATTTCGCGCGAAGCGCATCACTATTATTGTAACTGCCGAACGAGAAACATCAAATAAATTAATATTCAACCATCACCAAACGAGCATAATTTCATCCTCATGTCCATTGCCACTGGAGCACACGATCGCTGCTGTTGATAATCGCTGCCATACAGTCCACATTCTAGCCGTTGCACCTGGAGCCAACAGGAAGGTCAATAGCGTCCCGTCCGATCGATCCGATTCACAACTGGACCCCACCCGTGGTAATCTAGTGTGAACACCGGTTCGACTTCCATACCGGACACCCTATTGCCTTTATCCCCGACGCTGTAGGTTGGGAATTTGTTGTTTTGCCAAGTTGGATCGTCCTAGTTAATTTTCGCCCCGGTTCCGTTTACATGTGCTGATGAGATCTGGAGAAATCTTCAGGTGAAGTCATTTACAATAATTGAGCGAACTTCCTGGTAGCTTTGAACTTCAAAGAACCTCAGTGCAGTTCAATTAACTTAACTAAAAATTATGGTAATTTCCGAAAACTTCTCCAAGATTCTGAGATCTTCTGGAAAGTCTAGAAAACTTCAAAGAAGATTTGGGATTTTTAGGCACTTTCATGATTGTCTGTGATGTTCCGAGTATTTGCAGAATGATCAGAAAACTTCATAGCAGTTCTATTGAATAATTGCAGGAACTTTCATGAAGGTCAAGCAGAAGAAATAATTACAGGAACTTTCATGATGTTAGAAACATAGTGATTTTAAAAAATCACAAGAATTTCAGTGATGTTCCAAAAATTTCAGGAAAATTGCGGTGTATTGAGGGGAGTGCCAATTACATCAGGAATGTTGTTGGATTGTTAGGGAAATTCCGAGAAAAACTTCAAAATTTAGGGAACATTATTATGGAGGAACTTTAACTTCAGGCAAGTGCAAAGAAGTTCAGGGAAGTTTAGAGTTTTAAAATTAACGTTAGGAAAATTTCAACAGCTTTCAAAAAGTTCTGAAAAGTTTTTGGAACTTTTTTTAAGTTCGGATATCTTTAAGGCAGTACCATTAACTTCAAATTCGAGACATTCATTTTTTCAACCTTCATCCGTGTGCCGAAGCAAATCGAATGAAATTTCAATGTGTTTGGACGGAATTGAAATTCGTGTTTCGGAATTTGAATCAAGAAGCAGTGTTAGATTTTCAACAAGCCAACGTACAATTTTAGCTGCAGACAAGCTTATATAGGTAACAATTAGTTGTATGTTCCAATTTTTAGCTGCACAAGCTAATCTGCTGTTAAATTTCTTAGTTGGGAATATTTCAATAATTTGTAACTCTTTATCAAATCTTACGGTAAGTATGGAACGGAAAATATATTTATAACTCATCTTTGATAAAAACGTTCCATTATTTGTTGAAACTCGTTCAAAAAAGAGAGGCAAAGTGCGGGTTGTGCTTAGTATGATGGAGATTAGATATTAACCCTATTAACTGTTCCATGCCGTTTCGTCTGAGTTTTATTAGTAATAATTTTCTAGAATAGCGGCGTGGGATAGATCCTAAAATCGGCTCCCAGCAGGACTCAACGCAGGTCAAGCACACGTCATATTTTACCGACACTATCGCTTCAGACCTTCAGACCTTTCCGACCCAGTTCTCTCACGTTCAAAAGCGGGTTTGTATTTTATATAATACAATAAAATATCTCACAGAATCATCAAAATAAACCATTGTACATCTAACGCATAGCACAGCGACTTTACCAAGTTTCAACATGAACAAATGGTTAACTGATCACACATATCCAACCATACCAACCGAAAAATTGAGGATATTTCACTGGGTAATAAGTGGGATTCAATATTGATAATAATTCATCAATTGCGTCTAATAAGTCTTATGGTGTGGATTCTAAAATTGCACCACCTGCATTTGATCTTCTAGAACAAACTAAAAACCAATTTTTCCAATCCTTTCCACGCTTTCCGGGATTCCAAAATGGGCAAAAGCTTAGCTCATTACACGTACCTAACCGCAATAACCGAACTATAGATCAAGCGTGATCGAGGTTATCCCGCTGGGTAACAAACGGGAATCAAGAACAATGATAATACCTTTATAAGAATGTTCCTCAACTGCAATAAACTCACCAAGTATATTCAAGATCTCAGAATCTGGTGCGGTTTCATACTGCTTTCCTTTATTTAACGTCGGTCTCTGTTCCGCAATCTAGTGCCAATCACCGACGGACATCGATTGCCATCCATTGACGGCAATCGAATGTGCAGGAAGGCAGCTTCCACACCTGCGTAGGATATCGCACCCATTCACAACACACATGGGCCGGGACCAACGGCTTTACTTCCCTTCCGAAGGAAGACGTGACCAGAGATTTTTATGCCTCAGAAAAATCCCACCGACCTCGGCTGGGATTGAACCCAGACCCATTGGGGTGTTAGAAAGCAGTCACGCTTACCACTACACCACCGGCGCCATATATTATGAATCCAATTGCTCCATCGCCACGTGTATGGATTCCGGTCTCACACGATAAACACTGATCAATCGACATGAGTGACCACCATTAAAGGCATATTTTTCTCCAGCCGATTCTAGACGCAATAATAAGAAATGATTAACGTTTCGTTCATATCATTTCTATTTTTGCTTGGCAGGCACTTTCATCACCAATCGCGGTTATTCAATCCAATCACCCAGAGGTCAAGCTCAAACACTCAGTTCACGTAACATCCCTTAAGATCTTTAATCTCAATTGAAGGTATGGCAGCTAAGGTAAAGTTCTCAGTTACTACTTTCAGTCCAGAGAACATACTCTCTTTTTCTTTCTCTTTCTCTATATTTTTTCAAGCGAGATAAAAGTAAATCTTTCTACTTTTACATGCCCATGCAAGCATTTCATATCTTTTTTTAAACTTTAGCCGCTGTGTCTTTTTTCACTCTGGTCGATCGTTTTCTATGTACACCATAATGGACAGTGAGAACTCATTTTAAGTCATTCGTGACTAATAATAAGATATTGTTATTATATTTCTCCCTTATATGATTTCTACACTTACACAAGAGGTAAACAAGATTAGATTCTCGAGAAAAAAAAGAAACGGATAACAGATCAACAAATCCCATAGCCACACACAAAGGAGAAATAATATTAACTTACTTTTGCCTCTTTGCAGATGGCATCAAAGTGATTATGATTTAATTCTCATTACCAACGCACCACCAAATGCACGGAATCAGAATCAGCAGCCATGATTGTATAATGCCTGTGCTGCTAATTCGTATGGAAAAAGTTTCCTCAGCCCACACGCCGAGAGTCTGAAGACCAACCGACCGCTCCTCCCCCCTTTCATCCACTCGCTCATTTGAATCTTCCACGTTACCACGCTCGGGTATGGGCAGGGATTCCACAGTAAGTTCCCGAGCGCTCAAGGCTTTGAACTTTTCTCTCACAGTATTGCGTCCCTGCGGGTGAGAGGTGGTGGGGAATGAACGAGGTTGTTCCACTTTTGGGATCTTACGAGCGAGCGAACAAGCGAGCGAGCGGGGTGAATTGTGGGTGGAATTTTGCGCTTTTGTGTATAAGCACGCGCTCGGGGTTTTCTACAAGCAGACGTAAATGCTTCTTCATCATCTTATGCCGCTGCGTTGTTCGGTTTCCAGCGTATAGTACAAGTACGTGAACGAGGATCAGTACTATCAGGATAATCAGGTTGGCTAATTTCATTGGAGCGAGAGCAGTGAAACTTTTCCCTTTGAGTTATGATAACGATAATGAAAATGGCTGCTGCACAGATAGTGGTTTGGTTGTTCCTAAAAATTTTCAGGCTTGCGGAACGGATGATGGATAACGGGTTTACGACGGTAGGAAAATGCTTCTGCCATCACGTAATTCAATGAACACACCACAAACAATAACACAGGTTCAGTCAGAGAAAAAAAGAGAGAGATAGAGCAGCATTTCCATTTGTAGCAATTTCCCAGCAATCCCATACATGAGTGAACAGTGACACTGACAAAACGCATCGTTCCATCTCTGTCATGTTTTTGCTAGCGATCCATTCTGGAGGAAAAAAAGAACGAGCAAGTGCTGGAAAATATTAAAAATTCTTTAATTCCTCCTAACCCGAAAATACTTCCTTCCATTATTGTGCTCGTCATCGTAACAGTCTCATCATATCGTCGTCATCTCCGAGCCCGCGAGAACACGGGATGATCCCTCCAACCAGCAGCATATTGTCACGGTCGAGTCAAAAGCACTTTCTCATCGTGGTTCAGTTTTTTGTTCCCTTTCCCACCCGGGACAGGAATGCCTTTGTAACTTTTACGCCGTTACATATTTTCCTTCCTCAGTCATTTTTTTTTTCGCTTCAAGATGCAAATTTTCCACCAGCGAAGCAAGGCCACGAGTTGAAGGTTGATGAGAGTAGTATATGGAGGGACCTACCTACCGACAACACAAAAGATGGATGGAAATCCGGAAAAGACGGTCAGTCTCTTGAGAAGGGCACTCCACGATCCCACTCATTTATTGAGGAGTGTGAAAAGTGGATGAACAAAAAACTGAGCATTGACACGTTTGCTGCTTAGAGGAAAGCATGGATTATAAGATAGGGATTTCTAAACTATGTAAAGAAAATGGCTCTAATGTTGGCCTATGGATCTAAGATTGGGCCCAACGCTGAAAATCTGCTGTTTATCAATTTTATCTAGATGAACGCGTCATTACGACGGCACTAATGGATAATTTTGGTCGTTATTGAAAATTTAGTCCATTGCTGAATTTATGTATGGGCCCAAATTAGGGGCGTTTAGGGCGACATTATATCCATTTCCCCTACGTTACGAAATCATGAAGAATAGCATGAAGAATACACAACATGTTAATGTTCTAAATTAGATCTTACTAAGGGAGACCTGGAATAGAAAAATCTTACTTTACTAGTGCATGGTCCTTTAGGTAACTCATGAAATTCACTCTAAAATGCTTTTAAAATTTCTGTCCATTAATAACTCCAATAACTGTAGAATTTTCGCCAAATAGTCTCAAAGAATTCTTCTTTGCCTTTCTCCTACAAGCTATCATAAGAATTTCTACCATCAACTTCTCCTCAGAATTTCCCAGGATTTCTTTTCAGAACTATCTTGAAATTCATATTAGACTTCATTAAAGTTCTTCCTTAAATTTCTTTAGAATTATAAATCCTATAATTATTTCAGAATTCTAGTCAGAACAACTTTTTGTTTGGGAATTCTTTTCACTACAACTCCTAAGAATTCACCCATGGAATCAAGCTTCAATCTCTCGTGGAACTTCTCCTCAAAATTCTCTTGGAATGCATCCAGCATTCCCTTGACATTTCTCTGCATTCAGAAAGTCACCAAGGCTGTAAGAGGGTAGTGAGTGGGACATGTTCTGAGAATGCCAGATAAAAATCCGGCAAAAACGCTGATTGCCTCAAATCCGGTCGGTACAAAACAAAGAGGAGCATCGAGCTAGGTGATTGCAAACAATGCTTAAATTATCGTCAGAATATTTGGGATTCTATTGGACGTAGCGATGTACCGAATATTCTCCAGCAATAGTATTCACAGCAAAAAATTAATTTTGATATCACATAAAAGTGGATGCACTTCAATCGTGTCAAAAATATGGTGTACTACTACTTGCCAAAAAGGACAAAATTATCATTAATACAGTGCATGAGCTGACATTACGCTGCGTTTACTGCATTTGTTTACTTTTGTGGCCATAAAAATTACATGTGATTTTCGACATTATAGAAGTTCATCCTCCTGGATGTAATATTTAATTTATTTTTTGCTGTGTTCGGCCGAATATCAAGCTTTGCAGCATAAACACTTTGCTCAACAACCTTGTCGGCATGTCGAACATTTGTTAGGTGGGAAATGACTGATATCAGTTAGCATTTTGGAGTTAACTTCGAATACCTGGCCGAATAGCACTATTCGGTGCATCATTAATTCAGCCATTCCATAGTAAAACGATATAGTAGTTCTCAGAATTTCGTAAAAATGGGTTGTTTTTTGCTAATCGCAAAATATAAGACCCGTATTTTTTTTAATGTTATCATCAGGGAGACCATTTTCATGTAAGGGTGGTGCAAAAAATAGATTTTTTCCAAAATAACTTTTAAACCACTGAACCAATTGCAAAGATCAATATTTAATGATATTAAAACAATCTGGATTTTCTATTGGTTTTAATGATTCGTAGGCAGAGGCAGCAATATGTTTTTATATTTTTTCTTGAAAATTTAAGATTTTTTTGCTTAAAATATCAACAAATCAACGATGTTTTTTTTCGTTTTTGAGTTATTTTTTTTTTGAGTTATCAAGTATTTTTAAGCTGAAATTTTCAAGGACATATATAAAAACATATTGCACCTTATGTCTACAAACCATCAAAACCATAAAAAAAAAAATCAAAATATTCAATGTATTTAAAAACAAAATCATGTTTTCAAAATATTATTATATTTTTTGTAAGAAGCATTTTCAATTACCTTTCAACTGATATTTTGATGGTTTTAATATGAATTTTTGAAAAAAAAACTTATTTTTTTATTTTTTGGACCACCTTAACATACATGGAAATGGTCACCTTAATGACGAAATAAAAAAAAACGGATCTAATATTTTGCTGTAAAGAACAAAACTACAAATTTTTACTAAATTCTGATAACCACTATACCGTTTTGCTATGGAATGGCTAAATTAGAACCACCTTGGATGTTCCATTATTTAGATTCAATCACAATTTCTTTAGAATTTTCTTTGAAAATAACTTGACATCATTCTTAAAATATACCTTGGAAGCAAGCCTTAGATTTTGCTCGAAGTTTTCCTGACAATAACTATTGAAGTTCAAATGGGGCATTCCATTGAGAACTCCTAAGAAATTCTGGGAATTGTTCGGGAAATCCAAGTGGATATTTGTTTTTTTATGTCAAATTAATATCCATAAAATTATCTTTTTATTCGCTCTATAATTCTGTTGACATTTTAACTAAAAAAATTGTCCCAGGTCACCATTAATTCAAATCAAACATTTTTACAACAGTTTCAAAACCTAAACTTTCTTATTTTTATATTAAAGCTAATGACCCATTTATTATTATGTAACTGAGTAAAATTTAAAATATTCGAAAAACTACATTTTCAACATAACAAAAATATATAAAAATTAAACGACTTAACTAAAAGTCTTGAAAAAACTGCTTGGCACAAAGTAATACAATCCAAAAACAGAAATCATTACTGGATCTTCTCTGATTTGCATGATCCTTTGCATAATTGTTTGTTATGGGTAATCATTCACATTTTTGCAAAACTAAGGCCATTTGGGAAGTTGTAATCTTTTTTCAAAATGGCTGCATTGACATTTTCATTATTTTGTAGCCCGTAAACGTCACTTTTGAGCGAAATGACATCTAAGACAAAGTTATAGAGAATATAATGTCTTTTTGTGAAAAATATACACGGTAATTTTATTTTTAATTTTGATTAAAAATTTCAATAACGTGTTCAACACTAAAATATCTCAAAATGTCCATGTTGAATTGTGTAATTATAAATAAATTGAGTACATAAATAAAATCAATTTTATCATGAAATTGAATAAAATAAATCAAATGAAAAAATTACTAAAATGAACACAATGAATCAAATGAATAAAATAAAAAAAAAAAAGATTAAAATGAATAGAATGAATAGAATGAATAAAATAAATAAAATGAATAAAATGAATAAAATGATTAAAATGAATAAAATGAATAAAACGAATAAAACGAATAAAATGAATAGAATGAATGAAATAAATAAAGTGAATAAAATGAACAAAATGAATCAAATATATAAAATGAATAAAATGAATAGAATGAAAAATTTAGAAACTGAATAAAATGAATAGAATTATTAAAATAAAAAATAATAATAAAACTACTTAAATGAATAAAATGAATAAAATGAATAAAATGAATAAAATTAATAAAATTAATAAAATTAATGCAATAAATAAAACGAATAAAATGAATGAATAGAATAAAACCAATCAAATTAATTAAATAAATAAAATGAATAAAACGAATCAAATGAATTAAATGAATAAAAAGAGTAATTAATAAAATAAATAAAATGAACAAATGAAAAAAATGAATAAAATAAATAAAATAAATAAAATGAATAGAATGGATAAAATGAATAATATGAATAAAATGAATAAAATGAATAAAATGAATAAAATTACTAAAATGAATAAATTGGATATAAGAGATGAACTAGCCTATGGCTATAAAACTCTCTCATAAAGAAAAAAAAATGAATTAAATGAATAAAATAATAAAATTAATAAAATGAAAAAAGTGAATCGAATGAATAAAATGAATAAAATAAATTAAATGCATGAAATGACTAAAAAGAATAAAATTTATTAAATGCTTAAATGAATAAAATGAATAAAATGAATGAAATGAATGACATGAATGAAAAGAATAAAATAATGAAATGGATAAAGTGAATAAAATGAATGAAAGAAATAAAATGAGTCAAACGAATAAAATGAATAAAATAGATGAAATGAATTAAATAAATATAACGAATAAAATGAATAAAATGAATGAAATGAATTAAATGAATAAAATGAATAAAATGAATAGAATGAATAAAATGAATAAAATGAATAAAATGAATAAAATGAATAAAACTAATAAAATGAATAAAATGAATAAAATGAATAAAATTAATAAAATGAATAAAATGAATAAAATGAATAAAATGATCACAATGAATACAATGAATGAAATGAATACAATGAAGAACATTGATAAAATGAATAATATGAATAAAATGAATAAAATAAATAAAATGAATAAAATGAATAAAATAAATAAAATGAATAAAATGAATAAAATGAATAAAATGAATAAAATGAATAAAATGAATAAAATGAATAAAATGAATAAAATGAATAAAATGAATAAAATGAATAAAATGAATAAAATGAATAAAATGAATAAAACGAATAAAATGAATAAAATGAATAAAATGAAGAAAATGAATAAAATGAATAAAATGAATAAAATGCAAAAAATAAATAATATTAATTAAACTATCAAAATTACTAAATGAAAAATATGAATAAAATGAATAAAAGTAATTAAATGAATAAAATTAATTCAATGAATAAAATGAATAATATTCATAAAACGAATAAAATGAATAAAATGATTAAAATGAATAAAATGAATAAAATGAATAAAATGAATAAAATGAATAAAATGAATAAAATGAATAAAATGAATGAAATGAATTAAATGAATAAAATGAATAAAATGAATAGAATGAATAAAATGAATAAAATGAATAAAATGAATAAAATGAATAAAACTAATAAAATGAATAAAATGAATAAAATGAATAAAATTAATAAAATGAATAAAATGAATAAAATGAATAAAATGATCACAATGAATACAATGAATGAAATGAATACAATGAAGAACATTGATAAAATGAATAAAATGAATAAAATGAATAAAATAAATAAAATGAATAAAATGAATAAAATAAATAAAATGAATAAAATGAATAAAATGAATAAAATGAATAAAATGAATAAAATGAATAAAATGAATAAAATGAATAAAATGAATAAAATGAATAAAATGAATAAAATGAATAAAATGAATAAAACGAATAAAATGAATAAAATGAATAAAATGAAGAAAATGAATAAAATGAATAAAATGAATAAAATGCAAAAAATAAATAATATTAATTAAACTATCAAAATTACTAAATGAAAAATATGAATAAAATGAATAAAAGTAATTAAATGAATAAAATTAATTCAATGAATAAAATGAATAATATTCATAAAACGAATAAAATGAATAAAATGATTAAAATGAATAAAATGAATAAAATGAATAAAATGAATAAAATGAATAAAATGAATAAAATGAATAAAATGAATAAAATGAATAAAATGAATAAAATGAATAAAATGAATAAAATTAATAAAATTAATAAAATGAATAAAATGAATAAAATGAATAAAATGAATAAAATGAATAAAATAAATAAAATGAATAAAATGAATAAAATGAATAAAATGAATAAAATGAATAAAATGAATCAAATGAATAAAATGAATAAAATGAATAAAATGAATAAAATGAATAAAATTAATAAAATGAATAAAATTAATAAAATGAATAAAATTAATAAAATTAATAAATTAATAAAATTAATAAAATGAATAAAATTAATAAAATGAATAAAATGAATAAAATGAATAACATGAATAAAATGAATAAAATTAACAAAATGAATAAAATGAATAAAATGAATAAAATAAATAAAATGAATAAAATGAAAAAAAATTAATAAAATTAATAAAATGAAAAAAAAAAATGAATAAAATGAATAAAATGAATAAAATGAATAAAATGAATAAAATGAATAAAATGAATAAAATGAATAAAATGAATAAAATGAATAAAATGAATAAAATGAATAAAATGAATACAATAAATAAAATGAATAAAATGAATAAAATGAATAAAATGAATAAAATGAATAAAATGAATAAAATGAATAAAATGAATAAAATGAATAAAATGAATTAAATGAATAGAATGAATAAAATAAATAATATGAATAAAATTTATAAAATGAATAAAATTAATAAAATGAATAAAATTAATAAAATGAATAAATTAATAAAATGAATAAAATGAATAAAATGAATAAAATGAATAAAACAAATCAAATTAATCAAATAAATATAACTAATAAAATAAATAGAATGAATAAAATGAACAAAATTAATAAAATGAGTAAAATGAATAAAATGCATAAAATGAATAAAACAAATAAATCAAATAAAATGAATAAAATTAATTAAATGAATAAAATTAATAAAATGAATAAATTAATAAAATGAATAAAACGTATAAAATGGATAAAATGAATAAAATGAATAAAATGAATAAAATGAATGAAACGAATCAAATGAATAAAATAAATAAAACTAATAAAATAAATAGAATGAAAAAATGGAATAAAATGAATAAAATGAATATAATGAATAAAATGAATAAAATGAATAAAATGAATAAAAGGAATAAAATGAATTAAATGATGAAAATGAATAAAACGAATAAAATGAATAAAGTGAAAAAATTTAATAACAGATTAACAAATCCCATAGCCACACACAAAGGAGAAATAATATTATTTTTTTTAATGAAGATCATCCGCCTGTCGCCATTTATTTTTTATATTTTTCCTTGAAGATTTAGGGTTTTTTACAAATCATATGAAAAATCAGTGATTTGTTTTTGTTTTCATTTTTCAGTTATATTTTTAATTACCTTTATTTTGATCATCTGATCTTCAAAATCGGCCCTGTGGTTCAAAAGTTATGAATTTAAAAATGCCTTTTTTTGAAAAAAAAAAAATATATAAATTAGAAATATTGGTGACCCTAATGTCAAAATAAATATACGGGTGTAATATTTTGCGAAAAGGAACAAAACTAAAAAATAACGAAATCTGAGAGCCACTATGGCCGAATCTATAACTAAAATGCTCTCTTTTGCGTCACTATGGGTTTTATGCTGTCTGCAAGGGTTTTTCTAGACCTTTCAAAATATCTGGACCGCATTTGGGTCAAGTTTATGCTTGTATATTAAAATTGATTATTTTCAAGAAGATATTTTTTTCGATTATAATTTGGAGCTACCCTAGGGTTTCGATTTTGTACTGATTTGCAGAGCTAAACATTTTAATGATGTGAAAACAAATCGAGACAACGACCAAGAAAAAGATGCCATTATTTTATTAAAATTTACATGATATTTGCAATAAAATCTCATTATATATTTTTTATAACCATCCTAAAAAAATTTAGTTTTTGATAAATTATTTCGAACCTAATATGTAGATTCAGCGGTATCCACTTAATTAAAAAGTATAATGGTTACGATTTTTAACACAAACATTTATTATGACCGGTTTTTGTATGGGGTCCCCCACTGTGTCTCGGTGAACGAGAAGGGCCTAAAAATACTTGAAAATTACCTGTGGGTCTGTTATGTCATATTATTTTCATAGAGCAACTTTCAGAAAGCTGCAGTAACTTACAGCAAAAGCATAAAAGCAAGTTCTACTGTCAGTACCGTAATGTACCGAATACCAGACGGTTATTTAATACGGACATTTTATTTTTATTAAATATTACGTCTACGTTGCAACATAATAAATATGTGTGGAGATTCTGATCTATACTAACAAACTATGATAACATTTACGTGCTATTTTGAGCTTAGTAGGCAGTGATAATCTTCTTTTAAAAGGACTGCATTTATTGACTAGGTGTCGACCGGTTACGGTATTGTACAAGTGCATTTTATGTAAAATTATGTTATGTTATGTGGCCTTGCGCTATGTATTGAAAGAATGATAAACGTAAATACAAATTTGCACATAATTTCAACGCAGCTTTGTTTTCCGCTTTCAAGCCCTAACGCACCGGTTTTGAAATGCACGCAAGAGAATGTCACATAATGTCTAAAACTGTGACTGACTTCAGAGACAGAGAGAATCAAAACATAACATGTTCGGATGTAGGTAAACTGGATTGCTTGAAAAATTGACCTGTTCCAACGTTAGTACCAAGTCGCAGTGCAGTACGCTGTTGGGTGTTGAGAAGATCGGATGCAATCATGAGTTCGAATTGGTTCTTACTGGTGATCTTTGCTAGTTTTGTCGCATTTGAAGAAGGCTCGTGTCGACCAGACTTTGGTGTACCGGCCATAGTTCTGGACAGTGGATTAGTCAGTATCAATGCTAACCGTCTAAGAGGTTCCCTAAACAAAGTGCTCAATCCAATTCGGAGGATACCACCGAATTTGCATTTGGAAACGCTTCGAAAGTCAGCGGACAGCATTTCGAAGCTGGTGCTGAACGTTACAGAGAAAGGGAAAAACCTGGCCAACATTTTCTCCAAGGCTGCCAGCGAGAGGACTGTACCGGTGGAGAAGCTCTTCAGATCGTTGTATTTGTCGTTTGGCGAAATGGGACAGTTGTTGACTGATGATGGTCCCGTTTTTGTGAGGCAGCTAAACGAGATGTTGGGAAATGTGACTGCCAACGAATTCGAAAGGGGATTAGAAGGCATGAACTCATCATTGGTGGACACTTTGAAGGCAGTGAACAATCTTGAACTTGCCATGAATAATTCTCTCAAGGCAGTAACGACTATTCCAATGATTTTGGGAGTTCCCAATACTTGGTCTCAGGAGCTTAGCAAAGAACTGGTTAAACTCAGGAATCAAGTCAAATCATTTGGCAAAGCTGTAGACGCCTCTGTGAAGAGTATAGAAGTTTCAAACTCTAAGCTGGATAGTGTAAACACCAACATACGTATGGTTGAGTCTGGTTTCCAATTCGCGTTGTCTATGTTCCATTCGACCATCGATTACGAGCTTTCGACTGCAGTGAAAAAATACAAATCAGCTCAGAACAGCTTCCAGTCTGACTGCACTGTCGCCACCCAGCGTCTGAAGATCTTCTCGTCGAACAAAACACTGAACGATTTGTCAAATCACCACACAGAAGAATTCACCAAACAATACAACGAACTGTACAACCGGAATGAGTCTGACTTGGCAATCTTCTATAACACGTTCGATTGGATCCGCTCGAATGCCTCTAATGATTTGGACGAAGCGGGTCAGCTCTTCTTCGGTGCTGTGAACAGTTCCGCCGTATCGTTGGTGTCGGTGATCCTAGCTCGGGAACGATTTGCAGAGCAGTGCAGCAGAAAGTTTTCCTCCAGATTAACTAGCCCATTTTTAGGATTCCACGCCAAATCAACCATTTGTCTAAACCGTGAGCGAAGTCGGATTTCCAAAATTTCCGACGTCATTGATCAGGTGTTGCTGCAGGTTCGATCGAACAGTGTGGACCTAAGCAGTGATTTGGGCAGGTGTTCGCGATTCGCAGCGCTTGCCAGCAACGAAGTGGATTACTTGCAGGCAACGGCATGCCTGAAAGCGGTACGAACGATGATTATTCAACAGTAAATATTGGAATTCCGTGAATAACCTATTAATTTCAGAATCTTCAGGAAGTGTACCGCTACCATCGAATGATGAACGCTCAGTTGGATTCTCTCAAGCCGATTTTGCACGCGGAGGCCGAAGGCAGTCATTCCCGTACGAGTCAGTGCATCATGCAAACGGTCTATGAAATGAGTGCACTGTTGGATGCTGTTAAGGTCGGAGTGCTGAATTGTGCGGTCAGTGGACCTTGAGCTGGTTTTTGCGAATCGTTGCAGGTGATGCCGTTTAATTTATTGAGCTACTTTGTTACTCGCTTATTGAGATGTTTTGCAAGGAATAAATGATGATTGAAGTTTTTATTGATTTGATGATGATTATTAATAGATATCACTGTAATTTACATATGTGATTACAGTTCAGCCTGGTTTTAGTGTCTTATAGTTGCTAAGTATAAATAAGGGATGGTTACATTGGAATTTCTAAGTGATGATCATGATGATTTTGATGATACGTCATTAGGTCAAATGCGATTGACCGAAGGGGTTTCTAGGTCAAACGAGTCATACAACCCATGCTTCGTCATACAACACCAGAATAATTTTAATTAAGAAAATATCAAAAATCGAAAGAGACTTTATGAAAAGTTGAAAGATCTAAAAGCCAACTGGGTAAATCATCGAATGCAATTTATAAGAACATAAGGTCGATTGCACAAGTTCAAAAAGTCAATACATACATACAAATTAACAACACGTCCCAAAGAGCTCCTCTTTCCTCTTCCTGCGTCGATGATCATCCATATATATTTTTTTAAATTTGAATAGACCGTGGACACACGCCAACCCCATACTTACCTTAGCAGTCAGGCTAAGACCTAGGTGTCCTCTGCTGTACACAGAATTCGTCTCCATTCAACTCGATCCAGGACTGCTCGCCAACCCCATCCTTCCTTCTAAGTAGTCCCCGTGGAATATGGACGGCCCCTTACTATATAATCATCAACCATCCAAGCGGACCCGGTAAATCTTACAAAGAATGGGCAAATTGCAAATCGCTTTCCAGAAAATTGTTCATATCAGAATGCCGTCTGGCGACGAATATTTTTCGCAACGAATTTTTTCAAGATGTTCCTTTCGATTACACGGTAACTCCAGGAGGCACCTCGACGGTGCCAACGACGCTCCTTGGGCATTTTTGTGGTTGATTTTATGTCGTAAAGAAGCTCTTTTTTTTCAGCAAGCAACCAGTGGATCAACTTGTCCGTGGAGTCGCATTAGAATCTCAAAAAAAAAAAAAAACAAAATTTGCATGTTTGCTTTGTGTAAATATTTTTCCCCGACTGCCCCCAGGGGGTTGCAGAGAGCGAGTACAACACCTACACCGAACAACAAGTAGTAGCCTAGCGATGGTGGGCGAGGAAGTGGGACCAAGATAAAGAAAAATAATCTCCGGGAGAACCAACCGCAGCATCATCGCCGGAATAATACAAATACCTGAAGGGAAAATAATTGCCTTGGAGGGCGGAGGGCGGAGGGCTGAGGTGGGTTTGTCGTGATGCGTTTCAGAAGAAATGTCTCGGAGAATATCAGAAAAATGACGTTAGCTTCGCGGGGATGTGGTGGGTATCTGGCCCGGAAAGGAGGTTTCAATTTGGTAGATTGGTCGGAGCAGATTGTTCTTATTTTTTACATTGGTTGGTGACTTTCGCAAAAATGGGGTGGAAGCCAAATGGAAAAATGGTAACCACCTATTATGCCTGGAAGTTGAAGTTGATTTGGTTCGTAATCGAAAAGACCAAGTGGAGTTTAACATAAAATAAAACCCTGATTAATCCAGCTAGCGCTGACAAGTGTCTTGCACGTGTAATATTAAATAGCTCGTCCCAGGAATATGCCAGAGTGTTGAGCAAGTGGTGAAGAGCCCCGTAACGTGGGTAGATCACCTTTTCGTGGTACGTTACGGGATGTAAGATCTACCATCAATTCCTAGTCCTGAATACTTCAAACTAGGGGAACAGTAATCAAAGGAACACATCTTAGTCCTTGTTAATTTTTATGCCTTGTTGATAGTGATAAGACTCGGCGAGTCTACCGAGGATGATCTTGAAACAAGGAAAAAATTAGTTAGTTAGCCTTCATCTATGTGATTCCTAATCTTCTATTCGTTGTTCCCTAGTTTGAAGTGGTTAAGACTAGGGTTCTGATGCATGGTCATTATCGGCGTCATTCCTTAATGTTGTTGCTAAGGAATCCAATTTTGACTGACAAATAGGCGGTGTGGAGGGTGTTTCAACACTCCGAAGGGTGTTAATAGCGGGACCTTTCAATTAGAGTCGGATCCTTGCGATAAATGCAAGAATGACAACTGTTAAAAATTTGAATACTTCATCATTTCTCAATAGTGATGGAATAATGCGGTATGCACTAAACTAAGGGCACGGGATATACTACAATAGATCAAATTACTGGTCTATGGCCACTATGGTCAAGGCTATTTTGTCATTGATCCATCCACCAAAACCTCATTAAGACTAGAATATGTCTAGTTGGCCCACCCTGGAGAAGGTTCTGAAGGGTGTATTCTCGAAGCTCTTCAAAATTGATTTACTGTAAAAGGTTGTATGACGAACGCATTGAGAACCATTTGAAAGCTACAACAAAAGCTATTTAGCAACAATAAAAACCCTTTGCGAGCCATTTCCGCTAGCCACTTGCTAAATCCACTAGGAAAGCATTAATCAAGATAGAAAAGGATTTATGAATCCGATCTTATCAAAATAGTTAAAATAGAAACTGATGGTATAAAAATCGTGTTCAATATTCAAATTTATTACAATAGTTCTCATTAAGTGGCCTAGTTTTAAGTGCCTTATTAAATTTTATGTGAAATGTACGTGAAAACATCGAAAAAAATACGTCCGCCCTCGTAAAACGTCGATTTGACTAATTATTTTACATTGAATTTTTTTGTTTTTCTTCAGATCGAGGTAGGCTGAGATTTTTTTTATGATTTTCACATTTAAATGTTTGCTCATTGCTAAATTTACCAAAAATATAGTTATATCCAAGGAACTATAGATTGAAAATCGAAGATTATAAAAAACAAGCAAACTAATTGTAACATGGCGGCATAAAAGTTGCTTTTGATGGGTCATTTGTGAAAAAGTTGTTTTGCTTTCAAGAAATCTTTAACAAATTTATAAGGTTTTAAAATGGCTTTTATGAAAAAAAAACTTGCAGTCTGAATTGTATTTATCTAAAGCCATTTTGCTTGATCCTAACCCGTTCAGATTTATGGCAGCATTTATGGAGGCAAAGTTGCCTGCATTTAGTTGCGCTGTGCGATCCAGGGTTCTTCCAGGCAGTTTTCTCCCGATGGATTGGGAGCAGTTACTCAGATAGTTTGTGATACTGTTTTGCAACATTTCGCATTTTGAACCGAAAAAGATCCCTTCCTCCGGATGGTTACCGAAGTGCACCATCCAACGATTCAGGGATGTACGCTTGAATGAAATTTTCGAAGAGTTGATTCTTTCGCCGAATAAAATCACTGCTATGGATCGGAAACCAGCTACTCTCCGCTAAATAACAGTTTCAGTGGTTTTCTGTCGGTTGTTATTTCGATTGTCATCTATTCGCAAGATCTTTACTCTTCTCCGCCAGATGATCAGTCGTTGATGATGTGCTGGTTCTTCTAAAGAAGTAAATTTTGCTGAAATCGACTTGAATTTTTCATCCTACTTCGTCTATCCTTCGAGATTTCCTTGTCATAAATTTGGCTTTTTACTACGAGGAACCATCTTTTAAGCTCAATTTGTAAACAGAGTGACTGGGAAGCTTATGATGCACTTTAAAAAGCCCAAAAAGCAACAATAAATGCTTTTTGCTCTAATGCAAACCCTAATGGTTTTATGGTTGCTAGAACACGTTCATAAAGTATTTTATCAAGATGGAGGCGAACCAGCCCAAGGCTGAAAGCCTCCTTAATAAAGCTAAATAATAATAATAATATTTTATCAAGACATTAATAAACAATTGCTAATGACATTAATGCTTGAATTACAGAGCAGTTTTAAGGAGGGATTGAGAACTGTTTTAAATTTATTTTTAAAACAAGACAGTTTTTGACTTTCTTTCCAGACTATAAAAGGGTTTTAAAACAGCAAAAAGCTGAATTACTAAGCAGGAATGTTTTACATTTTGAAATGCTGTATTTATACTAAATGGTTTGTTAATTGCCGTTATAAAACCATCATAAATCAGAGTGGATGCCAAATGGTTACTGAATCGTTACTTGGGAATTATTATACAAATAATGTTCATGCTCATAGTAGGCCATACAAATGTATCCGTGGCATAAGTGTTTTCGTATAGGACACTCATCCTGCTCATTGTATAATAGTGGTTTGTTCCTACAAGTTGAACCGTCTGGTTGGAAAACAACCGGAACAATGCATAAGGTCTGAACTACATTGGTCGATTCCTGTAATGATTTTTTCTTTGGATCGCCATGGCTATGCAAAATCGTTTCCGGGTATTTTCGAAAAACGTTTGATGGAAGAAGCTATAATCTAGTAACTGTTTGGGTTGAAATGTTGTTATTGAAGCCAGAAAAAAATACAACATGTTTTCCATTTATTTATAGGACAAATGTATTTTAATTGGAGATCAAAAAGACGCCTCTCTGGCACTAGATTTCCATCGGCTATTAATCGTAAATTGGCAATCGGAACACTTGGGTGATTACGAAGTATTAAATAACATGAAAAGATTCGCTAAGCATGTTGCTTTAACGTAGTAAACGATAGTATTTCGATCCTGGAAAGATCGGTTTACAAAAGGAATTGTGCAGATGGTAATCATTTAGATTATCAGTTTAGTTTATCATGAATAAATCCTTTTTTTTATTATAATATTCCTCGTTGTGTTCGTACTCGACATTGATTTTGAGAACGTGGCATCCATACCATGATTCAGAGCCTAGCAAGGATACTAGCTTGTGTTTCACCTTGACTGCGATTATTGAGAGCTTGCTTGATACTTTCGAAATAATGTGAATTTTAAATCTGGAAATTATGATATTCACAGCATTTGGTTAATTCAAACAGCATTTTTTAACCTTCCCAGCATCGCGCTAACAACCTAATTTCATTACTTCATTATGATGGCTACCTTTGGAGGCCTTAGGTAATTTTCCTTATTAGAGATTTGTATCGATTTTTCTCCTTTAGTTTACTTAAATCTTTGGTTTTTGGGTTAGGTAGGTTCCTATTCTACACATTGTAGTTAAATTTTTATACCTGTGATCCTCACATTTTAACCGATGGGATGAGTACTTAGGTGTAGTAAATTTGATATGGTACACACTTAAATTTTTTCGCCGAGATTCCAACAGCTGAGTAGTTCTGCAATTTATTTTGCTGAGATTCAGTAAAACAATTGCCGAGACTCAGCTAACAAATAACTATTTGCTGAAATATCAGCTAACAAACAGATATTTTGCAAAGATATCAGCAGAAGTAAATGCCAAGGTAATCGGCTGTTGGAGGTTTTACCGAGCTAGATTAAGTGTGTAGTAATCAATTAAACATAAATTTACCGTTAATTAGTTGAATGTCGGCAGAATGCATTTGGCAGCACTAGAAGCTGACATTCATGAAATAACAAAATGACAGATACACGCAAGAGTGATCGAAAATAATGGAAATGGCGACTTCAATCAACGAAACGCAGACTTTATTACAGACATTGAAAATGAATCATTTTTACTCCCGGTCGTAGGTGAAGACGAAGCATTACAATTATTATTCGACAAAATATCTTATTTTGGTCTTAATCAAATAAACCATGTAAAAAATCAACAAAACTCATATTTAGACCTTTTATTTACAAATTGTACTGAAGACTTCTGTGTGGATACATCATTAGCACCTTTATGGAAAAATGAAGTGTTTCACACAACAATTGAATACTCAATCTTCGTACAAAATTCTTCCTCCTCCAGCGACTGGGAATACGAGGAAGTGCCGGAATACCATAAAGTAAATTACGAAGAAGCCAAACGTAGACTATGTACAATAAATTGGCAAAATTTAATAAGTATTGAAGGAAATGTCGATACTGAAGTAGAAAAATTTCACTTAATTCTACAAAACCTAATCTTAGAAACTGTACCATCAAAAAAAAGAAGACGAACACAAAACAATAAACTACCCGCATGGTTCAATCCACAACTGAAAAATTTGAAGAATAAAAAACAGAAAGCTCATAAACTATACAAAAAAGAAAAAACTGAAACCAATTTGCGAAACTATCACAACTTATGCAACCAATTACATACAGCCACCAACTCTGCATATGAGGACTATAACCGCAAAGTCGAAAATGAAGTCAAATCATGTCCTAAGAACTTTTTTAATTATGTAAACACGAAATTAAAAAGCAGCAATTTTCCTTCGCGAATGAATTTGGATGCAAATGTAGGCGAGAATTCTTCTGAAATTTGCAGTCTCTTTGCAAATTTCTCCCAAGAAGTATACACCACATTTTCCGAAGAAGATCGTGACCGCGATTTCTTTGCATTCATTCCTGAAATTTCTAAAAACATCTCTGTCAACCAACTTTCTCAACATGAAGTCCTCAATGCACTAAAAAACTTAAACGCGTCGAAAGGGTCTGGACCTGACGGCATCGCACCCATATTTTTGAAAAACCTTTCTGAAGAACTCGCATTTCCTCTAGAGCGTCTTTTCAACATGTCTCTGAAAAATGGAAAATTCCCTGAAATTTGGAAATCATCTTATTTGGTACCTATTTTCAAATCAGGTGCAAAATCAGACATTCGAAATTATCGTGGAATTGCTTTTTGAATCAATCGTAAACGGCAATATTTTTCAGCAGGTGAAAAATCTAATTACAAGTAAACAGCACGGCTTTTTTAAAGGTCGCTCAACTACCTCTAATCTTCTAGAATATGTATCTTTCATTATTAAAGCGTTGGACAGTGGCAAGCACGTTGAAGCGCTATACACCGACTTCAGTAAAGCATTTGACCGCATCGACATACCATTATTAATCCTCAAATTTCAGAAAATAGGAATGGAGCCTGGACTTTTGAATTGGCTTCAATCATACCTAACACATCTTTAACAAATAGTTCGCTTTCAAAATAAACTTTCAGACCCAATTTCAGTCACCTCTGGGGTACCCCAGGGTTCTCATTTAGGCCCACTTCTTTTTATTTTGTACATAAACGACATTTCCTACATACTTAAAAAAAATAAAATTGCTTGTATATGCAGACGACATGAAGCTCTTTATGGAAATAAGTAATTCTAGCGATGCAGAAGAATTCCAGAATGAAATCAATATATTCCACACCTGGTGTAGTAAAAGTCTACTTAAACTGAACGTAAAAAAATGTACTGCAATAGCATTTAGCAGAAAAATTGAAACACCGCATATTGAAATATCATTAGGCAACCAAATAGTAGAAAAAAGCAAAATTGTAAGAGATCTAGGTGTAATCCTAGACTCCAAACTAACTTTTATAGAACATTATAATACTATCATTAGTAAAGCAAACAGAATGCTAGGCTTCATCAAAAGGTTCAGTCATAATTTTGAAGACCCATACACTATTAAGCTTTTATATACCACATATGTAAGGCCAATTCTGGAATACTGCCACCTAGTATGGAATCCATACATTTCCATACACGAAGAACGCATAGAATCTGTCCAAAAACAATTCTTTTTATATGCTTTACGTAAATTGAATTGGACTGCATTTCCATTACCATCTTATGAAGCGCGCTGCATGCTCATCAATATACAAACACTTAAGGAGCGCCGCCAATTTGCAATGTTTTTCTTCATCAACGACATTATTTCAATGCGCATAGATTCGGCAGAAATTCTCGCACAATTAAATTTTTACACACCTTGTCGATATCTTAGAACACGGAATTTATTTTCAGAAACATCGTACAGAACAAACTATGCAAAAAATAGCCCAATCAATCGAATGATGCGCCTATATAATTTGCATTGCGGAACTATTGACATCACTATGTCCAAGCAGCAAATACAAACTAAGCTAAAACAGAATAGAATTAATGCATAGTATGTAAGTAAACATTGTAATAATCATTGTATGTAGTCTACACTGGCTTGACGAAATGGAAATAAATAAAATGATTTCGGAAAGCTCCGAACACACGAAGGTGGATCGTGTTATGAAAATCGAAGTACGTCTACGAAACGAGCCATGAACGAGCGTGATGAATGCGTTCATACATATCATTCCGCACCCTTCCATCCCATAGCGTCATTTTAATCATGCGTCCTATCTCCATCACTTCGCGTTCTGTGCTTTGGTCGTTTCGTAGACTTTTTGGCATGGTTTCCATTTAGAAGGAGCCCTTTACCTTCCGCAGCGTCACATTAAAATCCTAGAATCTGGAAATATGCACAGCCACTGTAGAAATCAGCCTCTTCCGTTGAACAAGAAGGATACCCGGAACTACTCTTTTCGTCGTTAGATATCCGATAAGCACAACAAAAGGGCAACCGAAACGATATGGAAAAATATGTAGCTCAAGGAAGAAAACTAACAGTCTGCGACAATCTCAACAAACAATTTGCCGGACTACTTTGTCTGACAAAGTGTATCTAGGAAGCAAAGCTACGCACGTCGTGTAGCATCATATTTTGTCAGTCAGCATTTCGATTGGAGTTTCGTCAGTGAGAATCGAGAAATGTAGTACGTCAGTTGTCACGTGCTATTGATGAAATAATGCAGCAGTGGCTCAGACCACTTCACAGAAGTTCCAATAACTTTTTTTTTTTTTTTCTTTGGTTTGTTTTTTTCGTCGATCTTGTTTTCCGTGCTGAGCACCAATGCTACCGACGTGCCAGGAAGGCAGCTCCCACACCTGGACCCTACCTATCGACCCATCAACTCATGAACCGGGGACCAACGGCTTTACTTCCCATCCGAAGGAAGGCGTGATCAGAGATGTTATGCCTCAGAACATCCCGGCGGCGCCGACTGGGATTGAACCCAGGCCTGCTGGGGTGAGAGGTAATCACGCTTACCACTACACCACCGGCACCGTTGTGTTCCAGTTCCAATAACTGCTAAGAAGGGATTTTCAAAGAAGGGATTTTCAAAGAAAAGATTTTCAAAGATCTTCATGGAAGTTCCGAGAACTTCAGAGAATGTCAAAGAAAGTCAAAGATGTGCCATTATCTTCACGAACATTGCGGGAGCTTTAAAAAAGCCCAAACATGTTTGGAGATGTTCAGGAAAGTTCCATAAACTTTGGAAAGTTTTAGGAACTTTGGGGAGGTTCCTACAAATTTCGTTTGTGTCTCAACCAAGAACGGATTTGTTCTAAAACCTCTCAATAACGGTCTACGTAGTTCATGAATAGGCCAAAAAATATTCGGTGCGATCCCAAGCTCAAATAAATGTAAAAAACTACAAGGGACAGCTCTATGGGGTTTTGTCGTGATGGATGAGTAATGCTGAGCTATTAGAGTGTTAAACACAGATGAGGCTGGTGAGCTGTATATTGTTTGGAATTAGGGGGACGTGCTAGATGGCCCACAGCGACTCACGAATAACTACTGATTCCGATCAATAGCGGTGCGGCTTCTTCCTCCTTCTATGGAAGATTATGTGGGCTGCAGCTCGCTGCTTGCAGGCAGCCTTTCGTTGTGTACTGAAGAGCAATGTTCAACGCTACGCGCCGAAAGCACTGCTACTGCTGATGATGATGATATCGACGACCGGACACCACCACACCCAGTCATTAGAACTGAATCCGATCAGCGGTTGAGGCCAGCCTTGATAGCTAGCTGCTTGCGGGGAGCCTTTCGTTGTGTACTGGAGGATACCACCACTCACCACGCGATGATTGGATAACCACCGTTTGGTGAGACCGGATGAAATTTATCTTTGAAATCTGTGTTAGCGAAGTTGCTTTTCGAAGGCAATCGGTCATAATTTAAAATATCACACAGTTGCACATTCAGGTAATTTTCAATAGTGACATTTTTAGAAATGATCAAGTCTTAAATTAAACAGATGCGTAGAGATATTTCTGATCGATTGGTGATAAAATTATTGAAATTGGTCAAGGGGCAGCTGAGTTATCAACGTTCAAAATCTTTCATATTTCTGTTACATTTTCCATTTTAGATTTTCACAAAATGTACCTCCATATAGAAATCTCAGACGTAGTCCTACGTCAAAATTGCGAAACATAATTGAAGTTTTGAATCAACCTTCTCCGATTTGTTTGAAACTTTGCGAAATTGTTTGAGACCGAGTTTTCAGTACTGATTATATTTTACTGAAACAGTCATCTAATGAAATTCCACACGTACTGAACGTACACCAGAAAATTGAATTATTTTACGTCAACCTCCTCCGTTTCACCTTAGGCGCTTCGGAATTTTGTATAAGTAAATTGCAAACATTTGTGAAAGTAAGTGAGGCGCCTTCCAACATTCACGATTGGGCAGTTTCTACACTCCTGCATCGACTTGACGAAAACGTTTTGAATATCCTACGGTAGAGCTCCAGACTTAAGTACGCAAGCTGGCACTCCGAAAATGCAATAAGTCGGTCGAATTACGAGGAGCCTCTGACCGCTAAAGCTGGACTAGCTCACGTGTAGTTTATATTTCACTTCACTCCTAATCATGTGAACCTGTATTTCCAAATGAAAATTGTTAAACATTCCTTTTTATTTTATTTATTATTATTCTAAAATATTTGTTTATCAAGTATCAAAGTAGGGGTTAAATCTAATTTCCGTCCCACTAAGCACAGCCTGCGCTTTACCTCTCTTTTCTGAACGAGTTTAAACAAAAAAAAATGGAATATTTCTACCGTTGGATTTGGTAAAGAGTCACACATTGTTGAGATATTGTTTAAAATCTAAAACTGCTTCTATATTCTAATTTCCTTCTACGAGTTTCAATTCCGTCCTAACGCATTGAAACGCCATTAGATTTTCTTCGTCCTACAGATAAACGTAGAAAAGGGGATTCGCTAGGAGCGCTTCTTTTGTTTTGAGAACAATGAGCGTAAATATTCATACAATGCGCTCTTACAGGGTTTTTGTTGTAGCTAATGAACTAACGCATCAGAACAAACCTTCTATTGATTTCTGCACGGTGAAATCATTGATATTATTGATCCTCTCTGATTGATAGAACGGAAATGGGCGATTACGACGAAGTAGCGCCCTACCCTACAGGTATTTTGAGATTTACTGAGTTTTCGATTAAAGCGAAAACTACTGAGATGATTAATGAAACATCAGCTGTTTAAAAATCGAGTAAAATTTTACCGACTTCGGTAATCTAAACTCACTGTTTGACACTAAACTAAAAAAAAAAATAACAGCTCACAGCCATGCAAAGTCTCACCAAGGAGCGCCAAGATGTTGAGTTTTGCTAATGTAATCGCAACTATTTTTCCAGTGTACCAAAATTGATGAAGATTTGGATTTCGGTTTTATTTGTAATGCGAATTACTAATATGCATTTACCTCAATGCCCTTAATGAACCCAAGGCTCGTTAAATTGATTTAAGTATGAACACAAATTGACCTAGAATAGCCAGCATGGTTTTGAAATGACAAACTGGTGAACACGTCAAAAATGGTTCACCTAACGGCTCAACGGCCTACAATCTCCAAAAGGATGTTAAAGCACCAAAACTGTACAGTGTCCAGGAATCATTAATTAATTTAGCTTTATTTAGGAGGCTTTCAGCCTTAGGCTGGTTCGCCTCCGAAACTGTCCAGGAATCAAATATAGCAGGAAAAAAAATAATAACACTCTGGTATTGCATTTAACTGAGTTGACTTCTGTAATAAAGTTTCTTGGATTAATTTGGACTAGAATTTGGTGGGTAAAACAATTCAAGGTATGGCCGCAAAGACGGCGCAGCGATACAAACTTTTTAATTTCACAAGATAGTGGTTTGCTGTCCTCGACAATGTTGTAGAACGTATAATTTCATGAAAAGTTGCCGAAGTCATAAATGCTGTACATCTTGAAACAACTGAGATTGCCTGAGATTCACGTTTTAGTATTATATTTTGAAAAATCGTTCAAAAGAATACTTTATGATTTTCCTCGATCGATACTGATCAGTCCAATCTTTTCGAGGTCAATGATTATTTTAAGAGTACTGTGTACAAAAAATAATCAATTATTCAAAATATACTTCTAAATATATTTCAGAAGTTTATTGTGATATATTTGAAATATTTGGATTTGATGAATATGTCTTGACAATTAGGAAATTTTGGTCACTACTTTATGCGCTCTGATGAAAAGAAACCGTATAAATATGACTGTTCCTTTCCAACCATACCGCTTTACATGTGTCTAGTGTTCGTGGTATTCAGACTTTGAATCGGCGACACGTTGACGTCCATACCACGGCATTCAACTGGTGATTCAGTTAGTACGTGCTGATGCCGTCCCACACCCGCACCCGATGCCACGGTTTTTTTTTTATTGATTAAAGATGCGATCGTTTTCTGATGTGAGAAAATCAAGAAACAGACTCATTTTTCCCTTCCTTTGAACGTACGCTCGGTAGCATTCGTAGAGTTGAGCGTACCGGGTCGGTGGTTGGAGCCAAAAGATGGAATTATTTCGGGAAAAGTCATTAATATTGCATGAAGTTTAATTTTGGCCGACAGCTCGTGGAATACAGAAATTAGCATAGCTGTGGCTGTCAAATCCAATAGATATCCCATCTACTTTACATTGATTTGGGTACTTTGCATTTTGGTACCCACTTTCTGGTTGATTTTGGTGCAATGGGGGTTTGTCGCTCATTAAGATCGATCTGTTTTCTATATTTTTTTAGGCAATGAGCACAGAGCTACAATAAAGTCTAATACATTCTTTTAATGGTGATTTACGACGATCAGAAAAAACTAAAACGAAAACATTAAACGCCCATATTGGATTTATGTTGTATAGGCAAAAAATTTGCCTTAACATCCCCCTGGTGCCGACCACCCAATAGCGTTTGACGACATCATTTCGAAGAAAGCAATGTCGATGTCGAACTGTCTGTCGCGGTAGCTGAGATGGGTCCGATGGGTTTCGATGTGACGCGTGACGACGTAGTTTTCGAGAAAGATGACGCATTCGCACAGGGTCGGTGATGCGTTTACTAATTGAAATGATGGTAGGCTCATTAGCATTGTGGCGGAAATACGTCACAACCAAATAACCGAACAAATTCAACCCGTTTCCTCAGGCTGTTGGGGGTTGTTGGGTTTTCAGCCATAACAGAACATTAGCGGCAAAGTCTTCAATCTACTTCACACGACATTTCTAAGTGATTGATGAGCCGTTAACAAACCATCCAATGATTCGAATCACATTTGGTGAGTAAAGAACCTTGTTACATAAGCAAATGTATTATAATTCGCAAAAATGCTAACCAATCACAGTGGTCCAGAATGCAGATTTAGCTGGAATGATATGTTTTGAGCCTGAAATTGAAATTTTAGACTAAAAGTCCCTTCTACAAAGTTGTTCCTTATAGTTAGGCCCTCATTTTTATGACAATGAATTCTAGGGTGGTTCCTATTATCATTAAAATCAAATATCTAACTTTTTTGTTTGAATAAATTAAGGTATACATTCTTCGGCAAAGTTATAGCTGAGCTAATTTCAAGCAACTTTGTTGAAAACAACTTTTTTGTATCTCTTAAATTGGCCGATTTAGAGCTATTTTCTTGAATTGAGTTAGGGTGACTCTTAAAAAAACAGTTTTTTTGCTCTATTTTTCTTATTTCGAATTTCTCAGCAAAGGTGTTTTCAGATAACTTTTAGATCTTAAGAAGGCGCAATTTTTTGCTGCACAAAGCTTGTCAATATCTTTCGCCGATCAAGAGTTATTGACGTTTGTATACTAAAAATATACACTTTTCAAATGTTAATATCTCTGGTTGGGGCAAACAAAAAAAAAATTTTTTTGCAGCATTTGAAAGGGCGTATGTTATTCTTCATAATATGGAAAAATTGGAGGAATATTATTTTTTTAACTCGTATAAAATCAATTTGAATTTATTCATATTTTTTACTATATTTGAGTATATCTTTTTTATTAGAAGAGATACAGGCAACAAATCCAGCTATAAAACATTCGTCTTAAAGAGTTTTAAAAGTCTCTAGAAGATGACTTTCATGATAAATTTCAAATAAAAAAGTTATTGGCAAAAGATGGATTTCATAGGACCACTCTAATGACAAATTTATATAAAATGTGCTAGTACATTTGTTTCAATATTTGGACATTTAGTGTCTTCGAAGAAGTTTTTGTTCATAAAAATTCCCTTCTTTTGGTTTTTGCAAACGTCAGGGTGGTCCTCAAATTAGGGAATTTTTAAAACTAACTTTTTTGTTCTACAAAATATAAACATGTGTTGTTCAACAAAGTTGTAGATAAGTTACTTGCAAGCAACTTAGTTAAAGAAATTTTTTTTCTATCTCTTAACGTTCTCATTTTAGAGTAATTTTTCGGAGTTGACTGAGGGTGTTCCTGGAAAAAATAGTTTTTTAGCAATAACTTTTTTATTTGAAAATTCGCATGAATGTTATCTTCTAGAGACTTTTAAAACTCTTTAAGAAGAATGTTTTATAGTTGAATTTGTTGCCTGTATCTCTTCTAATAAAAAAGATATACTCAAATATAGTAAAAAATATGAATAAATTCAAATTGATTTTATACGATTTAAAAAAATAACATACCTCCAATTTCTTCATATTATGGAGAACAACATACGCCCTTTCACAGGCTACAAAAAACTTTTTTTTTGTTTGCCCCAACCAGAGATATTAACATTTGAAAAGTGTATATTTTTAGTATACAAACGTCAATAACTCTTGATCGGCGAAAGATATTGACAAGCTTTGTGCAGCAAAAAATTGCGCCTTCTTAAGATCTAAAAGTTATCTAAAGACACCTCTGCTGAGAAATTCGAAATAAGAAAAATAGAGCAAAAAACCTGTTTTTTTAAGAGCCACCCTAACTCAATTCAAGAAAATAGCTCTAAATCGACCAATTTAAGAGATACAAAAAAAAAATTTTCAACGAAGTTGCTTGAAATTAGCTCAGCTATAACTTTGCCGAAGAATGTATACCTTAATTTATTCAAACAAAAAAGTTAGATATTTGATTTAAATGATATTAAGAACCACCCTAGAATTCATTGTCATAAAAATGAGGGCCTAACTACAAGGAACAACTTTGTAGAAGAGAATTTTAGTCTAAAGATTCAATTTCAGGCTCAAAACATATCATTCCAGCTAAATCTGCATTCTGTACCACTGTGCAATGCTTACTCACTTTTACTCCTCGCATTCTGTCAATCACATCGGGGTGAAATTTGGCGAAACAATGTAGTCCATCTTCGTACTGCAGCGGCGCCGGTGGTGTAGTGGTAAGCGTGATTACCTCTCACTCCAGCAGGCCTGGGTTCAATCCCAGTCGGCACCACCGACTTAAACACGTTAAGTTTAAGCATTCGTTTTTATTTACAGAACGGGACAAGTGAATGTAGAAGACATGATAACAATGATTGAACACACGACACTTACTACTAATTAGTGCGAAACGTAGGAATTCGAATAAAATTATGCGAGCGGAGGGTACAACGACGAATCTCATGTTTATAATATAGCATATCTTTGAGTACATATTAGTTTGCATATCAAGCTGGATAAATCAACAGTTACAGCTCTTCATATGCTTGTTGCAAAACTAGAAAAATCCTTTGAATCAAAATAAATTTCACTAGCAGCGTTCATTGATGTTCAAGGAGCACTTGATAATGCATCTTTTATAATTCAATGAAAAACTCTATGTTGAAGCATGGATTCGACCAAAGCATCGTAAGTGAAGTAATGAGATGATTTCTAAAAGAGAAATCTCAGCAAACCTTGGAAGCTCATCCATAACCGTTAGAGCTGTAAAAGGCTGTCTTCAAGGAGTCGTGCTTTAACCTTCATTGTGATCTTTAATAGCTGACGAACTTCCAAAAACCTAGAAGCAAAGGGCTTCGAGATTATTGGCTTTACTGATGAAATAGTACGCGAAAATTTGTCCATGGTATTTAAAATACCGTATGCGTGAAAATGTTTGCACCATCATACAAATAAGGTTCTCGTTTCACACGTGCATACAATGCCTTGGTTTTCTTTGCATGCACGTAACCTATAGCTCATACCGTTGTAGGCTGTGTATGAAAGAAAATGATTTACTTAGTTTGACAGTTGCACCATGACGAAGTGGCAGCGTATTCGTGATTTGTCCCACGCGCAAAAGTCGCAAAAAGATATTTCAATCGCCGTGGGAGTGTCCCGGTGGACCGTCAAAAGGGTTTTAGACCGAAGAAAAGAAAGGACAACTACCCGCGAAGGTCAGCTCGGGTTCCGAGGAAGATTCTGGTGAATTCAGTGCGTTCAATAAGGAAAATGGCAAAGGAACACGGGATCAGTGACTTTACGGCACGGAAAATCGTAAAGGAAGATTGCGGGGCGAAGTCGAGGGCACGGAAAAAAAACTCACATGATTACCAACCGCATCCGGGAACTACGAGTCGAACGATGCAAGAAAATCTTGAACTTCCTTAAGCGTAAAAATCCGGTAATCCTGTTCACCGACCAGAGCATGTTTACCGTTGATCCCGTATCAAATTCCAGAAACGACCGGTATATTAGTTCTCTTCCGGTAAAAGAAGTGGCCGACGAGAACAAGAACGTGTATCTGACCAACCCAAATAACATTTTAAGTTTTATGAAATACTACAAAGCTACTATAAAACAACGTTCATAAACCCTGGTCAAGACTGCTTTGCCATTGATGCATCCACCAAAACCTCATTGATGCTAGAATCTGTCTTGTTGGTCCATCCTGGAGAAGGTTCTGAAAGGTGTATTTTCGAAGCTCTTCAAGATTGATTTACTGCAAAATGGTTGTTCGATAAAAGCATTGAAATCCATTTCAAACCCATATTTAAGCTACAATAAAAGCTATTTGGAAAGAATTAAAAGCATTATCCGAGCCGTTTACCCGAGCCACTTGCTAAGTTTACTAGAAAAACAACAAACAAGATAAAAAAGGATTCATAAATACCATCCGATCTTATCAAAATAATTAAAATAAAACTGATCGTATAAAAATCCTGCCGAATTTCAAAAATTATAAAAAAGTTCTCATGAAGTGGCCTAGTTTTATATGTCATATAAAATTTGATGTGAAATGTACGTGAGAACATCGAAAAACATGAGTTCGCCCACGGAAAACATCGATTTTACTAATTATTTTACATTAAGAAAATAAAATATATTCTTCAGATCGATCATAAAGTTTAGCCGAGATTTTTGTTTCTCATGATATTTGCATTCTAAATATTTCTCATGCTAAATTAACTAAAATAAAATTATATCCAAGGAAATATGGATTGAAAATCGAAGATTGTAAAAAACAAACAAAATATTTGTAATATGGCGGAGGCATAAAAGTTGATTTTTATGGGTCATTTGTGACAAAGTTATTTTGCTTTCAAGAAATCCTTAACAAATTCATAAGGTTATGACTTGGCTTTTATGAAGAAAACTTGTAGACTGTATTGTATTAATCTTAAGCCATTTTGCTTGATCCTAACCCGTTTAGATTTATGGCAGCATTTATGGCGGCAATGTTGCCTACAGAATGTTAAATGTCAAAGTTTGTTTATCTTTCGATAGTTGCACTGTGCGATTCAGCGTTCTTCCAGGCGATTCTCTGCCGATGGCTTCGAATCAGTTACTCAGAAAGTGTTCACAACATTTCGCATTTCGCACAGCTGTAACCTCGATCATTCCCGAAAAGATCCCCTTCTTCCGGATGGTTCTGGAAGTGCACCATCAAACGATGCAGGAATGTACGGTTGAATGATTTTTTTTCCACGTGATGACCCTTTCGCTGAAAAAAATCGCAGCTATGGATCGGAAACCAACTAGTGTCCGCTAACTGACAGTTTCAGTGGTTTGCTGTCGGTACTGACACAAGTTAGTCCGATCTTCATCTATTCGCAAGGTCTGGAGAAGGCTGGTCTGTTTTCAGACTGCTTTGACAATGTTTTATGAATTTGAGGACCACGCTCACTTCACTCTTCTCCACCAGATGCTCATTCGTTGATGGTACCCGTTCCGCCGGACGTGCTGGTTCTTCTAAAGAACAAAATTTTACTGAAATCGACTTCTATTCGGTCGTTAGCATAGCTGGTATTTTTCCTTCAGCTTCGTTTATCCTTCGAGATATCCTTGTCATAAATTTGGTTTATATTCACTGTGAGGAGATTTTATGATACACTTTTAAAAGCCTTAAATGCAACAATATATGCCTTTTGTTCTCATTTAAAACCTAATGGTTTTATGATAGCTTTTATAATTATAGAACAGGTTTATAGAGTATTTTATCAAGACATTAATAAAAAATTGCTAATGAAGTTTATGATTGATTTATAGAACAGTTTTATGGTGGGATTGAGAACTACTTTAAATTTAATTTAAAAACAAGACAGTTTTTGACTTCTCGCCAGACTGTAAAAGGTTTTTAAAACAGCGAAAAGGTGAACTACTAAACAGGAACGTTTTACACTGTGAAATGCTGTATTTAAACTAAATGGATTATTCATTGTCGTTATAAAACCATCATAAATCAGAGTGGATGCCAAATGATTGCAGAATTGTTACTTGGGAAGCATCCTGCTAGCGTTTGGTGTTCATTCCAGAAGGCGACAAGGTCAACACGGAGGTCTACATCGGGATTTTAAGTAAGTGTGTTCTTCCATGGATCAAAGAACAGTACGGTCCGAAGCCAAATGTTGCATTTCAACTAGATGGGGCTCCGTGCCATACCTTGAACCGCACTCAGAAGTGGTTGCAGGAACATCTTCTGTTCTGGGCGAAGGATACGTGGCGCCATCCAGCCCCGATCTTAATCCACTGGATTACTCAATATTGCACGTCATGAAGGCCAAGGCCTGTTCTAAACGCCACCCGAGTACAGCAAGCCTCAGACAAACATTGACCCGTACCTGGAGAGAAATGGATCCAGACTACATTATTAGAACCTGCCGTGTATTCTGGAAGCGTGTGGAGGCCGTAATTGCAGCAAGTGGAAACTCGATCGATGATTAACATAGTTTAAGACTCTGAAAAACATCCCCCTTTTGAATAATTAAAAAAAACTCGAAAACGAAATTTTTGAGATTTTTTTTAATTTTGACATTGCTTAATGGTGCAAACATTACCACGCATACGGTATCTTAAAGATAAATCGTCCAGCTAAAACCTTTTAAGGGGTAACAGGTGGAGCCATCATCATCAGAAGACACTTCATTATTTGTGTAGCAATAATTAAAGTTTATAAAAAAATTAAAATTTTAACCAGATGCTCTCCCTCGCCAAAGTTAGAAATCAAATTGAAAACTAAATTTACTGTGTTGATGTTAGAAATTTTAAATACTAACTTTGATATCATTTTGGTTGAGTTAAAGGCTAACACAGCAAAAATATTGAATCAAACGAAAAACTCTGCACGCTTTCAATAAAATCAATCTGATTTCTTACCCGGGATGAGCTTTGAACTAATGTCTTTCAGGGTGATGATGCTGAAAGACTTGAGTTCAAATCTAATCCTGGGTAAGTCCGAATGACCTAAAATGTGTTAAACAAAACAAATGAACATAATCGTTAATTCAATGACAGATTAAATAAAATTTTGAACAAATCGTTTATTTTAAAACTTGAAGTTAAGTTGCTCTAATTAAAAAAAACCCCTAAATAATAATCGTATAATGAAAGCTTGAAATGATATCCGACTTTTATCGCGACAATTGAAATCAAAATGAGTATTCATTGATAGGAACCGCACACTTTAATATCGATTTGCTTTCCTTTTGTTAACCGACATTGCTTGGGTTGCCCCCTTCAGGTAACGCCACTGATTTTACATATTCTGTAACATCTCCATTTTCTATAGAAGCGAAGCAGGGGCATACATTACGGGATAAGCATTTCGTACAGTTGCTGTAGGTACGGGAACAAACCTCACATGTCGCATACATTTCTTTGTAGATATTTCTTACGATAATTACAATGTTAGTTTTTACAATAGTCTGTAGTGAACGTTTTCAAAAGATAATTTTGTACATTTAATGTTTTGGAGGGAATGTATTTACTTCTTAAATAATCAAAGAATAATTTTGCATAATTATTTTGAAAGCTGCATCACAGGAATTGTTCGGTTCATTTTTCATACTAAACTGTATGCGATTCTTACATTTTCTGGTTGGTTCTATGTGTCAAATATACTTAAGGCTCTATAATTATCCAATTCGCGTAATGAAATAACTGCTTCATGCATAATTATTTGTTTAGATTTATGTATAATATGCTGAATATGGCTAACTGTTCTTTAGTTGAAATCACTTAATAAGGTCGCTTAAACTGTTGTTATCAAAATCTCAGAACAGTGATCACCATAAAAATCGCAATAACATTTACAGAAGACGCTAGTCATCGTCATTCGAATTTTTGTGAATTATTCCAGATCATCTACTTTCCCATAATAAGCCATAAATTACATCGTTCCAAGAGAGTTGTTCCACACCCAGAGAACAAAGAGCGACGCACTCCACCCCGCCGATTTCCTCCACAACTTTTTTTTTTCTTTTCCATTCCTTGCATGGGCGGACACGGACCGATTCCGAAATCAAAACTGTCGTCGGGATGGATCTGTATCTTTTTCAACTGTATCTCGGCGGTGCGATTACATGTGTTACCTGGTTCGGGCGCTGCATGCAGTGGCAGGCCCGTTTGAAGTTCCTCCAAACAATCTGCAAATCTTATGGTCGCATGTGTATAACTGCCACTTGTAAGCCCTAATCTGGGGGGAAAAATGGCGCTCATTATGTAACTGCGTTGGGCAGCATCCCATGCACACACACACACTCACACACACACACACACACACTCACACACACAAACACACGGCGCTTGTTGCTGCTGGCCTCTCGGTATATCTTTTTCTCTCTCTGGCAGCTTTTCGCTTGTATTGTCGAGGCGACGACGCAGGTGGGCATCCAATCCAACAATCCTTGATGGGTGTCCTTGTACAACAACGACACAAAAAAAAAAAAAAAACGAAGCACTTCTCTTCGTTCGTTGGAACAATTATTCTTCACTTTCTACCGGGGGTCTCCATTGCCTCGCCCCAATCCCTATCTATCTTCTGTGATGGATGGTAATCACTCTCGGAACATCAACCGCACCAGGCCTTGGGAATCCTTTTGACGAATGACGACACGACGGTGTGAAAATAGATCATTTCCGTAATAAGCCCATTTGTGTTTCGCTTTTCCCATTTTCCCACGTTTTGCAAGGCCTTTGTTTCGAACGAACCACGTCTTGTTCCAGGGAGAAACCACATCGAGCAGATGCATACAGCCAAGCTCTCCATCACATGCTTCTTTCGCTTTCTAGGTGTAGTTGAAATCTTCGTGTGTAGAGCGGCGCTGAATTAATCCACTCTGTTTCTTCTCGGTTCAGGCAGGGAGGTCTCACATGTTTACAAGGAACACCCACCGGACGCACCTCGACTTCTTCTCATCAATTCGTTCTCCTTCGCGCACATTTTCGCACTCGAAACAAGATCAATCACTCGGAATTTCAATTTGCGTGTATTCTATTCGCACGATTATCTGTTTTCACAATTTTCACTCTGCCGTGACCTGTGCACTGTGCTGCTGGTGAATTGACTATTCTAAGCACGTTGGCAGCACACTCACTTTTGATGGCTGACTTTTCGTTCATCGCTTAAAAAAAAACTATCTACCGATTGCAGCATCATTTTTCATTTGGAAAAAAAAAACATCACCTCAAACATACCTGCCTCTCACTGTGTAATAAACTAAGCCCAACAAAAAGCAAAGGGGCCCAACAAGCTCACATTTTCGAATCGTCAAAAAACTGTAACAGCACGAGCTTTCTCCTGTGTCATCATTTCAGCTTTCCAGTGGAATAAAATCATCCAAAAACCTAGTGCAAAGTTGCATCTAGTAGATCTGTCATGTTCCGTCGATGGACAATCCGAACCGGAAGCAACCGCGGTTAACAACTCGGATGGCCGCGAAACTGAAACCGAACGAAACCGGGCCCGGAAGCTGCGATTACATTGACTGAAGACGGGATATGGCCTCGATATATTTACTCCCTCTGGCTCTGACTTTCGTCTCTCGCTCGTCGCGCGCTTTAGTAGTAGCAGTAGTGTGTAGTCACTTTTCTAGGCGATGGGCGTCCGCGTACGGGATTTGTGGATAGATATCTCCGGCCGCTACCAACTGAGGATTGGTACTGGCAGATGCCGAGACCAGATTCGGCTTTGGGCGAGCACTCACCCTGCATCCAGCCTTCGTCGTCATCGTCGGTCGGTCGGTCGGTGTTTGGGCACTCACCCATCGGAGGATGCAAAGCGCAACAAGCAGCTGGAAAGCTGGATACACCCAATCTCGAGGTGGTTCTCATCGTGTGAGTGGAGTGACGCTCGCGGAAAAAGGCGCGCCAAACGGACCGCTCCCGTGAGGATGGAAAAGTACGCGGCTGGGAAAAACCTGAGTGGAAAAGCGTGGTGGATTTGATGGTGTTCAACTCACTCTCGCTCTCTTGATTTGTTCAGCGTCTGAGTACCGGTCCGGTGGTAAGTGGAATATGATTGATGGTTACCAAAATCACGTAACAATAATGGTCCCAACGGGCGATTGAGATAATTTTTATCATGCTCCACTTACGTGACAAGACCTCTGATGGTTGCAATTATTGTTTCAGAACAAGAAGACTGGGATGCTTAGTGATGAATGCCAATGAAGCGTATCACAACTCATTGAGACAAGTACATGTTTCTTTCTGGTCAAGTATCTATTTCCTGGCGGAAGGAAAAGCAGTACATATATCGAATTTGTTATTTATCCAACCAGTTCTAACCCAGTGCAAAACCTCTATCTTGAATGAAAATCAAATTCGGTAATAGTGACACAGATAGGTTTGATTAAATGAATGGCTCCGAACGAAGCGCTTCCTTGACTTGGTGTCTTCGGAAAAGTTTCTGAGTTTAATTTTGGCAATGAGATCAGTTCACAACCCAAGCAATACTAAATTAATGGATTTGCGAATACGTCTGGAATCAATCGAATTCCTAGTTTTATTTAATTAAATCATAGATTTAAAAAAAAAAAAAACTTTATTAGAGTGAGTTTTAGCCGTTGGCTAGTTCATAGAAGCTCCGCAATTAAAAATAGACCGCCTAGAGGTGAACCAGCCTTTAGGCTAAAAACGGGGCAGTTCAATCAACTTCAAGGAAATTGCAGGAACTTTAAAGAATTTTCAAGAAACTCAGCAAAGATCCGGCACCTCTAAGAATGATCAGAGGACTTTAGAGAAGTTAAAGGATTTTTGAGCAGGTTCATTATTTTCAGAGATGTTCCAAGTATTTAGAGCAGTTCTATTAATTAAGCAGGAACTTTCAAAAAGTTCCGAAGAATATTCTGAATATTTCTGTAAATATGCGTAATCTTCAGGGAAGTTCCATGAATATTAGAAAAAACTGTTGGAACGAGAACTTCTAGAAAATGAAGGAAACTTTAGAGAAAATTCGAGAACTTCTTGAAAATTTAGGAAATTTCATTGAAGTTTAGAGATTTTAAAGGAAATTCCACGAGCTTCAAGGAAGAATTAAAAACAACAGAAAAAATGTGGGAGATTCAAGATATATCTAAAAGCTTCAGGGCAGTACAGTTATCTTCAAGGAAATTTGCGTCAACTTTTTAAAACCTCTGAGAAATCCACTAGAGAACATTATTGAAGTTAAGAGACAGAGACAGATGTTTAGGGCAGTTCCAGTTACTTCAGGGACGCTCCGAAAACTTCAGAAAGTCTAGACTTTCGGGGAAGTTAAAATATCTTGAAGAATTAGTCGTTTTGTTTCAGCTTTCAGTTTTATCATCGTCATCGTCTATTTTTAGTTTAAGTTCGAAAAAAGTTTTTTGAGCTGAACGAAAGATCCCGAAAGTTGTCTCAACCATTTTACAACAAGAGTGCTGCTAGTGACGGTACAACTTTAATATTTTTAAGTTTTATGGAGAGCTGTTAGCAGACAAGTTTACCCGTACCCTAGTTTCAATTAGAGTGAACAAAATTGTGTGTAGGCCCAAATAACTGACGCATTTTTTTGCTTCAGTGTAAAATTCTTCTGGATTATGTGAGAGCTATCTGGTGGCTAACACATGAAAGAGTGACTGATTAAAATGTAAACAAACTACTGTGCACTATATTACATTAACAGGAAGTGCCTCAGTTAGAGATGGATTTAAAAAAAAAAGGATTTTGCAGTTGCATATGGAGGGTAAGCGTCCTTACCAGGTATTGGCTGAGACCAGAAAGGAAGGAATATGTCGCACATTAATCGACCGGACCGAAATCCTATCCGATCGTCATATAAACTCGCTCTGGAAAATTATCAGAGCAGTTCTTAAAGATGATTTGGGATTGGTGCCGTACAAGAAAAGAAGAATTCATGGACTTTCAGAAGCTAACAAGAAGAACCGAATTATTAGCTGCCGTGAACTGCTTTGCCAGCAGATGCCAGTGATTCTTTGATCGTGTTTTCGGACGAAAAAACTTCGTATTGCAGCAAAGTTTCAACGCTCAAAACGACAGGGTCTATGCAGCGACGATTCAGAATATCCCTTCTTCAATTCGCAGAGTTCAACGATTCCAAAATCATACTTCTGTCATGGTCATGGATTTCTGCAGAAGGTCGTCTACCATTGCTTTTTATTGACAAAGGAGTGAAAATCAACGCGGCTTACTTTGTAAGAGAGGTTCTGGAATACCATTTGAAGAAGCATGCTTCAGCGATGTTCGGTATCCGCAAATGGGTGTTCCAGCAGGATTCTGCCCCGTCCCATGGAGCAAAGATTACCCAAGCATGGTGCACCGCAAATTTGCTAGATTTCATTCCTAAGGAGTTATGGCCAGCTTCTTCGCCAGATGCAAACCTTCTGAATTTTTCTATATGGGGAATCATGGAAGCACATTTTCGGGATCTTAAGCCAATGGGTATAGACAAATTCAAGGCTACTTTACAGAAGATATGGGATGAAATTCCCGAAAATCAGGTTCGTGCCGCTTGTAATGCCTTTCGGAAGCGACTAAGGGCAATAGTTAAAGCAAAAGGCGATAGAATCGAAAAGTAAATATGTACATTTAAACTATAAAATGTAATAAAGAGAATAGAAGAGAACCAATAAAACCTTTTGTCTTTCCTTGGGAGATCCGATCCTTAATTCATGCGTCACTTATTTGGGCCTACCCTGTACATTCCGAAATTAAAATTATGGGCTCTCCACAAAGGACATATGAAACATCGGAGGGTAACCAGTTACAAATTAAGCACGAAAGCACTGTAATAGGAACATATAGCCATAACTGGTACATCTACACTAATTCTGAGTGGATTTCAATGACTATTGAGGGTATTTCAAATATGTTCAGAGGATAATGGCCGGACAACTTGGAGATATGGGCGTAATTGCTTTTGAAAACAAACACGTCAATCGCCGAATACTCGCAAATAAAAGTTCCATCTCGCAAATAAACTATACCAAATGATAGAGGAGTAATTCCTCTACCTGTTTGTGTTGTTAGTTTTTGAGATTGAGCTTTAATTCGCGAGAAATCGTTAATTGACGTGTTTGTTTGCAAAAGCAATTACGCCCTAATCTCAAAATTCTCCAAAATTCTAAGATAAATAATGGCATTGCATTCCTAAACAGAATACCGGTAGAATTATGAATTGAGTTCCAAAGGAACTCCGTGACGAATTGAAAGGAATTTTGATGCTGAGGATAGGTCCGAATGTATCCTGTGGAAAATATAACGATTGTAAGTTTTTTATGGGAAATCGGAGGAGTATTCAAATGGGATTTGGAAAACAAATCCAAGTCTAACTTCTAACAAATTCGATGGAGAGTTGCAAGGAAGTTTCAAATTCAGATAATAAATTGCAACCTAATTTCTGAACATAATTATATGAAGGAATATCCGAGGATTAATTCATACACTTTATCAAAAGAATTTCTTGAATATCCTGAAAAAAATACTAGTACCGTTTTGTAAAGAATTCTAAAATTTTTTTTTCATTAAAATTTAGATTTCTCTCCAACATACATCCGTGCAGAATTTGAAGCCACTTTTTTCTATTAATTTATCTGCTAGGCCTAAATGTCCAAAAGGACTCCACAGAGCCAAGAACCAGTGTTAATTTAATGATTACACCAAGATAGTATTGAGGGACATTGTTTATGAGTTCTTCTTGCTCTTCCTTGGAGGTGACTAGCTTTTCCAAAAGGAAGAAGTGGGTAAAGGACGAAGAGAAGGCCAAGCGACAATTTTGTCGCTTGGCCTCCTCTTTGTCCTTTATCCACTCCTTCTTTGTATAGTCCACTATCTATTAGTATTACTACTTCAACCAAGGGGTAAGTCATTCAGCACATTGTGCCGGAATAATATTCTACACAGCTTGGGCACATCCATCGGCACATTTTCAACATACCTTTGGCACAATCTCTTAGGCATTAGATTGTTATAAATAAAATTGGAGCACTGCTGGACAACTGTCATTGAAGTTATTTAGTACATTACGTGCTGTTTGACTGTGTGTTCAGGAACATCTTCTAATCAACCACTTCATTCGAGCAGTTAAAATGACGTTTACTACCACTTGAACTTTGAAATAAAACATTATATTGAGACTTTTTCTTCTAGAACCACGAGAAAAGTAGATAATATTTGTGCGTTTCATAAAAAAATAAAAATTAGTTGGTCCAGTTTTGTGTAATCACTGGTAGAAACTCACGCCAAAACTGCTTGACAAAGTGGTCAATTGAATGTACCAGAGGAACTCGAACCAGCAGTTCACTTATAGATCTAAATACGAAATGTAGGTTCTAGAGTGGACTCAAGAGGAAGAGGCAGTTAATCAGACCTCATTAGTACTCTTAATTCAAATAATGTTGCAAATCACACAATACAAACTAAAGAAGTATATTCATCACCCTCTATAGTCGGTCTCTAACAATGCTTCCCACCAGTTCCAACTCTTTCCGGCCGAAAGGCTAGATTTCTGGTCTGCCTTTGAGGGCATTATAAAACACTAAAACACAGGACTTGTATTACCCTATGGATCACAAAACACCGAAAGTTCACACACCCGCCACTTTCCGCGTCAGATTTATCCTTGCGATTTCAAACCAAAACATTCAAGGTGTTAGAAATACTGGGTTGCCGGGATGGGTATTTTACAAACAATCGCAGCTTGCTCTATGACCGGCACAATCGGCATACTTGCGGCACACTGACAAAAAAGATGACCCAAGATTGGTGTGCGGAGTGACCTACCCCTTGACTTCAACGATTATTTTTGGTACTTGAAAACAGGTGGCTGCTGCTTCTCATGATCGCTTGATTCCTCTTTACTTTTGTTCTCTGTCCATCACCACCACCGCTTCCTCTTTTGACAATGCACCTCCAAGCGTACGTACTGGTCACTTCCTCATTTCGTTGTTGTACTGAATGAGTACTGAGTACGTTGTTATACTGAATATGTACTGCTTGATGCAGGAATTCATCCGATGTCCCTCCATTTAAAAAAAGGAAACACACGTTTGTGTTCTCTTGATAGAATATGTTCCCCTTTCGATTGAGGAAATGCAGCGTGTTGGGAATTTCCTTTTTTACATCCATATATAAACGACGCACCAAGGGGTAATCAACTCTGCACATTGTGCCGAAGCACAGCATGGCACACTGTTCGGCACGCTAGGGCACACGTTGAGAAGTAGGACACAAACATTATAGTATAAAACGGCTTCACTGTCGAGTGTTGACGTTTTGCCAATCGTTGCTACGAGGAGCTCGAGGATCATGACACTTTTCGAAAAATTCCAAGGAAAAATCTGTAAGTATTTTATGCACCATGAATCTTTTCAAAACCAACAAATCTCATCCGATCCGTAGCACAAAACTCCCAGCTGATTTCGATTCGGGCCTCATGCCAACATTATGGTCGGTAGAGAAGGTCTTGTCGAAACTCCCAGCAAGACTTCTATTCGGCCCTCAAGAAGAACTATAAAATGTAGTACATGCGATATGACAATAGAGTGTCCGTTTTCCGCATTGGTGTTACGGTTTTATAAGACGCGACTACACACTTAGAAAAAATCATGTGAATTTAGGTGCTCTGAGAGTGAGCGTCAATGTTGACATAAATTTGAGCCATAACAGACGAGATATATAGCTCAATCAAACGTACTTTTCATCAAGCAACGAACTTTTCAGTCTCGGAGCACTTAATATTACATGACATGTTTGTTTACGTCTCATCTTTTATGTCAAAAAACGTGTAAAATTAGACATTTTTAAGTGTGTAGAAACTCAGGATCATCATACAAAGACAATGGAACACATCAGAAATAACATGGGAGGCTTTCGGGAGCCTAGTAGCGACTAGCAGTGACGTCAATGATCATGTGACTGGAAAGAGATTCTCTACCATCCCGTGGAGGCGTATAGGTGAATTTACCTATCGATCCACCAAACCCGATTTTTCCCCCGTCATACGTGACATGTTGAGGACAATCAGAGGTTATTAAGCTTGATCAAATCGGAGGAGGAGGAGCGCCAACTGCTATCGGGCTTAGTTTCCGTGCAACAAAGAGTGGTAGACAAGTATCATCCAACATTATGATCGATACGGCAGTCAAGACGGCCGAAATGGGTTGGTCAAATGACTGGAACATGTGGTCGCCCAATACGACGGTACGGTATGGAATACGAACTGTATGGACTTGTAGAATAAACAATAAAGAAAAAAGCTCGTCGTGAGGGGGGGGGGGGGGGGGGGGTATAATTGGTTGTCGTTAAGGTTCAAATCCCAATCTTGCCAAGGGTCCTCCGGAATGGAAATTTTATCGTTTTTCCCTGCGTTTTCCTCAGATATTCTTGGTCATTGGTTTGAATTGGGTATGGACATCGATGGAAAATCCACAAGGCTTTATAGGGATGTCCATACAAATATCTGTACTGCTGGAGGATGTCGATACCAGGGTTGTTAATCGATAAATTATCGTCATCGCTGTCTGTCGATGATGTCTGCAAACGTTAACGTCATCGGCGATGACGATAATTACTGTTTGTTATCGAGTCGTTAACGTCTGATAAAACATAGTGGGCGTGAATTTTTATAAACATCAATGTTCCTACCGACGGTGTTATAAGCGGTTGAGCGAATTTTTCTACGAGAGTTTATTTTTGGTATTCAGTGAACGGTGAAATGTCAGGCGAAAATATGTCTGGTGATAAGTGGCCGAAAATACAATGGAAAAGCTACGTAAAGTATTAGCAATTAAAAAAAAAAAAACTTTGAAGTAGTTTGTTCTATTTCCTCGCCAAATTTGGCAATACTACTATCCCTGCTAGTGCCAGCGTTGAGCGCCTCTTTTCGCTTGTCGGTTCGATATTAGGCCAAACGCAATCTCTGCTTTCCGATGCCATATTGGAGCAGTAATAACTGCTAAAGGCAAGTAAGGATTTGGTTTATTTGTACGCTTCTAAATATTGTGTTATTTTATTAACCCTTTTTTTCATTTTATTCTTCAATAACAGGCTCACGAAGGCATAGAAGCCATCACAATCAGCTATTTCATCGTTTCTGTCAAAATATTCACTCATGCATTTACTCTCATCGTTTTTATGATATATTAATAAACCAGAACTTAAACAATATGTATTATAATTGTTACTTGTAAAAAAACAAAAGGCTAATAATTGAAAAACTTCAGATCAAACAAGCCCCATCCTGTTGGTCTTGATTTCCTGAACAGCTTTCAGTTACTTTTAAAAGCTACTGGCCAATATCTCGATATATTACTTCGTGTACACTAGCGCCACGTAGTGAATACATTCTGATCTAACTGCCCATCCTATTGACCTTGGTGTCCAGAACAACTTTGTCGAAGAAAGTTACCTTATAGCTTGCCAAAATCTCAAGATATGGGGCAACTGCTCTAATGTCGGCCTAAATGTCCCTAATTTATAAATTCAGTAGTAGCACACATTTTCATTAGCAATGCACCCAGCCTTAGATCCATATGCCAGCATTAGAGCCATTTCCCTTACCACATGTTGAAATTTATTACCACAGACAAACAGACATAACACATTGAATATTTCTCACTGTAACACATCGTCGCTAAAACATTACTACCATCTGTTGAGTACACTGTGGTGGGCACTACGCTTAACAGATGGCGGTAGTGTGTAAAGTCAAAAGCAAGGGAATTTACAAGGTGTGCCACAAGTGGTGGTACTACCAACTACGATACTTTTAAATTGTGCGTTAAATGCTTGTTCGATGAACAGCTTGCGACTGCTATGTCTGTTTGTCTGTGTTTTTACTATCCTAAATTGATACAATAAGACATTATCGAGTCGATAACGTATAGTACTTATCGTCATCGCCGATAATGTTAACGTTTGAATACGTTGTCGTCATCGGCGTTAACGATGCCAGACGTTATCGCCATCGACGATGACAATTATCGACGAGAATTTATCGCCTTAACAACATTGGTCGATACGTTAACCTCAAATATCCCATAAGATCTGGACCTATGTACAGTTGCCTTAGCGCAATAGTATAGGATTAATAGGAACAGATCAATGCAATTACATTCCATTCCTTGAGTCCGACATCAAGCACATACCCATCATCAATGATCCTGTCATTGAACTAGTTTGTTTCAAGAGGTCCCGATGCGATGGCTGGCCTACTGATCAGTTCTTGTAACGTCAGTAAGGCCTTGCTCACTACACACTTGCTGTTCGGAAATGTTAGGTTATCTTTATTAGCGAGACTTTCGACCAGAGGCTGGTTCATCTCTTCGTGCTGTTCGGCAAGAACACATGGGCGTGCAGATGAGCAACAATAAATACAGGGTCCTGTCTGCAGTAGAACTGCAGATGGGAAGCTTATCTCGATCACAAACCGTTTCCAAAGCAAGTTGGTGGATATTTGATGGTTTTCTTCGGTGATGTTTTTGAGGTTAGTGAGTATTGAGGTACTGAGTCGATTAGATGACCTAGTTCGAGGTTGTTATTTCTAGGGTGGGATTAAACTTTTGCCCGTTCGAATTCTGGTTTTGATTTTGTCGGAGAGCAGCTGGAGGAAATTTCGTCCACCATCAGTCAGGTTACATCTTCGTTTCTGCACACGTTTCTTTTGGACGGATCGAATTTGCTGGAACACCGTATAGGTTGGATTGCATCGAGTTCCTCTTTCACTGCCCGCTCCGCTCACGTTCAAATGAGAATGAAGCTTAATGTTTGCCAGAAACAATAATAGAAATTGAAAATGAAAACGCGATCACAAAAGTCATTATAACTTCAGGGTTGCTAAACTCATGGGGTATTGACACCTTGATTGGTACACTTCGGCCTACTTCGGCACGTTCGGCACAGCGTTTGTCACAGCTTTGGGTACAGGTAAATCTCGTTGCACAGATTAGTGTGAGCAGAGTTGAATACCCCTTGCCCCGCATACCTGTCAGCATATCGAGGTCCAAGGCGGCAGGAAGTTTCTCTCGACGTAATATCACTGCCCAAGTAACCAAAAGTTCAGATAAAAGGCTACTTGAGGCTTAAGCAGCTTGGTTAAAGGTGGTCTATAGAATATTAAGCAGACTCGTTTTTAAGTCGTTATAAGAACTTGAAAGTTCCAGTACCATAATTGAAGAGCATTCTAAGCAGCTTCTGGAGGAACTTAAACGGCACTTTGAGAATAAAATAATTAAAAAAAAATTTGTCCTCTAGATCAATTTTTTATATTAATGAATGTTAATTCTAAAGTCAGGTCTTTAGGAAATTTAGTTTTTAAGCCAGGTATGAACGTGTATTGATTATCAGCATTATTAGAGCTGTTTGAAAATTAAACCCAGTCCTTCTGCGTGAGATCCCCAGCACAAACCGCTACACCATCTTCGTTCAAAATTATTTAACTGACAGAACTCTGCAGGTAAATTTTCAAAATTCCAAATCTGATCGAATACCTGTTAGAGCTGGAATTCCTCAGGGTAGCATTCTTGAGCATACCTATATTGTACAACATTTTCACTTCGAACCTCCCTGATTTGACTCAGGGTTGCCACAAATCTTTGTTCGCTGATGACACAGGCATTTCCGCTAAAGGAAGAAGTCTTCGTGTTATCTGCAGCAGACTGCAGAAAAGTTTGGATATTTTCTCTTCTTATTTACAAAAATGGAAGATTTCTCCCAAGGCTTTCAAAACTCAACTTATAATATTTCCACATAAGCCTAGAGCTTCGTTTTTGAAACCTAGTAGTAGTCACATAGTCACTATGAACGGAGTTCCAATTTCCTGGTCAAACCAAGTGAAATATCTTGGATTAGTTCTTGACCAAAAATTAACTTTTAATGATCACATTGAGCCGATTCAAGCCAAATGTAACAAATATATAAAATGGTTGTATCCTCTTATAAACAGGAAATCCAAACTGACTAATAAACTTCTAATATTTAAACAAGTTTTTAGACCAGCTATTCTTTACGCTGTGCCAATATGGTCTACTTGTTGCACTACCAGGAAAAAAGCACTTCAAAGGATTCAGAACAAAGTTCTGAAGATGATTTTGAAGTTGCCTCCCTGGTACAGTACTACCGAGGTACATAGAATTTCGAATGTTGAGAACAAATTTCCAACAAAATAATTAATAATTTCAGGCAAAAATCGTTGCAATCCTCAATTGCAACGATTAATTCTCTTTATACTTTGATAAGATTTATTTTAGTTTTTAGTTTTAAGATTTCAATTGTTATACTGACATGCAGGGTAATAAAACCTGTTTAAAATACTGAATTGCCAAGGCAGGAACAATGTAAAAACAGGTATATATCATGGCATATATGTAAAATAGATACATATCATAACAATTAAGGCTTGTAAGTTACTGTAGCAACTGGAGCACCTAGATTAAAATGAAATGTAATTTATTTTGAATTTAGAACAAATAAAGAGTTAAAAAAAAATAACCGCTACACCATCTGTGATATAACAAAGTGAGCTGTTGCCCCGCCTACTGTTGGAGTTTTCAGTGCCAGCTGACTGACTTGAATACGAAACACAACACCTTGATGAATTTTAAATTGGTGTTCGCCCGCATGGCATTCCAACACACTTGTGGTGCCGGGACGGGACTTCACAATCGAGCTTCTTACTTTTCTTAACCTTCGGAAAGTTGTGCGTGGTGTTTGACGGAGTTGACCAACGATGCCAGGAATGTTAAATATTTTTTTCTATTTTAATTCGGGCTTTATTCGGAGTTTCTACCGCAGTTTAGTAGCTTGCACATCCTTTTTGCTCAACACAATAAAATCAACCATTAACAAACAACAATATTGATCCCTTAAAACACGCAGTGCACTCAATTTTCCAACTTTCCTTTCGCAAATGTATACAATTAACAACGCCATTGACGTCAACATTGATTCCGGCATCACTGCCAGCCAGATTGATGTGATCCCTCTGATCGACAGATCAGAAACTGGCTCGGATTTGACAGCAAATTGGCTCGAAATCGCTCCCCGATTGTCAAGTCCCGTCCCAGTTGTGGCGCAGTAGTTAGCGTTCCTAGATCGCATGCCGAATACACGGGTTCGAATCCAGGAAATTGCTCCTTAATATAATTTTTGACGTTGGATAACGTCTTTCGGCAACATACGGGGGTACAAAATTGAAAACGGTCATTTTGGATGCGTTACGAAAAATTAAAAGATTTTGAACGATAATAACTCAACCGTCTCTCGATAAATTTACGAGATAATGGCATCAATCGACTGGAAATATTTCTAGCAATTTGCTGAACGTTTCAAAACTATTGATTTCATGTAAACTATTGAAAAATGGTTAAAAGTAAACCATTGTCTAAAGATGGTGAAAATCGATTGATTTTTATATTCTTATACTTTCTCCAACCGAGACATCAGATGCGAGTATCTGACACCTCTGATATTTTCTGTTCTACTATATAAGCGTCCAACAAGGTCACCCATTCCATCATTGTCTATCCGATCGTCGACCCAGCAGCAGAGCAGCAGAGCAGCAGTACCAGAGCAGCGGAAGCAGAGCAACTGCAGCAGAGCAACGGCAGCAGAGCAACGGCAGCAGAAAGGGCAACTACGCCGAGTGCGTTGGTGCCAGTGCTCCGGTATACTGGGCCGCCGTCATGGAATGCCCAGCTGCTGCAGTTCTCAGTCGGTCGTATTCACCGTCTGCTCCGCAAGGGCAACTACGCCGAGCGCGTTGGAAAAATTGCCCTTTTCAGGGCCACAACATTATCAAGAAAGAGTTTTTCGATTAATTTTCTAATGCCTTTCCGACACTTGAATATCGAAAGTTGAATCTTCGCAGAGCCATAGATTCAATTTTTATTGCATTTCTTCAAAACTTATTTCAGAATCGAACTCGTCTTCACAGACTGTGTGAAGAAGAACGATGCATCATCGAGCACAACCCGTTCCGTCCCAAAATCGTCCTCATCACAACCTCCAAAACAACCATCTACCCTCTCGACATCTCGAGTGGATTTTCCGGTTCATCATACCACCTAGCGCTGTTCTACTGATTGGTAATAATATTTACCCGGAGTTCACCGCACTCGTGGTTGAAGCAAAGCGCCCGGCATGCAAACCGCTCATCAAAATCGCCATCGCCATCCGGTACCCATGCTCGGCATAACCATCATTCCAAAACCACAACCAAAACGGCCCTTTTCAGGGCCACCAATAATTCGACAAAGAGTTAGTTTTGAAGACAATTTCTTTCCAGAATATCACAGTTATACCTCTTCGAACTACCAACATCACTCTTCAGCTCCTCCAGGGCGACAGAGTAGAGCAAACCCAACAACATCAGCCCAACAAAACGGCCCTTTTCAGGGCCACCAAACTTTCGCAAAAGAGATATTAAGGAATATTCCTAAAATATAATATACACAATTAAGTACAACACATAACAGACGTTATCCAACGCCAACCCTGCGGTCGTATCTAGTATACAACCCTTCCAACTTTTTCAATGTTTGGATAGAATATTGATGCTTTGCATAAATATAAGAATTGTGGATTATTTGAGCCACTGATCATTTCATATTTACGTACCGTAAAACGGGGTAGCATTGATAGTTTTTTTAAAGTTTATTCTAAATATTTTATACAGCAATGACTGTTTTTCAAATTTTATATTTTTAAAACAAGTACTGAGGATCCAAGAATTAATTCGTTAGTAATATGTTGCACAAAAATTAAAGCAATTGCACTATTTTTTTAGTTTTGTGACCGAACTTCAGTTTTTTGATTTGGGGTTACTTTGATAATGCTCGATTAATGTAGAAAAAAAAATAAGTGAAACTCAAACAATTTAGTTCTTTAAATATGAAACTTTGAATGAGTATATAATCAGAAAACTTCATAAGCAATAAGAATACAACATTGCATTTGTGATGGCTGTATCGGAAATACATTTCATAAGTGATGGTTTGAGTGCTTTTTCAAAAAGACGAAAAACGCGAAAATGGTTTTTTAATATTTTTTGTAAAATATGTAACACATACTATACAAAAACTATATACGATATCAACGGAAATACCCTAAGCTACAATATGGATCCAATGTTTCTTATATGGAAAAAGCACAGCAAGTAAATTTATTCTTTATATTATACTATTAAAGTAACCCGCATTATCAAAGATACCCCATTTTACGGTACATGCAATTTTGTTACTAATAAAGACTTGTGCGGATTGTTTCATGTGGGCTTTGATTGACCTATTTAGAAACTTTCAAGTTGCTAAGAAGTTCCGAGGGAACTTTTAATAAACTTTAAAGCTGCTAAGCAGTCCCGGTAGGAGCTTTATTTTTAGCCTTGCCTGAAGATCATAAGAACTGTTTAGGGATGCTTTTTGGAACTTTTTTTTTGATTTCAAGTTGCTAATAGTACGCATCGGAACTTTTAGAAGCCTGAAGTTCCTCGTGTGCTTTCTATAGCTTCTAAAGCATCCAGAAAGTTCTGTTGGAACTTAATTTGCACTTTATGGTACTTGAAATGTAGGTTTTATCGTGGAATGCGGAACTTTTGGCTGCTTTGGAAGACAGTTCTGTCGGAACTTTATTTGAACTTTATGGAACTTGAAAGTTCTGTCAGAACTTTAGTCGAACTTTAGGGAACTTTAAAGTTCTTTTTTATTTATTAGAGTGACTTTCAGCCAGTGGCTGGTTCGTCGCTTTAGAACTTGAAAGTGGGTTTTAAAGTTGCGGAACTTTTGATTGCTTGGGCGTATTTCTCTAGCACCAATGCTAGATCGCTATCCGGGACCTGTGGTGAGAGGTCGTATATTCTCACATATTAAATGGCGAAGTTGTTTCAACAGCTAATATCAAACTAATTAAAGCCTCTTCTGATCAGAATTGCATCGAAATTCCAAGGAGTATTCAATTATTATTGATGAAAACTTAAGTGAACTCTACACAAGTAGCTTCTATTTCGTTGGTCAGCATTTTTTTTTATCGAAAACAATCGGTAACCGAAAAATATTACAGTTTTTCCCGTAAACAAAAATGATTCTACCATTCTCGGTAAAGTTTGACGGAAGCTAGTCCAGCCATTAAATTGAAGAAGTCGGTTCAAAAATCCCAGTACGAACTGTAAAATGAAGGAAATGCTGACACAGTCCGCATCGTGCTCTCTTGCCGTGCGGATCTATTTGCTTTTTGCTGAAGGAAGTGTTACTACTACCTAAAGCTACAACAAATTTAAACAGCACTTTTCAGTGCTCAACCTGTAAAAAAATTTCTACCTTGTTCAACTCTTATTCCTCTTCGATCCTTGTTTGGACTCTACCCGAGGTAATCCTTCTTGGATATCGATTTGGAAAATTCCTCTTCGATCCTTCAGATTCTTATAGTAATCTGCTTGGAAGTCGATTTGGATAAAATTTACTGCCGCCATGGCGCCTAAACGCAAAAGAAAGGGGCAAACTCTTGACCCCCCTTCTGATGAAATTAATTTGAGTAATCAATTTGATTTGCTCACGGATGATGAGAATGATCCATCATCCAAGAAAAATTCTAGTAAACTTTCCCGGCTTAATGCCAAGAAGGAAAAGATTCCCCCTATTGTGATAACCACTACCGATTTCCATGCTCTTCGCATGGAACTTTTGAATTTCGTGAAAGTTAAGTTTTCACTACAAATTGGACGTCGGGGTGAATGCCGTGTATTGGCTGAAACCTTGGACGGATTTAAATGTCTTCTCAAGTATCTTACTGAGAAGAAGCACAAATTTTTTACTTACGACACCAAAACTGAACGTGTGTTCAAGGTTGTCATGAAAGGACTGCCCAGTGGTGAATCCCTGGATCAGATCAAAGATGAACTGGCAAAATTACTTGGAGTTGTGCCACTCCAAGTAATCAAAATGAAAATGAAATCCCGTCCTGGCGATTCGCGCAACGGGATTTCTAATGATTTTTATTTAGTTCACTTCAAGTCTAGTGAACTAAACAACCTTAAGGCCTTAGAAAAAGCTAGCCTTATGCTCCATGTCCGAGTGAAGTGGGAACACTTCAGGAAGACTGGAGGAAATTTCCAAAACCTCACCCAGTGCCGTAAGTGCCAGGGATGGGGTCACGGAACTAAAAATTGCTACATGCCAGCTAAATGCATGAATTGTGGTGATTCCTCTCACGCAAAGGACGACTGTCCTGTGAAGGAAGATCCTAAGAAATTTAAATGTTCAAATTGTGGTGAAAACCACAAATCCAATTTTTGGGAATGTAAGACTCGCAAAGCGATCCTACAATCTCGTTCTAACCGTCAGGTAGGAAACGCTCCACGTTTCCGACCAGGTACAAATTCATCTGCTGTTAACAACGGTCAGCGAGGAACAAATTCTACATTCGTACCCGTAGGTACAAATATCTCCCCTGCTTCAAATGTTTCATCTGTACCTACTCCCCTCGCTGCTAACAATGTTCAGCGAGTTAATGGAGCTACCTATGCTGCTATTGCAGCGGGTAGAAATCAAAATACTAACCAACGTTCTAATGGAAATTTTGACTTTAAAATTCAGTAATGGATTTTAAAGCATTCAATATTGTAAATTGGAATGCTCGATCTCTTAAAGATAATGAAGACGAGCTATTTAACTTTTTAAGAGTTCATAACGTGCATATTGCCGTTATAACTGAAACGTTCCTTAAACCTGCCCATAAGGTTAAGAAGGACGCAAAATACTTGATTTATAGAAATGATCGTCTTGATGGACCCTGTGGTGGCGTTGCCATCATTATTCATAGACGAATCAAACATAAAATTCTTTCTTCATTTGAAACCAAAGTTTTTGAAACTTTGGGAGTTTCTGTTGATACAAAATTTGGACAACTTACGTTTATAGCTGCCTATTTGCCATTCCAATGCGTAGGCCAGCAAAAGAATTTTCTCAAGGGTGACCTCCAGAAACTTACCCGTCATAGGTCTAAATTCTTCATTATTGGTGATTTTAATGCAAAACACCGCTCATGGAATAATGCTCAAAGCAATTCCAATGGTAATATTCTGTTTGATGATTGTTCTGCAGGTTATTACACTATTCAATATCCAAACAGCCCAACATGCTTTTCTTCTGCAAGAAATCCCTCCACTATTGATTTGGTCTTAACTGATTCATGTCAACTTTGTAGCCAATTGGTTACCCATGCTGACTTCGGTTCTGATCACCTTCCAGTAACTTTTGAAATATCCCAAGAAATAATTTGTAATCCCAACAGCTCTACTTTCAATTACCATAGAGCTGATTGGGAGCAGTATCGAACATTTATGGAATATAACTTCGATCCAAACATTCCTTTGCAAACCAAAGATGAAATTAATTATGCTCTTGAATCTCTGACTACTTCTATAGTTGAAGCAAGAGCTGCCTCAGTACCAAAATGCGAGGTTAAATTCGATTCAATTATAATAGACGATGATCTTCAGCTCTTGATCCGTCTTAAAAATGTCCGTAGGAGACAATATCAAAGAACACGCGATCCTGCCATGAAAGTTATCTGGCGGGATTTGCAAAAACAAATTAAAAAGCGATTCTCTGCCCTGAGGAACAAAACTTTTGAAAATAATATTTCTAAATTAGACCCGAGTTCCAAACCCTTTTGGAAACTCACAAAAATTTTGAAAAAACCTCAAAAGCCTATTCCAGCGCTTAAAGAAGGTGGTAAAATTTTGATCACAAATTTGGAAAAAGCTCAGAAACTTGCTAAGCAATTCGAGAGTTCCCATAATTTCAGTTTGGGTCTTACTAGTCCTATTGAGAATCAGGTTGCTCGAGATTTTCTGAATATTTTCTCTCGGGAAAATATTTTTGATGATTCCTGGGGGACTGATTTGGACGAAGTAAGGTCTATAACTAAAAATTTTCAAAATATGAAAGCTCCAGGTGATGATGGAATTTTCTATATCCTCATCAAAAAACTCCCAGAGAGTACCTTGTCTTTCTTGGTAAAATTATTTAACAGATGTTTCCATTTGGCATACTTTCCTGATAAATGGAAAAATGCAAAAGTTGTTCCAATTTTGAAGCCGGATAAAAATCCAGCTGAAGCTTCTAGCTACCGTCCAATAAGTTTGCTTTCTTCAATAAGTAAACTTTTTGAAAAGATAATTTTGAATAGAATGATGCTTCACATCAATACGAACTCAATTTCTGCAGATGAGCAGTTTGGATTTCGCCATGGGCATTCAACTACTCATCAACTCTTAAGAGTTACCAATTTAATTCGTTCAAACAAATCTGAAGGCCACTCAACTGGAGTTGCTCTTCTAGACATAGAAAAAGCATTCGACAGTGTTTGGCATGAAGGTTTGATTGCTAAATTGAAAAAGTTTAATTTTCCACTTTATATTATGAAATTAGTTCAAAATTATTTAACTGACAGAACTCTTCAAGTAAATTATCAAAATTCCAAATCTAATCGACTACCTGTTAGGGCAGGAGTTCCTCAGGGTAGCATTCTTGGGCCTATATTGTATAACATTTTCACTTCGGACCTCCCTGATTTGCCTCAGGGTTGCCACAAATCTTTGTTCGCTGATGACACAGGCATTTCCGCTAAAGGAAGAAGTCTTCGTGTTATTTGCAGCAGACTTCAGAAAAGTTTAGATATTTTCTCTTCTTATTTACAAAAATGGAAGATTTCTCCCAACGCTTCCAAAACTCAACTTATAATATTTCCACATAAGCCTAGAGCTTCGTTTTTGAAACCTAGTAGTAGTCACATAGTCACTATGAACGGAGTTCCAATTTCCTGGTCAAACCAAGTGAAATATCTTGGATTAATACTTGACCAAAAATTAACTTTTAAAGATCACATTGAGGGCATTCAAGCCAAATGTAACAAATATATTAAATGTTTGTATCCTCTTATAAACAGGAAATCCAAACTTTGCCTGACGAATAAACTTCTAATATTTAAACAAGTTTTTAGACCGGCCATGCTTTACGCTGTACCAATATGGTCTAGTTGCTGCACTACCAGGAAAAAAGCACTTCAAAGGATTCAGAACAAAATTCTGAAAATGATTTTGAAGTTGCCTCCCTGGTACAGTACAACCGAAGTACATAGAATTTCGAATGTTGAGACTTTAGCACAAATGTCCAACAAAATAATTAATAATTTCAGGCAAAAATCGTTGCAATCCTCAATTGCAACGATTAATTCCCTTTATACTTAGATAAGATTTAGTTTTAGTTTTTAGTTTTAAGATATCAATTGTTATACTGACATGCAGGTTAAAAAACCTGTTTAAAATACTGAATTGCCAAGACATGAACAATGTAAAAACACTTAGATATATATCATAACAATTAAGGCTGGTACGTTACTGCAGTAACTGGAGCACCTAGGTTAAAATGAAATGTAATTTATTTTGAATTTTGAACAAATAAAGAGTTAAAAAAAAAAAAAAAAGGAAATGCTGACAGTCCGCATAGTGTTCTTTTGCCGAGCGGATCCTGCTTGGATATCGATTTGGAAAATTTCTCTTCGATGCTTCAGATTCTAATAGTAATCTACTTGCGCCTTAATACAAAATAAAAGGAAAATCTGTTGATCCCCGTTCTGATGAAATTTATTTGACATGCTCACGATGAGAAGGATCCATCATCCAGGAAAATTTCTACTGAACATTCCCGGCTTAATGTCAAGAATGAAAGATCCGCCCTACTGTCATATCCACTTGCGATTTCAATGTTCTTCTTACAGTATTCAAGTTTTCAGATCAAATTACCCTTCGGGGTGAATGCCGTATATTTGTAAATTCCATTCACTGAAAAACAATAACACGTTATGTCCGCGCTTGTTCGTTATGCATAAGAAATACAGATTTTATTTATTGACAATTACAGAATTATGTTGATGAAAACAGTTAGAGGAAAATGGATGTAATGAATGAACGATTTTTTTTTTAAATTAATTTATTTGATAAGGCTCAACCGAACTAACTTTACAGAGCCGAGGATTCTTTTTCACTATACAATACATCTCAAAACTATAGTCAAAAGGTACAACACAATAAACACTTTATCTTCCGCTATCCAAAAAGCCTCCTCCATCAGAACTGGAGCCGCTTTCAGTAGTTTCATTGTATGGCGAATTGTTGTACGCCAACGAGGGTCAGAGCGCGTCTATTGCAGCAATGGACGCAAAACGTGGTCAGCACTCACACACCCATCACGAAACGGTTGCTTTCCAAAGTCGACGACGCAGCGACTTAAAGAACTGCTGATGAAGAACAATGAGGAGGACCACACAATGGTTGCTGCCGAATAAACAGACGATTGCGTGACACACATTGAGAGTGGTCTGCTTTTGTCGACAGCCGAGTGAATACTGGAGAATGAACGAAATTAATGTAAATGATTTTCCAATCAATTTCCACCATTTTAAGATACGTTTACTAATTTTTTTTTTTTTTTTTTACTTTTTATTTGTTTCAAATTCAAAATAAATTACATTTCATTTTTAACCTAGGTGCTCCAGTTACTACAGTAACTTACCAGCCTTAATTGTTATGATATATATCTAAGTGTTTTTACATTGTTCCTGTCTTGGCAATTCAGTATTTTAAACAGGTTTTTTAAACCTGCATGTCAGTATAACAATTGATAGCTTAAAACTAAACAACTAAAACTAAATCTTATCTAAGTATAAAGGGAATTAATCGTTGCAATTGAGGATTGTAACGATTTTTGCCGGAAATTATTAATTATTTTGTTGGACATTTGTGCTAAAGTCTCAACATTAGAAATTCTATGTACTTCGGTAGTACTGTACCAGGGAGGCAACTTCAAAATCATGTTCAGAATTTTGTTCTGAATCCTTTGAAGTGCTTTTTTCCTGGTAGTGCAACAACTAGACCATATTGGCACAGCGTAAAGCATGGCCGGTCTACGTTTACTAAATTCTTTTACTCAATGCATGAGTAACTCGACTTATTGCCGAAATGAGTGAAAGCAGCCTCAATTTGAAGTTTCAGTGGAAGGAAGTATCGTGTACGTATTTGTCCCCTTCATTTTTGAAACCACTGATTGAATATGCTCGGAAAAGAGGACATTGCTGGATTTGTTCTATCTGCAAAACAGTGAACGTGCAAAAAAAAAAATATTGCTCTTGATTCACCAGATATTTTATAAAGAGTACTGACAGCTCGCTCTGTACACACATTTAAAATTTCACACAGTCTTTGAAAACTTAGGCCCTGAAATTCGTTTCAAAGTGTCTAAGCATCTGTTGGACGCCCTTTTAAATACGCAAACCCTGAAAATGCATGAAAAATTCATATTCAAAGAATGCATACAACAGTAGACACTCACTTGTAAGAGTACAGGACAAGTTGAATGAATAGAATAGACGCAAATCCGTTGCTTCCTATCCCTCACCCGCTCCGCGGCTACCACGGATGGCTGCCGATTGTTTTTATTTTCGTGAAACGAAGTTGATTTATTCTTCCTTCCAGCGAGAAAACGTTATTTTTTGCTGGCATTCTGATAAACATAGGTATTGAGAGCAACTGCCTAGACCGTCGTCGAACCATACATGCGATGTGCGAGAAAATCTCTTCTAATGGCGGGACGTTTTTCCAGCGCAGTCATTTCGAAATAATGGATAAACGGTGGAACCGTTTGCGGGGATGATGACGAGGAACGAACGATGAAGTCTGTATAGGCCACCGTTGCGTTACATCGCTTGTTTGGAGCACGCGCGGTTCGTCAGGAAGGGAGACAGGGGGCCGTGGTTTATTTTAAGTACGGGAAGCAGCGGAGTATGGTTTATGAAGGGTTTTCTCGTTAAAATGAAATTTACGATTTGTGTTTCAGCGATTCAACACCCTCCCTCCCGGATGCCTGGAGGGTTCCGTTTCGAAATGAATATGAGCTGGGAGGTTGTTTTCACGGGCATGGAAATGGATTATGTTTGATTGTTCACACAATTCCATTAGACTTGGGTAAAGTTTATTTTAGAATTGAATTCAAATTTAGACGCGTTTTGCGTGCTATTTTGAATTGCGTTCTGATATTGAATTTTGCTCAGGAGGATAATATCAACAGTTCGAACAACTTGGAACACAATTCGGCTTGTTACGTCGTTCGTGGTCCATGGATAATTTGATTGGCAGTCGTACCATTGCAATCTCATCATTATGTGACAACCTGATGCTGTAATCCGTGGGCACAAAATGGGAAAACGCCTTACCGCAATCACTCAGAGAAAATTATGGTCACGAGTTGACTGTCAAAAAAAGGTAAAAAAGAAACAGGATGCAAAAGTGAAACGGCCCATCCAGAACAATCACCCGTACACCAAACACACACTGGAACTCCGTCAGGGAGCGACGTTCCATGAGCATGAGTGCCACGTTGTTGCTACTATTTTCACTCGGCGTGCTGTATATTTTTAATTACCCTAAGACCGTGTGCATGACTAGAAGAGTCAATGGTTAATTGCCCTTCTGAAGCTATGGAAATTACTTATTATTATTTCTTTTTAGAAAATGTATGGCATTTGAATTTGTGTTGAATTTTAGAATTGTTGCAATAGCTTAATATTACGGTGCAAGGCTAATCCTGATCGTTTTTCAATAGTCAATATGAACCCTACATCCAAATAACTAATCTAAACTTTCCTGCTGAAATCCCCTGCTCGCCTTAAAAATCAAACCAACCTAGTTTTCGGACCAACTAACCGATTGAATGTGATGGATTTACATAACCTCTCTGCTGCAGAAGCTGTTTTACATCACTCTGCAGCTCCGATTTGCTACCTTATTGTTGTGGGTGGATGAGAACACAGCGTCCAGTCACTCCTTTCCAGTCAAAAGAACCCGAACGCCGCACCCGACAAGTCGGAAAGTCACGTGAGAGGGCACTCATTTTCCGACCAGAGGGTGTGTTTGAGTTCCCGAAGTGTACGTGGTTCGGTTTCGTGGCTCTCAACCCGGTTACACACGGCAAATTGTTGCACATTTTTCGAATTTTTGCAACTACCCGAGCGTGCGTCGTCGTCTATAACCGAACCGGAGAAAAGGAGATCTGTTGCTTTTGTTCTCCGGTGCGTCGTACCACTGTGGTATCATTTTACGCGAAACGGGTCGTTGTAAACATGTTGCTGGTGATTATTGCACTTATTTTTTTTCTGTTTTAATCCGGTGTGTGTGTGTGTGGTGGGTGGAAATTGCAGCTGGTGACAGTTACGAGTCATTAAATATTAAAGCGGGATTCAGTCTGCGTAGTTGCGCTCGTTTGCCATGGGTCCTGTGGGCCCAACCTGCTGGGACTCGACGTTGGCCGAGAGCCAAAAAGCGAGTGTCCCCACCTGTTGCTTTGTTGTTGTTGGTGGAGATTTGTTGGTGGCTTTCGATCGGCGGAAAACCGAGCAACTGGTCCCTCGGAATATGTTATGGGGGTTTTGTGAATAAATTACCTGTTGATGCAAAATGGTGCCGCTCGAAAAGCGGGGTGGCAAAGAAGGTGGACAGCACATTTCAGTGATGAATTATTAAATCAACGGTGCGTGGGAACAGATGGGCTCATTGAAACACGATTTGATAGGTTGATGGGTCTATAAATAACCAATTTGAATTGATATTGATGTAGCTTTAAGTGTCAAAGCCGGGGTAGTTTTCGTGGAAAAACACGCGAATTACGGTGGTGCTGATTAGTCACAGAACCTTGGAAGGAATATATTTTTGTGATTTCTATCGCCCTACAATGCCTTACAATCGATACTTACCGGTTGGGTTTAAATAGTTTCAATTCGTTCATGCGGGAGGAAAGGCAAATGTACTCACCTGAAAAGAGAAGAATGGTAGAATTTATTATGCATCTCATCGTTTGGCATCACATAATTTGTATTTCTGCACCATATTATTATCTCAGCTCAAAAATAAACTCGAGCATATTTTAGATGCGTTGCATCTACATTACCAAATAAAAGTCATAATTAGGGGCGAAACAATTGTTTACTACAAGTGTTTTAAACACTTTTTTTTTACAAATAAATTAGGGTGGTCTCTAAGATTAGTGAGCTCTAAATATAAACGTTTTAATAATTTAGCGCAATGTTCGACCGATTTGTAGCATAATTTATTTGAAGCAAATAAAAGTAAGTTCCCTGGTAGCGGAAGAGGAAAACTACAAAAGGCGGACAAAATAACAAACACTTGAGGCAAAGTGCACCAAAAATTAACCAAACATACTTCACTTATCATACCAATGCTTATATTTTGAATCCTTGGCTGGTAAGTGGAAGTATTTTGTGGCAGTACTGTGGTTGTGGACTGGGGAGAGACAACTAGGGATAGATTTGGATCCAGTTTTGATCACTGATTGGTTGATTTTCTAGTTAAAAAGATTGTTTTTTCTTTTGTTTAAACGTGTACAAAACTTTTATCTGAACTGTTTTTATTGATTTAGCACAGATAATGTTTAACAGGGATTGCCATAGAAGCCAGATGTCCTCCCAAGTAACATTGCAAGTTTTTATCGAGGGTTTAAAGCATGCTACACGTCTAAATAATGGTTTGTGAAACCACAATTGTTACTTGGGCTGTCTTGTCTTAGGTTGTCGAGGGCAGTAGCATCAAACGAAAAAAAAACGACTATTTTCACCAGGAAAAACACAATCGAATTTGGATTACGATAAGCGAAAACAAATTTTACTTGGAACATCGAAATCGAATTTAGATTACGAGAAGCGAAGTCAAATTTTACTGGGAAACCGCAATCGAATTTGGATTACGAGAAGTGAAGTAAAATTTTCTCGGAAAAGCGCAGTCGGATTTGGATTACGAGAAGCGGAGCCACATTCCCTCCTGCCATCAAATTTAATACCACTACAATAATGTGGTAGTGTCCTTCAATAAATTAAGCAAATGTTCTGTAGGTGATCAGCTCAATCCATTGCAAGATTGTCGAGAAAATGTAATGGGTGGTCGCACCAGGGTTGTGAATCGATAACCATCGATAACGCCTGCAATAGAAATTCACCATTGAAGACGTTAACACTGACGTTATCGATGGTTATCGATTAGCAAGCTGCTCGGGGGATTTGTATACCTTAACTTTCTTTAATCATCCCAAGTAACATTGCAAGTTATATCGTGCATATTTTAAAGCATTCTACAAGTCTAAAACATGCTCATTAGAACCCTCATAAAACCCAAATTGTTACTTGGAATCTGTAACAAACTATTTGTGTGGCTTCTCCGTTCTCGAGGGTGTAGTCGTTGGAAGATTGGGGTTGTGCACAGTGGACAAAACTTCAAAAATCAAGTTTGATTTTTTTTATATTTGCTCATATTAAATTGTTATTATTTTCCCTAATTTCCAAATCAATTGAATGGAAACCGAGCACTGAAGAATTTTATTGAAGAGTTCAGAGGAAATGCTTTACTAATATCAACATGATCACCAATTTTCAAGAAAGGAGACAAACAAAATGTGGAGAATTACCGAGGAATTACTTCACTTTGTGCCTGCTCGAAAATATTCGAGATAATCATCAACGACGCTTTATTTGCCAGCTGTAGAAACTACATTTCTCCTGACCAACATGGTTTCCACCCCAAACGTTCGGTCTCAACAAACCTCGCTCCTTTCATTTCCCTATGCCTACGGAATATTGAAGCCGGGGCACAGGTGGACGTCGTATACACGGAACTCAAGGCTGCTTTCGACCGGGTTGATCATGCCATTATAATAGCCAAACTTGAGAAGCTTGGTGTTTCTCATGGACTCACTCGTTGGTTTGAATCGTATCTTACCAATCGAGAGCTTTGTGTGAAAATCGGGTCTGATCAATTGGAATATTTTTCAAACAACTCAGGCGTTCCTCAAGGCAGCAATTTGGGACCGCTGCTATTCTCCATATTCATTAACGAAATCGGTTTGATACTTCCAACTGGCTGCCGGTCATTCTATGCAGACGATGTCAAGATGTACGTGGTTGTGCGATGCTTCACTGACTGCCTGTGGTTGCAGCACCTGATCGATTGTTTCGAAGAGTGGTGCTCTAGGAATTTTCTCACGTTTAATGTTCAAAAATGCAATATCATCACTTTCCATCGCAAGCTAAAACCTATTGCATTCAATTATACGATCGATAACCAACCTCTGCAGCGTGTGGACAACGTTCGTGATCTAGGAATTACACTTGATTCTGCTTTGACTTTTAAGCTACATTACACGGATATCATAGCCAAAGCTAACAGGCAACTCAGATTCATCTTTAAGATCTCTGATGAGTTTCGGGATCCTACCTGCCTAACAGCTCTATATTGTTCTCTAGTGCGATCGATCTTGGAATTTGGTGTAGTAGTATGGTGTCCGTATGAAACAGTTTGGATAGCGAGGATCGAGTCTGTTCAGAGGAAATTCGTTCGTTACGCTCTTCGCCACCTTCCTTGGTACGATCCTACGAACCTTCCACCCTACGAAGATCGTTGCCAACTACTGGGTATTGAAACTCTTGAACGTAGGTGGAAGATTAACCAGGCAGTTTTTGCAGCAAAAGTGCTGATAAGCGAAATTGACTCTCCCGGGATTTTGGCTGAATTCGAAATCTATGCACCTGAACGAGTTCTACGATCGAGAAGTTTCCTGCATCTCGGACCCCGTGCAGCTAATTACGGATTACATGATCCAATACGGTTCATGTCTGCCCGTTTCAATGAATTCTATGTTTTTTTTTCGATTTCAACTGCACAGTGTAAACATTTCGTGAACGGATTCTACTTAGTCTGCTGGATAGGTGATGATACGGTTTGACACATGCAACTGCTTTCAATCTGCAAATTGTTGCAAGGCGGTGAGTAGCTGTTCATTAATGTACATCTGATGAGTTTTGCTACCCCTTCCCTTTTTTGTTAAACTCTGCGATGACGGCCTCGACTGCCATAGGACGAGGTTATTTTTTTTTATGATGAAGACCATAGTATTATTATTATTATTATTCGGTGTTTATTTTTATAATCGATGTGTTTTTCTGTCCTTTTTATATTGTTCCTTGTATTTTGAAAAGATATGGGGTTTTTACGCCTATTTGCGCAAATATTTGCCAAATAGGCTGTTCGCACCGGTCACCACTTTCACGGGTATCTACCTAGAAAAAACCATACCACTGCAAGATCACTCACTCGATCATGAGTGACATGAGTAGATGAACAGTAGGAGATATAGTTGACCTATTCTGCCCAATGTCCCTTATCAATCTATCCCGTACCATATCGATCGCTTCACGATCAACGGTAGGGCCGAGTGTAGGTAGCAAACCGATAAGAAAAAACATCGCACGCAGTGGTGTAGATCCCTAGAATTTTTATATAGTTTAGTCCGTAATAAACCTTTCACAGGAACAGTCGTTTGTTGAAGTACAACGTCGCGTGTTGCAATTTGTACAAGTAAGAACAAACAGTGAAATACAGTCCAACTTTACCCCGTTAAAGTACTCGCGTGTTAAGTGCTTTCTGTGCACGTTATCCGACGACTTTGAAGTCAGTGTTAAGTCCCTGATTGAACATAGGCTTTTCCCCATCAATCTTCATTTAGACAACAAAAGTTCGATAAAGAGAATAATAAATAAATAAATAAATAAATGAAGCTTCAGTGCGATAATTTATTAGCTAGAGAAAATTCTGAAGAGGATAATTTGGACGCTCGTAGCCACGTGTGTTTCGTGATTTTTTGGCATACGCTTTGTTGTTGTTCTGACGTACTGTTTGTGTTCAACATGAACTGTGCAATTTACTCGCTAGATTCTACCGTCGATACGGTAATGTGGACTTGCGTCGGCTGTACACGAGCAATTCATACCGCCTATGTGGGAGTGTCTGTCCAACGCAACTCACTTCGGAAAAAGGTCAACAAGATTGATGTACAATCGTATGTGCTGCCGTGTTGTACACACTTTGAAAAAATCATGTAAATTTAGGTGCTCTGAGACTGACATATACGAGCGTCAATTTTGACATAAAATTGAGTCATAGCAGAAGCGAAAATTACCTCAATCAAACGTACTTTTCGTCGAGAAACGATCTTTTCAGTCTTGAAGCACTTAATTTTACAGGACATGTTTGTTTACGTCTCATCCTTTATGTCAAAGATAGATTCCGTCTTGTGTAAAATTAGTTATTTCTAAGTGTGAAGTTTTTGCCAAACGCTCGTAACACTGAATTTCGAAACCAAAATACGGAGGTGCTTCATCGATCCACTCAGCAAAATAATGTGGATGTTGTACATGAAGCGATCGATCGCCTCGAGGTTCTGCTCATCGACATAAAAAAGAGCTGGCAATGACTAGAAGCAGCGGTTTAGCTGGTAACACGCAATGACGTCGCAGCGGTGCCGGTGGTGTAGTGGTAAGCGTGATTGCCTTTCACCCCAGCAGGCCTGGGTTCAATCCCAGTCGGCGCCGCCGGGATGTTCTGAGGCATATAGCACCTCTGATCACGCCTTCCTTCGGAAGGGAAGTAAAGCCGTTGGTCCCCGGATCATGAGTTGATGGGTCGATAGGTAGGGTCCAGGTGTGGGAGCTACCTTCCTGGCGTCGGTAGCATTGGTGCTCAGCACGGAAAACAAGATCGACAAAAAACAAATCAAGGAAAAAAAAAAAAGCAATGACGTTGTGTTCATCTGATGATTTGAGAAGTTTAAACGAATAAGTCGAATAACTTCCAATTCTAACTATGACTTCTAGTGCTCCAATGTACAACAATCCAATGTTAGAGTTTGATATTCTCGATGAGCTGAAGTCAATATCAGCAAATATCATCGCAGCACATAACATTGCACCTTTAGATCCGTCACTTGATTTGTGCCACAGCCTGGAAATCAAACTAAACCACAGAAACAAAAAATATGTTGATATCAATTCTATTCAGGCGGTAGAGCAATCAGGCTGGCGCCTTCTTGGATTAAGGAAGGTTTGGAAAGCGGACTGGACATAATACGATGAACGTGAATTGCATCGTAAAAGCAGGCACGGTATTAGCTATCTGCCACCGGACTTAATAATTCTTGCGGCAGTAAAGGAGAGATTTCCAAATCATCACAACGGTCCACGTTTGATGCACATACTAGTCACTGGCCAATAGAATTTCAGAGTGGTGAATCTGAAACTCTGAATCCTTACCCGGTTCATGACGAATTTCTACGATCTACTCCCAGCAATCAACCCCACTGGATGTACCCTGGATGCTCTTCAAATTCAGCTACATCATGTGAGGCGTGCTATGCTCCACATTCGTGTTTACGGCGCAATGGACGCACAAGAGGAAGAAGATGACTACTAAACTGAGCCCGACGATCACGACGTTTCACTAAATTTGACGAATTCCGGACAGTATAGAGGAATGGTAAATATTTTTAATATAAATAACTCTAATGTTACGTTAGTTCAAAGTCCATCAAGTTTTTCACTTAACCCTCATTCGCCGAACGAAATTCGTTGTGTGTGTGTTCGTTATTTTATTAATTGCTGTTATGGCTAAAGTGATACTTGCCTTTGATAAAAAAACACGTCTTCTGAGGATTCATATTTCTAAAAAAAATTTATATCAATGAAACAGTCATCGGTCGTCATTGAAAAGCAATGCAACTATGTTCTGTCAATCTAATTGAAACTTTCGTTGGCTCTGTTGTCTTGTGAATTTTAGCTATAACAGCCTCTTTTCTGATTTTTATCTCCCAATTTATGGAATATATACAAAAACTATGTTTGATTGAAATTTCTAGAACAGTATAAGGAACATTATGCTGTAACTTAAATATTTTATATCATATGGGTGGAAATTTCGTAGAACAAATACTTTAAAAATCTTCACTTTTTAAGATATCTTCAAGCATGAAATTAAGTCAAACTTCAATAAAATCACTTTGAATAGTCAACCTTTGGTCACAAAGTTGGTAGATAATACATTAAGCTTTGCTATGAAAGTTGTTACAGCAGGTTTCGTTGTTTCAGTCTCGAGATACAAATATAATAAGCCGTAAATTATCTTAAAAACATAAAATTAACTTGAAGCACCTCTAAATCATCACCGATTTTGCTGAAAATTTGCACAGAAGTTCAAATAAACATGACGAATAGTAATCACGGTTGACCCGGTGCATCCCGAACATTTCTGTTAAAATGAACAGGTCTAATATATATGAATACATTAACCAACGGAATGTTGAATTCATTTCAGACATGGATAATGAAAGCATCTTACTTCTGGTTATTGGAGAAAATGAAACACTGCATTTCATATTTGACAAAATTGCAAATTTAGGACTTCATCAAATTAACCATGTAAAAAATTAGCAACATTGTTACTTACGACGACTTCTGTGTGACTGAATATTCAAATCCTATATGGAGAAATGAAGCATTTCACACGGTAATCAAATATTCTCTGTTCAAACAAGATAATGAAATGCCCGTTGACTATGAATTTGAAGAAATATTTGATAATCAATCAGCTTATTATGATAACAAAAGGAATAAGTTAATCATTATTAATTGGCAAACAGTGTTGAGGAATATAGCAAATGTCAAGAGCGCAACTGATGTAGTCTACAATATATTAATTCAAATAATATGGGAAGAAGTAACGGTAAAAAGACGAGGATGTCATTCAAAACATCCAGTTTGGTTGTTAAATAGGCAAATAAAAAACCTTAAAAATTGTAAGCAAACAACGAATAAAGTTTTCAAGAAGAAAAATTCTTGAAAATTTGGAAAACTATTTGAATATTTGCGATCAACTTAATTTGGCTATGCATATCGCATTGGAGGAGGGTTCCCGGTTATTTGACCGAATACTGTTTGGCAGAATGCCGTTTGGCCGAATGGCATTTGGTCGCCTGCCGAACAACAAAACTCCAAAGAACTGATTATGTTTGGAAAAAGGAAAAATCTCCTATTTTTTTTATTCTGATCTGTCTTAATTTTATGACAAGCTGCGTTTACTGTACAAAAAGAATAAGATCATCAAAACTCCAAAGAACTGCTCATGTTAAAAAGGGTGGCTAAAAAATAACAAATTACGAAAAGCTTATCTTTAATAGACCCCCTGCGAGCGTTGCTACGCTTGCAACTAAATGAACGAAAATTTAATAGAATAGTTATGCAGAAATTTCTGTTTCTTTTGTATGGGAGCCCCCCCCCCCCCCCTTACAGAGGAGGAGGGGTCCCGAACCATCATAAGAACCGTTTCCTACTCCAAAAACCACTGCATACAAATTTTCACGCCGATCGGTTCAGTAGTTTCCTAGTCTATAAGGGTCAGACAGACAGACAGAAAGAAATTCACTTAGTCTTTCTTAATATAGCGTAGTTTAGCACCAAACAGAATATTTTTATTAAAGATGGCTTCCAAATGTATTTACCTTTTCGTATGTACCGTTAGTTCTGATACGGAGCCATGAAATATTCGTTTATTGTTGAAAATGCAAAACTGCTTCTGGCGGCTCAACTTGGCCTACGGGTTTTCTTGGGCCCATTAGCCATTGAAACGCCATTGGGATTCTCTTTGGCCTATCGACCGGAAATAAAAGTGAATTCGCTTTTTGTACACTTCAAGTGTTTTTGAGATCATGTTTTGCGTTCCTCAACATTTCGTCTTGCAACTATTGAATAGAACCATCGTAGGGTTAAATACCCCATTTCCAGCCTATTGAGCACAACCCACACTTAATCTTCCTTAATCTAGAGCAGTTTAGCACCAAATGGAATGTTTTTATTACTGATGGCTTCTAAATATATTAACCTTTCCGTACGTACAGTAATATTTGATAATGAGAAACCAATCGTTGAGATATTGTCAAAAGTCTAACACTGCTTCTTGACGCCAAACTCGGCCTACGGATTCTAAACTCGGCCTAACGCATTGAAACGCCATTGAAACGCCAATGAATTCTATTCGGCCTATCGGATGAAGATAAAAATTGATTCGGTAGGAGCGCTTCTTTTGTTTTTGGGAATAATAGGTGCAAACCTTCATATCACGCGTTCTCATTGACTTCGTTCCGGAGCTTATTAACTAAAGTATCGTACCAAACGAATAATTGACTGGTTAACTCTGAAATCAAGGATTTATTCGAAGTTTTCTGCTCGATAGGCCCAAAATGGGCGATTAGGCCGAAGTAGTTCTCTACCCTACCAAATGTTTGTTTGACACATTGACGCCGTAATCATGGATATATTTGATGTTTTGTGCTAGATAGGCCGGGAATGAGCGATTAGGCCAAAGTAGATTTTCCCCCTAGTGTTTAAAAATTGAAAATCTTTTTTTCAAGTATTCGGTAAAACGCCTCCTCAAGGTGTCCGGTCATTTGGCCGAATGCCATTTGGATGAACACCATTCGGCCGAATGCCGTTTGGCCGAATGGGTCGTTCAGCCAAATGGCAGGAAACTTTGAGGAGTTTATTTTTAAAATTGAACATGAATTAAAATGTTGTCCAAAAACTTTTTTATTTATGAGAAGACCAAATTTAATTCTAGCAATTTCCCATCCAGAATTTATTTTGACGACAGTAAAGGAAATAGTTCGGAAGATTTATGCAATTTTTTTGCAGATTTCTTTCATGAAATTTATACAACATATTCGGAAGCAAATCACGATCGTGAATAGTTTAGGTTCCATCTTGAATTTTCTAGTGACATCAGTCAAGTCAATGTGCATGAAATTTAGGATGCATTAAATCATTTGACATTTCAACAATTCAATAACAATAAAAAATAAATCATTTAGATGCATCCAAAGGCTCTGGACCCGATGAAGAGCTTACTGCTCAAAATAGAGGCTTTTTAATATGTCATTGCAATCCGGAGACTTCCCAAAAATATGGAAAAGCTCATTTCTAGGGCCTATTTCTCAGTCAGGTAAAAAATCTGACATACATACGTAATTATCTTGGTAGAGCCACTATCTCTTGCATCCTAAAACTTTTTGAGGCGATTGTTAACTATACACTATTTATCCAAATAAAAAATACAAGGGACAGCCCTATGAGGATGTACGCAATGATGACGTAGGACTTATATAATAAATCTTATTTGTTAACTGCAGCAGGAGCTTGTGTTTTGTGAAGCAATAGGAATTTGAGCGGGGTTCTCTCTGTGTATACTTTTTAGTATGACACGCTTGGGATACATGGCCCACAGCAACTCACGAAGAGCTATTGATTCTTATCAGTAAGCAGCCTTTCGTTGTGTACTAGAACACTAACACTCACCACGCGGTGATTGGATGAACACCGTTTGGTGAGATCGGATGAAATACAACTTTGAAATCTGTGTTAGGGAAATCGCTTTTCGCAGGCAATCGGTGATATTTTAATTCTTATCGCAACAGTACCACATTCGTGCAATTTTCAATAGTCACATTTTGAAAAATAATAAAGTAAATTTAACAGATGTGTAGAAATATTTCTGATCCATTGGCGATACAATTATTGAAATTAATCCAGGGGCAGCTGCGTTATTAACGTTCAAAATCTTTCATAATTTTGATACATGTTCCATTTTTGGTTTTCACAAAGTGTACCCCCATATACAAATCATAGACGTAGTCCTACGTCAGAATAGAATTGGTTCTATGCAACACGCCTTCTTTAAAGGTCGTTCGACGACCACAAATTTACTCGAATTCATTAACTATTCTCTGGAAGCAATGTATAATGGAAACAAGTTTTGAACACAGATTTTAGCAAAGCATTAAATCGCGACGACATACCCGTGCTTCTTTTTAACTTGCAAAATATGAGAATCCAGTCCAAACTCCTCAAATAAATTGAATCATATCCAACCAATCGCGATCAAATAGTAAGATTCAAAGGAAAAAAAATCAACCACTATTCATGCCACATCGAGAGTCCCATAAGGCTCTCATTTAGTACCTACCTCTTCTATCCATTCTATTTGTTAACAATATATCCTTCATTCTTGAAGAGATTAAAGTTTTAATTTACGCTGATGACATGAAACTTTTTTTTGTTATAAATTAAAAATGCCGAAGACGTCCACACATTCGAAACTGAAATACATATATTCCACATTTGGTGTAACAAAAACCTGCTACAACCAAATTTAACAAAATGAAACTCAAACAACTTCACTTGAAAACGAAACATACCCAATATAACAATTACCTTATGACAGCAGAATGTTGAAAAGTTTGGTACAGTTAGGAACTTCATTGATCATTATAATACAACTATAAACAGAGTCAAAAACATGCTAGGCTTTATAAAACGCTTCTGCTTTAACTTTCATGACCCGTATAGGATAAAACATTGTACATTGCTTATTTCAGGTCAATACTAAAGTATTGCAGCATAGTTTGGTCTCCCTTTTCAATCATACATGAAAAAAGAATAGCAATACAAAAGCAATTTTTATTATATGGACTCCGCAAGTTACGTTGGACTGTACTTCCTTTACCATCTTATAATGCCCGATGTATGCTCATCAACATCCAAACATTAAAAGAGCATCGTAAATTTTCAATGGTTTCATTCATAACCGACATCGTCTCGCAGAGAATAAATTAATTTACTTTATTTATTTATTCTACATAATTCCATCTGATTTCAAGTCTAAATGAAATATGGGATCGAGAAAAGCCTTTTTGAGATAGCAAAATTGACTCAAAAAGGCGTAAAAACCTCATACATTTTCACAAAACAGTACACATTAACGTTTTCACAAGGCACTATATGGTATACAGATTATAAATAAAACATAAATAAGTTCTTAAAGTGAATCAATCAGTAAAAAAATTTCTAGCAGGCAACCGCAAACAGGTAACTCGTTAGATGGCAGGAACCAATGTCGTTTAGATGATGACGAATCATGAAAAAAAAAAAAAAAACACCAGGTAGCACATTCATTTTCCTAGTTAATTATTGGACAGATACTCACGAATTGCATTATTGTTCGATTCAATATCGTTGATTATTATTAAGTTGGCGTTGTAGAGTGGTGGCAGAACTATTGATGTCAAATCTGCTGGCGAATTCGTTAAACCGAAGTGTCATGAATCTGATTGGATCATGTTGTCCATAACGAGTGTGACGGTTAGTTAAATGCAAGAAATTGCGTCGTCTAAAAGGTCATGCTGGAACATATATATTCAATTCAGCGAGAATATCTGGGGCGTCAATATCGTTGGTCAACACCCTAGCCACGAATACAAAGAAGATCGACCATGTAAGCTATAGTCGATCTTCTTTGTTCCAGGGTATCAATTCCCAGCAGCATACAGCGATGTTCATATGGAGGAAGATTCAGTGCGTCGTGCCAGGGTAAGTGTCGGAGGGCTAAGCGCATAAACTTTTTCTGTACAGCCTCGAAGCGATCGATCCAGTTTCTATTGTAGGGACATCATACTACTACGGCAGATTCCAAGCTTAAAGATGAACCCGAGCTGCTTGTTAGTTTTTGCTAACATATCTTCACAATGCGGTCGGAAAGTGAGTTCACGGTCCAATATCACACCAAGATCCCTCACCTGATCCATGCGTTCGAGAGTTTGCCTTGATAGCTTGTAGTTGAAATATAACGGTTGAAGCTTTCTACTAAATGAGATCGTGTTGCACAAAGCAAGATGATTACGCTTGCTCCAGTCCTCAAACAAATCCAATAACCGTTGCAGCTCCAAGCAGTCTTCAAGATGAGTGATTACCATAAATATCTTAACAGTGTTCACTCGGCTGTCGACAAAAGCAGGCCACTCTCGATGTGTGCTACGCGATCGTCTGTTTTCTCGGCAGCAACCATTGTGTGGTCTTCATTGTTCTTCATCAGCAGTTCTTTCGGTCGATGCGTCGTCGACTTTGGAAAGCAACCGTTTCGTGATGAGTGTGTGAGTGCTGACCACTCGTTGGCGTACAACAATTCGCCATACAATGAAACTACTGAAAGCGGCTCCAGTTCTGATGGAGGAGGCTTTTTGGATAGCGGAAGATAAAGTGTTTATTGTGTTGTACCTTTTGACTATAGTTTTAAAATGTATTGTATAGTGACCAAGAATCCTCGGCTCTGTAAAGTTAATTCGGTTGATCCTTATCAAATAAATTAATAAACAAAAAAAATAAATATCTTAACGTCATCTGCATAGAATATTCGCTGTCCGCGTGGCAGTACAAATGAAACATCATTTATGAATAACGAGAAGAGAAGCGGGCCTAGATTGCGGTACGCTGGAAGGAATGAAAAATTCATCTGAATATGAAGAGCCGATCCTTACTTTCACAGACCTTCCAGTCAGATACGATCTAAACCGGTTTACTAGGTCGGAGGAAAGTCCAAGTTTCTCAAGTTTTCCAAATAGGATATCATGGTTCACTCGGTCGAATACAGCTTTGAAATCTGTGTACACGGCATCTACTTGCGTACCAGTGTCCATCGAGCGTATGCAGAGTGAAGTAAACTGTGTGAGATTTGTAGTGACGGATCGTTTCGGAGCTAAGGGGCTAAGGGGCCTCGCTTAGCTCAGTCGGTAAAGGCACAGCTACAAAGCAAGACCATGCTGGAGGTGACTGGGTTCGATTCCCGGAATTTTTCGGGTCGGAAAATTTCTCGACTCCCTGGGCATAGAGTATGATTGTACTTGCCACACAATTATACTAATGCAAAAATGGTAGCAGGCATCGAAAGCTCTCAATTAATAACTGTGGAAGTGCATCTAGAACACTAAGTTGAGAGCACGCAATAAGCTAATATGCCATAAGCAATAAGCTTGAAATGCGAAGAAGAAGAAGAAGAAGAAGATCGTTTCGGAAAGAATCCATGCTGAGAACAGGATATGTAGCCTCAAAGAGAATATATTTAACGATAATCTCAAACAGTTTAGAGCAGGCACTCAACGAAGTAGCACGTTAGCTTCGATGACGTGACGTATTTCCGTGACACCAACGATTTCATCCAGATCCAGCTCAGAATCCAGGAACTCCCAATCGATCCTGGACAGTGCATCGTTTAGCAGGTCGTAGTCTTCCCGACGAAAATCAAACTGGTTAGAATTATGAAGTGGCTAGTGAATCACCGGTAACGATATAGATACGGTGACATCAATAGCAGGGTGTGCGGTGTCAGATGATTCGGCTGCGTTGGAAACACAACATCTTTGTAGCCCATTATCATTAACGAGTACCAAATCGAAAATCCGTGAATTGGAATTCACAACGCCATTTACCTGTGTCAGGCTATGGAAGCAGAATGCATCGTACAACATACAGCTGTCGTCATTTGAGACCTGCTGGAATCTACTTTGAGACCTCCATCTTCTGAAGGTATCCAATGCAATTGAGGGTGATTATAGTCACCGAGCAGGAAAGCGACATCATGAGGCTTCAAGCACGATAAAACGGAATCAATAGATGTAATATGCTGCTGGATGAGAAATAGATCATCTCTACGATCTGGTGGCAGATAAAGCACTCCAACGCTGACGGCACACATGGGAAGCATGATTTTAACCCAAAGCTGCTAAAGAGCATTACTAATCGGAGCCAGATCAATACAACAGCACAAACTAGATGATACGGCTATCAGCACTCCGCCGTCCCAAGTTTTTCTACTATTCAATGGGCTTTGATCTGTTCTGAATACCGGGTATGATCCGTTAAATAATTGAATTGATAGCATGCAATCGTCGAGCCAAGTTTCAGTTAATACGATAACATCATAATATGAATCATCCGCTGCTAGAAAGAAGGAGTCGATCTTCGTCCGCTATCCTCGTACATTTTGGTAATAAATGCGCAAGTTCGAAGCGGTTCCAGTAGCATTTAGTCCGTCACATGGCAAAGATGCATTTGGAATGATTGTGGGTGTTGAGCTGAAAGCCAGACAATCGTCAGGAGAAGAATTACCGAAACAGCACGCATACTCGCCTGAAGAGTCGATTCGGGAGACCCTCGCCATATCTCTGACCACAGGGATGGAACGAATTTGATGCCAGGATGCGATAGATGCTTGGAGCAGGAAGTTGACTCGACTGGATCAGAGAGAACGAGGGCTCCCATGATGCCTTGTTACGAGCGTTCCGGGGTGATGCCATCTGTCAGTTGTTGTCTTATCGAAGAGCTGGACGCTGAACTCGGCTTACTAATGAGTGGCGACAACTCATTTGTAGCCGCGATCTCCCGTAACGGAAAACTATAGAAGTTAAACAAATCAGGAAGAGAATTGCCCATAATGGATGAATACTTCTCTTTTGATTCAATGGAACAGTTATCAAAATTAAACTTTTACATGCGATCACTGCAATTGTGACATAGACATATATTTTCTACAAATTATCATCGTACGAACTGACATCTTTGTAGCAATTCTTGAAAAAGTGTTGAAACAACCTCATCACGTTCAGCTATATCACATCCAGTGATGACATAATCCTCACTCAAATGATTTTTTTTCCGCTTTCAAGGGCTCCCAACATCACGAATAAAATATCAAGCACATTGAATTTACAAGTTCCTTTGATATTGCGAGATTTTAGCTACAAGTTGACTAAACCCAAAAATGATTACGTTTGCTTATCGTTTTCTTAGAAAGATTAACTAAAGTTTGCTATCCCTCTCTACTCCTCACAGATGGCAGACACGAAGTTACTTGGGGCAGCAGTAATGAAAGTTTAGGTTCGTGTTCAGGTGTACAGCAAAAATCTTGAAGCTTAAACTCACCACAGTGGGGAGAATTAGATCTGGTGAGCTTTGTTAGCCTCCCTTAGTTCAGTCGGTAAAGGCACAGCTACAAAAAAAGACCATGCTGGGTTCTATTCCCGGTCCGGTCTAGGAATTTTTTGGGTTGGAACTTCCCTGGACAATATAATATGATTGTACTTGCCATTTTTTTCCTCTGTTCGGGATCTAACACCACTGCGACCAGTAATTTTATCTATTGTAGTATATCCCGTGTTCTTAGTTTAGTGCATATCGTATTACTCCATCACTATTGAGAAATGATTAAGTAGGGGAAATGAATGCAATGTCGGCTTAAATGTCCCTAATCGACTAAATTTTCAATATCGACCAAAAATATCCATTAGTACCGTACAATTGACGCGTTCATCTGGATAAAATTGATAAATAGCAGATTTTTAGCGATGGGCCCAATCTTAGATTCATAGGCCAAAATTAAAGCCATTTCCCCTATTCGATTTTTTTTCACAGTTGTCATTCTTCCATTTATCGCTAGGATCCGACTCTAATCGAAAGGTCCCGCTATTTATACCCTTCGGAGTGTTAGAACACCCTCCAAAGGCGCGCCTCTTTGTCAGTCAAAATTGTATTTGTTAGTAACAAAATTAAGGAATGACACCGATAATGACCATGCATCAGAACCCTAGTCTTAACCACTTCAAACCTAGGGAACAACGAATAGAAGATTAGGAATCACATAAATGAAGAATAACTTACTCATTTTTTCCTTGTTTCAAGATCATCCTCGGTGGACAAAGCGGAGTCTTGTCACTATCAACAAGGCATAAAAAGTGACAAGGACTAAGATGTGTTCATTGGATTACTGAAAAATCCTGTCCCCCTAGTTTGAAGTAGTCATGACTAGGAATCGGTGGTAGATCTTACATCCCGTAACGTACCACGAAAAGGTGATCTACCAACGTAACGTACAATTATACTAATGCAAAAATGGTACCAGGCATCGAAAGCTCTCAATTGATAACTGTGAAAGAGCATCTTGAACACTAAGTTGAGATCACGCAATAAACTAATATGCGATAATCAATAAGCTTGAAATGCGAAGAAGAAGAATAGTAACATCATCCACTGTTGTTTGCTAGTTGATTTTCGTTTACGATTATCAAATGAGATTATGCTCATTGCTGAGATCTGATCTTTGGATATTTTTCCAACACTGCCCACAACAGTTCCCTTAAGTGCCGAGGTGTAAACCGTACTAGGTGAGTGTGCCCGGCCTTGCTTGGGATTCAATATTAGCTTGAGTTTAAGCGCCGTTTAAAAAAAGCATGCTTTATTTTTCTGCTTCATTTGTATGGGAGCCCCCCCCCCCCTTATAGAATCAATGTGAGGTAGATAGATTATATATTGGATTTAACAGCCACAGCATTCCCATGGTTGCACCTACTCAGTATTATTTAACATACGCAGAAAAGCATATTGATTTCGATTTAATATTTCTGGACCGCTTTCAGACACAGTCCGATGCCCTTCCGAGAATTGCCTGGAATTTCGGAAGGGATATTTCTGCTATCTCTAAATTTGTCTTCGCTCACAGCAGCCAGTTGTATGCGAAGCGAAACACACCACCAGGACGGTTATATTTGACTCCACCTACGCAGAGTTTGAAATTTATGGAAAACGCGTATTCCCTTCATTTCAACCTCCACTGTGACAAAGCTCATTTTACAACACAACATTCCTATCTGATGCCCCGTGGAAAATAGACAACGTCATCCGAAGTCTATATCATTTCGTGTTGTTTCCGATATGGTAAGTTGTCAGTTCAAGGAATTCATTAGGATCTCTCGTTTTTTATTAAAAAAAAAATGTCCTAGAAACCTGTTTTCGCATTCCAATCAGGCATTGTCGAACAATTCTTTCAGAACAGGAAACTTTTGGACAATTTAAAACAGCTTAGCTTCGTCATTCTTCTTTTCCTCTTTCACCTTAGGCAGGTGAAATTCTTGAATCGCTCGAATGTCGAACGATGCATCATTAGCTGGCAACAACGCAACGGTAGAACAATTTTCCGTTCGTTCCTCTTTAAACTTTTATGGCGCATGGGGAGGCAATCTCCCAGCGGATATTCAACAGGTACCTACTATATAGCCTTCGTCGTCGTCGTCGCAATCGGAAGCAATCGCTTGAAGCTTTTTCCCCTGTGCTGCCATAGTCTCAAAACGCGTGGTGGCATGCATTGTTTCCCTCCAATCAAAAAACAAGGAGCTACGACAACGATGATGACGACGTTAAGGAATGCGGAATTTATTAGCTATTGAGTTGTGCTTTGTGCCAGGGCTGACGTAGTAACCCAGCCTCTGCCAACGCCCATCATATCCATAAATCATCGTATCGGAAACCGTGCATACAGTGGAGAATCACGGTCAAGTCGGTGAGTCTGCCAGCATCCGGGCATTGCTTCGCAATCGGAACACTGGTAAGGGAGAACAGCCCATAATGCACCCCTGGGGTAAAATGCCCACTTATAGAAAAACAGCGATAACTTTTCCTCAGATGCATTTTCCGGGTAAAGGTTTGTGATTGTTTTCAACTGGAGGTTTAACAAATAATTCTTGATCATAAAATCATGTATTGACCTACTGATTCCTTAAAAAAATTGCATTATGTGCAAAACAGGACACAGTTGTTAAAATCATCGACTGTAAATTAAGCTTTTATCATCATGTATCACAAAAAAAAAATTAAAAAATTTACGTTTCGTATATTTTTTAGATATTTTACTTGATGAATCACAGTTTAACATTCTATTGAGATTTTGAGACCTTATTTCCTATTAACATAAAGAAATAATCATATTGCATCATGAATCAGGCGTTTTGCCCCGCTATCATTTTGGAAGCAATTTAAAAAATACCTTGAAAGTCATGGAAAATCATCCTTTTGTAGTTCTAAATCACTCGATCTTTGTAGAAAACATGGTAATGAACCAAACGCCATTACTTCCTTCTTGATTTTAGCTTCCATTCGCCAGCCATTGACGATTTAGCTTAAAGGGTGCGTTTTGCACCATCCTACCCTACGTCAGACGCAGGGGAGGGTAGAGATCCCACGTCCGTCGGTGGGTTGGATGGATTTATTTGACCGGAGAAAGGGTAGGGCCAGTAGGTCGGATTGAACAGGCAGGGGGGTTGGAACGTATTTCATCGTTTGAATCGATAAGCGAGAATGTCAGGTTATTAAATTCCATATCATGCTTGGTCAGGGTTGAAGGGATTTCGTTGGCTCCGTGGTGGTGGTGCATGGTGATGGATTGAATATTGAATACACAGAATGTAGAGATTTATAAGGGTTACTTAGGAGTATGTACGGAATTAAATCTGCTTGAAGGATAGTGTATACAAGTGCCCATTTATGTTTGACTTTGAAAAACGTTATCCCCAACTAGAAGCTTGTCTACGTTACTATTACGCAATTGGTTGCTAGAAGCTATTGTTACGGTGTGCTTTACTGTTATGCTTGCCTGCAGCTCGGTCGGTGCTTTTTCGTGTCCAAAATGAGAATTTAGCAGGAATAGTAGTCCTAGAGCTTTTGCTGTAATATTTAGCTTTACGGTGTCTTTGATGAAGTTTTGGTGATTAAAAAGTCCCTTGTTTTGGTGGTTGTAGACAATTCGGTTGCTCTCATATTAATTGTTATTGAAACACTACCTTTTATATTTATGAAAATAAAGACATAGAGGAAATGGCTCTAATTTTGGCCTATGGATCTAAGATTGGGCCCATCGTTAAAAATGTGCTATTTATCAATTTTATCTCTATGAACGCGTCATTGGGAGGGTACTAATAGATATTTTTGGTCGCTATTGAAATTTTAGACGATTGCACAACAGCAATTTATAAAATAACGAACATTTTAGATGGCTCGAATGACACTTGAATTTGATAAAAAAAAAAAACACGTTTACATTGTTTACCTATAGGATGAGTACTTAAGTCTTTAGTGAAAAAGCGAAATACGCATCTGTCATGGATACCAAAATAAATTTAGAAAAAGATTTTCAAGTGTTTGCAACATTTTCTAAAGCAATACAATAAATTTGCACACATATTCTTTTGAATATTTTCAGAACACAACTGAAAAATGATACAAAACTTTAGGTTTTTTAGTACAGTGCACAGTGGTCCAGAATGCAGATTAAGGGGGTATTCCCAATCTTTTGCCTTTTTTCGGCCTGTTTTTCAATTAATTTTTTTTCAAGGAAAATGAATAGTAATGCGCCTAACTCTTTGGGATTCTTGTTTATTGAACATTAAAGTTTACAAATAAATTTTTTTCGACATAAAAAAAGATATTATTGACGTCACAAAATGGCGGCAAACAGACCCCTGTTCGCCGCAAACGCCTGGACGGGCGAAGACTTTTCTCTGGAACGGCTTCATCTGAAACAGATTTCGTGATGAAATTATAATCTGCATAAGATTCTCTGGAGCTTCTCCCGTTGGCAGCAAAAAATCTTGCAAATTAACAAAATGGCGGCCATATGAAAAAACAGGCGATTTTTAGCCCGCTTTTTTGCAGCTTTAAGGTGCTTCAAACAATGTTAAATGTTAATATTTTTTGCTGAAAGTGGGAGAAGCTCCAAAGAATTTAATAAGGAACAAAATGCACAAAGATTCAAGTCAATATGTCTTATAGTTTCTGAGAAAAATCTTCGCCCGATAAAAAAAAAGTGGTTTCGAGAAAAACGCGTTTAAAGTTTTGACTTTAGTTAAAACCATTTGGGGGTTCTTACCATTAGTCAGCTATGCCTGGACACCGAATTCGCTGATCGGAAAACGGCTTGGGGGGATGAAAGTATATAGTCTAAAGTACAAAAAAACGTGAAAAAAAAAATTTGATTTTTTGAAAAAAAAGATCGGGAATACCCCCTTAAGGTGGAATGATATGTTTTGAGCCTGAAATTGAAACTTTAGACTAAAAGTCTCTCCTACAAAAATGTTCCTTATAGTTAGGCCCTCATTTTAGTGACAATGAATTCTAGGGTGGTTCTTATTATCATTGAAATCGAAAATCTAACTTTTTTGTTTGAATATATAAAGGTATACATTTTTTGGCAAAGTTATAGCTCAGCTAATTTCAAGCAACTCTTTATAAAAAAACTTTTTTGTATCTCTTAAAAAGACCGATTTAGAGTTATTAGCTTGAATTGAGTTAAGGTGTCTCTTAAAAACAGTTGTTTTGCTCTAGTCTTCTAATTACTTTAAGATCTTTAGAAGGCGCAAATTTTTGCTGCACAAAGCTTGACAATATCTTTCGCCGATCAAAAGTTATTGACGTTTTTCTACTAAAAATATGCCCTTTTAAAATGTTAATATATCTGGTTGAGGCAAACAAAAAAAAAGTTTTTGTATGGCATTTGAAAGGGCGTATGTTATTTTCAAAAATGTGACAAAAATAGAGGCCTTCTAAAGATCTAAAAGTTATTTGAAGATACCTTTGCTGAGAAATTTAAAATAAGAAAACTAAAGCAAAACAACTGTTTTTTTTTTTTTCAACGGCGCCGGTGGTGTAGTGGTAAGCGTGATTACCTCTCACCCCAGCAGGCCTGGGTTCAATCCCAGTCGGCGCCGCCGGGATGTTCTGAGGCATAACATCTCTGATCACGCGTTTTTTTTGGAGACACCCTAACTCAATTCAGGAAAATAGCTCTAAATCGGTCTTTTTAAGAGATACAACAAAGTCTTATTTATACAAAGTTGCTTGAACTTAGCTCAGCTATAACTTTGCCGAAAAATATGTACCTTTATTTCTTCAAACGAAAAAGTCAGATTTTATATTTTAATGATAATAAGAACCAACCTAGATTTCATTGTCAATTTCTGGCTCAAAACATATCATTCCACCTAAATATGCATTCGGGACCACTGTGCAGTGTTGCGAAAATAATTATATCGTGAATGCAATTGTAGCTTTATTAAGTATCGCAGTCATCGTTTGTTCTCAATATTCGTTTACTTAGTTAACCATTGCTTTAATTATTGTTGGTAGGCATAGTAGCCAGAACGTGAACCAGGGCAATATGTTAGCGACCATGAAGTAGAAATGTTCGGATTATGTTGTACATTAACTCTTCGTGCACAGAACCAAAATCATACTTTTCGCTATTTTTGTATTATCTTCGGTTATTTTAAACGGATTTGTACTGTTTTTACTTAGTTGAAAAGTATATTATTTCTCTTTCGAATGGTTCATGCCAAACGGTTGTTACGATTGATTTTCGGATGCTCCATTTTTGCTGAGTCATTAAGCGATCTGGTTAAGAAATTTAAATCTAATTAATCTAATCTAGTAGAAAGTTGCATAGTTAAATTTTAAACTGATCAGCTAAAAGAGTAGTGGCTACTGGTAAAATAAAGGTAGAAAAATATTTTACTGCGCAAAAGGGATTGCGTGACCAACATATCAATTTTGTTTTCAAGCTTTAATAATGATATTTTTAGCCCAAACATAACAATGTAAAGTTGAGAAAATAAGCTTTACAGTGATTTAAAAATATTTGAAATGGGATTACTAGAAGCCGTCATATATCTTTTTTTTTAAATTTAGAAGAATAACAACGGCCAACACGAACTTGAATCTTCCAGGCACATCCTCACGACTGTAAAACTGTTGACCGGGAAGCTGCTTAAAATCCAGTTTGACTTGCTGTGCAGCTGACGATCACTGGTTTCAGTTTTTTCGTAGGTCCGTTGATTCCTTTCCACACTCAGGGTTTCATTGTAGGCTTTGAGCACTCGACAAACTGTTGTTTTCGGCATATCCAGCACTTTAGCCAGCTTGGAACCGAACCACTCCGGATTTTCCAGGTGTTTGTGCACAATATGTTTTCATCTTTCGAGTTCCATTTGACGTTATTTCTGAACGCGATCGACTACTTTGATCAAACTTGCACCAGTTGTTCTCTAGAGAAGTGTAAACAAACCACTGCTAAAGATTTTCGATTCTCAACACTAGATGTGTGCTAGCGGCGTGCGAGGGGCGTACCAATTTACTTTTAGTCAGCCTTTACTACCATCCTAAGCACGTGGCAGTATTGTTGTGCCAGGACCAGATCTGCTAAATATCACGGCCGTCATGTGACAATGAGAAAACAGGCCCTCTTACTATCACGAGACAAAACTACCTATCATTGGCTTTCTTGTCATTTTCCAATGATCAAGCACTCATGAGAATAATTCTTATTCGGTTTTAACATCAACATTTCTAACTGATTTAGATGAATTAAAGCAAGCAACCTATGTAATTAGTAGAATGAATATATTATTAAGATTTCCTAGGTAAAAATGACTTTAATAGAATTAAATCATATTTCATATTAAATAAACTAGTAATTACGATGAACACAACACTGTCACGTTCTGCCATGGCAAAAAATTCGATGAGATTTTGAAGAAAATTTTCTCATCCGATGATAGTGACAGAGATATCTCTGTAAATATCGCGTGAGATCTTTCATATTTAGAAAATGACATTTACCAGCCCTGGGTAGAGTCGGTGTATAATGAGTCACGCCAAGAGTGAAGCTAAGTCTACCTATTGACCTGTCAAACCGGCTACCTATCGTGCAAAGTAAACAAACGTTACGATGCTATGAAAGGTCCACGAAAGGTATTGCAATAAAATTTAAAACATAATTGAAGAAATGATCATAAACACGCAGTGAACATTAAATTGTCATGGGATACGTTTGGTAACGATCAGTAATGATAATTTCTACTATTTTTTTGTTGAGATGATTGGACAAAATCACTGATATAACGATATACAACAGTCGCTATTTTTTTTTGCTCGCTAGAAGTCATTTGAAGTTGATGTAGCAGTCCTCTGTTGCCAAGTGAAAAGAAAGGGAATCTTTCGAAAACCGTGATGCGAGTTCAACTGTTTTTCTCTTGGCGTGACTCATTATACACCGACTCTAGCCCTGGCAAGGACCATTTGTAGAAAATATCACAAGAAACATTTGTCTAGAATATATGATACAGTACCCGTTCGATGTTGGAAACATAACCATAATTTGGTCGAAGTAGGAAGAAGTAAATTTCACTTCTGCAATTTTTCTCGGTTACTTGGCGCGGAATAACTTAAATATAGAGGTACCGTACATGTTTTGCAGTGTTAGGTACACTTTTTTGTGAACTGTGAGTGGGAGATCAGAAATCGTGAGAGAGAGCTGGCAACCATGCCAAGTGGAAGGTTTTAGGAGGATCTACTCATAAAATAATTAGCATTTTATATTGTTTTTTAGCTATTTTAAAGTCTGCAAGTGTTGTAAAGTTTCTGTTAAGTGATGTAGCATGTTAATTCAGTAGAGTTTTAGTACCCATTGAGGTAGAAAAAGAGAAAAAAGTGATAAATTAAGTTGCTGTATACGCATCGAAGAATGGCGTCGACCTAAGTTGACGGAGCTTTTTTTTTATCAAACGAGTTTGGTACCAGCAGAGCAGTGATGGCTGACACCTGTCGGCATTTTACAGAATAGAATTTCTGTGTTATTCCGAACGGAGATGTCGACTAGTGCGACAAATAGCTGTCATCAAGATAAGTATTGTGAATATATATTTTTTTATGCTCGTTGCTCCATTTTGCAATCATTTCATCATTGCCATGCTAACATAACCTAAGAGGAGGAGGATTCAACAGGCTTCTTACTCTTTTTTATATCTCTACATCGATCTCTATCTCTGTCTTACGCACTTCGAGCTGGTTCGTGTTTGACAGAAAAGTGGTTCGTTTTAGACCCCGTATTGTCTCCTCTTCCTCTTAGAACAATAATTTCATAGGTTACGCTTTCAGTGACATGAGCTTTTAAACTAGAATATAGAAACATTTCAAGTAAAAATTGAAACATTTCTGTAAAAAGCTTCGATATAGTAACGCCTTTATATTTCATGGTTGCATAGCCGCTGAAGGTGAACCAGAGGGGGAACCGCTTCTGTTCAGGGGTGCGAGGGGTTTCTAGGGACTGCAGGAACACAGCGCTGAGTACCTGCAGTGTTTGCAGGTTTCTCGTACGCCGGGTGGTGGTGATTCTCTCTCTTTCTCTGAGTTGTTATCAGTCACCGTGTAGATATGGTAACGCATTATTGTATATGGAGCTTTTTGACGCCTGATCGACTTTCTTTGTCTAGCGCACGGGGATGGGTGACTCGTTTTGAGATGAAATGGCTCTTTTCGACGTGTCGAACGCTGGGCGGCTGCCAGCTTCGTGTTTCGCGATTTTATCGAGTGGAAAGTACCTCAGAACTTCCGGAAAAGTGTTGCAAAATGTGCCCCGATAATTTGATGTTTTCCGTGGAAAAATCCGTCGAAAATGGTGGTAATTCGGTGAAAACAAGGTACGGACTTTGTTTTCTTTTGGTTGTTGGTGCTCTTCCTGCTGGAGGAGGGAGTTCGTTTTTTTTTGCCCTGTGTGCAACGTAACGAGTGAACGAGACATAATCTGTTCATTAACTACGTAGACAGGATTTTGGGATTCTTGACCCCCCCCCCCTGCGTAGACAATTGTGCATGCACATTTTTTAAAATTTGTGTGGGCCGTGCATAATTGCCAGCGCGACGCGACCAATTCAAGAGAATCTTATTATTTTTTACTAACGTCGCTTAAGAGTAGAATTTAATGAAAGCATAAGCGCTTTTTCGTAGCTTTTTTGTCTCCAGGTTTATAAGATCATCGGTAGTAGAGGCATATTTTTGTGTGAAGGGCACCACCGTGGAGTTTGAGTTTGAATAAATAACAGGTCCTATTATATTATTATTATATATTAAATAACAACCACTTACAACAGGATCAAAACACAACTGGAAGAAACAACGTAACATTGTTTGATTTTCTCTAATGTTTGTTCAACGTTTATATGACAGAGCAATTAACCATTTTATTTTTCCATTCCCGGAGAGAAAATTACATTACGTGTTGATATATTTAATTGTATACTTGTAAATACTCATTTAATCAGATTCGGAATATGAGTGATGGGGGAGCTTATTGTGTTCGCGAGTCCTCCGTTTGGGCAGGATTTACTGATTTAAATCTTTAAGTTTATTTTCAGCTCTTCGATGATGGAAATTTTTTAGAATAGTATTATAATGGTTCACTTTTTTAGCCTTCGTTTAGGAAAATACAAAAACGTTGTAATGCATTGAAAACTGTTAACTGTCCAAATAACCTTGATTTTTCTGACTATTGATTCATTATTAAAGTGAAATTATAAACAGCTTTCGGGGACGCCGTTTTATTTGCATAGCTTTACTCGACAAATAGGGTATACGTCCCTAACCTCGGTCTAATATGCAGCCATCGATTACGTTTTTAATCATAACTCATCAATGAATTTACCTGCAAACGATATTCTACTGCTAAATGGTATGCTTAGATATGCTTATCATGTCGTTTGCTATCAGAAACCACGAAAAGTTGAAAAACTTACTTTTTTTAAGACAATAACTTACGAGGGAAATGTATGTAATATGGGTCTATTGTCCCCAAATTGGGTCTATTTATGGATGCAACTTCGTCCTATCTTGTTTGATCCTCAAAAAAACGCTCTTGGTAACGTTTTCTGATGTATTTTTTTTTATCACTATCACTGTTAACTTAATGCTCTTCATTCCTCAAAACATTTCTTAGAGAAAATTTTACGAAAACTACATTAAATCACTCAATTTAAAAATTAAAAATTAAAAATTTCGCTTATCGTCTTTTGACCGCAGAATATCTAAATCAGAACATTGTGATGTTCATTATACAGGTTTGGCAGAAAAAATCTCCCTTCCTGTTCGTTCCTTATCATCCAAATGCAAAACAACATTGTTGACGTTACTCTTATTGCTATATGCTGTCAAATGAATTTCATGGGCCATAGTTAGGAACATAGAAAAGAAATGTGTCCCTAAAGTTGGGTCCATGATTTACTTGTGAAAACGTTGTTAAACAATTAAAATAAACATAAAATATTCAAACAGTAACTGTGAGTTTTACGTCTAGTGTGTATTATCAGGTAATTCCAATCAATAAATGCCATAATCAGGCCATTTGATGATCGTCAGTCAACCTTCCCATCTTAACCTTATAAGTCATGGCGGCTAAAAACTCCGAACATTGTGATATTCTCAACCAGTTTTATTACTTACGAGAGCTGAAAATGTATTGAAATGTTGTGATATAAATTGATTTGTGTGTGGTACACATTTATCAACCATCAGTGATCAATATTTTCCTTATTTTTTGTGTAATATTCCTTAATTAATTATTTATTTGCGTGATAGGCCGAATGAAAGGACTAGACCCACATTACATACCGTAACCCTATTATTCTTTAAAAATTTATTTTCAGCTCTTCAATGATGAAACATCTTTTGAGTTCGTTGATGACGGAACATCTTTGGATGACGGAACATCTTCAGATCGCTGAATATTTGAATATATGGGAACATTAGATTTACATAATAATAATACACTTTTTTTCAGTTTTCATTCATGCGGGATGTATGAATTTTAATTATTTAAGCTTGCTTTCAGCTCTTCGATGATGAAACACCTCTAGGATTATATTATAATATTTCATTTATATTAATGAATTTTGCATTTATATTATAAATATTCACTTTTTCAGCTTAGAGATGATCTAGCCTACAGAAGTTAATGTAAAGTTAAAGTAAAGTTAAAGTAACATTAAAGTTAAGTTAAAGTTAAGTTAAAGTTAAGTTAAAGTTAAGTTAAAGTTAAGCTAAAGTTAAGTTAAAGTTAAGTTAAAGTTAAGTTAAAGTTAAGGTAAGTTAAAGTTAAGTTAAAGTTAAATTAAAGTTAAGTTGAAGTTAAGTTAAAGTTAAGTTAAAGTTAAGTTAAAGTTAAGTTAAAGTTAAGTTAAAGTTAAGTTAAAGCTAAGTTGAAGTTTTGTTAAAGGTAAGTCAAAGTTAAGTTAAAGTTAAGTTAAAGTTAAGTTAAAGTTAAGTTGAAGTTAAGTTAAAGTTTAGTTAAAGTTTAGTTAAAGTTTAGTTAAAGTTAAGTTAAAGTTTAGTTAAAGTTAAGTTAAAATTAAGTTAAAGTTAAGTTAAAGTTAAGTTAAGTTAAAATTAAGTTGAAGTTAAGTTAGAGCTAAGTTAAAGCTAAGTTAAAGTTAAGTTAAAGCTAAGTAAAATTTAAGTTAAAGTTAAGTTAAAGTTAAGTTAAAGTTTAGTTAAAGTTAAGTTAAAGTTAAGTTAAAGTTGAGTTGAAGTTAAGTTAAAGTTAAAGTAAAGTTAAGTTAAGTTAAAGTTAAGTTGAAGTTTTGTTAACGTTAAGTCAAAGTTAAGTTAAAGTTAAGTTAAAGTTAAGTTAAAGTTAAGTTAAGTTAAAGTTAAGTTGAAGTTATGTTAAAGTTAAGTTAAAATAAAGTTAAAGTTTAATTAAATATCATTTTATATTCTGTTTATACTCACGAGTGCGTGTGTGTGCATGTGTATGCGTGCGTTTTTGTGTTTGTGTACATATTATAAATCACTACAATCAGCATTAGTTTACCAAAAACGATCCCTGCTGTTGCAAACCTTTCCCCACATCCAACATCCTAGTGATTTCTCGTGGAAGCGCAGAGGATTTCTCGGTTTCCTTCACAGCGAGTATCACGTCAACACATTCCTTCCCAATCCCTATTGGACCTGCATTCGGACACGGCCGGCGCTGGTATTGCTAAATATTAGATCTTCAGTTTTTACACATTGAGGATGAATGTTAGTCCCAAACATCATCTGTTGGTTCTCTGTGTAATTGCAGCTGATCTGGTAATAACAGAGTAGCATCCGTGGGCGGTCAATAATGCTAATGCTAATGCTAATGCTAATGTGAGTGGGAGATCAGAAATCGAGTGTCATAAAAGTACATGGCATGCTGAGAGATTGAACCCGTGACAGAGAATTTTCTCTCTCAAATTTGAATTGTTTGGCTTACTGGAAACTGGTAGTAAAGTGGTTTGAAAATGATTGAAAAAAAAAAACGTTTTTGTTTTAAATTGTACCTTGTTTAACAATAATTTCCAGGAAAAAAGGGACACACAAATTCCATGAATTATTTGTTTCGGTTGTCGTCAACTTTTTTTTTTTTATATTAATATGCCTCAGAAGCGTATTATTTCCACTTCTCCAAATTTATACATGGGTTTTTTTAATACTTACTACCAATGGAACAGCGCAATCTGTGTGAAAAATAGCCTTGACTAAATGGTTAATTATTAACTAATTACCTTGAACTCTAATCAAAGAGTGGTCTTGAGAAAAATTGTAGTTGACAAAATTTATCATAAAAGCGGCGGGCTAGGACGTTGGGAGCAAAATGTTTGCTTTTCCCATAGTAACTCCCATATAAATTTCAAAGGGTCCAATGCAGTATGAGTTTGTATCTAAATGAGTTCAATTTTTTGGGAGAATTATCAGGACCAGGTTCAAAATCTATTGAGCTTGTTGGAGCAAAATTCATATTTTGAACCACCCTATTGTTCACTTGACTGTGAATACAATTTTAATGAATATTAATTCGGTTTGAAACGAAAAAGCTAATATCCCAAGAATCCAATAACCCGAATCCTTTCTGCCTTATACGGGCCTCATCAGAACTTACAAACACTGAAATAGCCGTTTTTCCGCTGTATATACCCAAAAAGGCGAAATAACGCGCCTGGTTACTTGGGATGAAAACATTCCATCCCCAAAATATACGACCCTGATTGGTTTCAAAATATTGCTAACAGATCTGCAAAAACCAACCAACCCAAAGACGATAGCTAATTGAACCCTATTATTGACAATGAAGATCCACAAAGAATTCCACAGAATCACTTCTCACCTAATTCATCGGTTCATAAATACCAACTTCCACGGGGAAGTAAGGCAACCAAATCCAACCGGAAAAAAAGTGCCTTCTTCCATCTACCAATGACGCACGGTGGGGTATTTTATTATTCTAGCTGGTCAGAAATATTAAAGCACCCCAACTTGTCAACAACAGCAACTTGTAGAAATGTAATGATGTTAGGCCAAACAGGGCGGGGTCATGTTTTGGGGGTTATCGTAGAGATAGTTTTTTCGTTCGACAATTTGTACATCGAAAAGTATTTTTCGGATTTAGTTGCCGCAAAAGTACGATGTATTGAGAACAGTGTATACCATTATAAAATACAGTCAACTCTCCACAACTCGATAATTTATAAGTCGATATTTCCTTTAATTTAGATGGATTTTGCGGTCCCTTAATTTTTCCATATATCTTACTCTCTATAAGTCGATATTTCCACAAGTCAATGCCTCCTTGGCCTATCTATATCTCAATGAGTCAAAGGTAGAGCTTTAGAATTGTTCCCATCGCTCACATGTTTCTGGCTTCCTCAGCGAAATGGTTCATACCTTTAATTCATACCAAAATCTGTCATGACGCAAATAAAACCGGTGTTAGCAAGTGCTCAGGGGATAGTGCTACATCCAGAATTGTTCTAGATGCTCTCAGAGAAGTTATTAAAAACAGTCTAGATGCACCGCCCGTTATGCCATAGATCAAATCTCATGTCGTTCAAATGATTCAATAATTTGCACTTATATTGAATTGTATACATATCGAGCATTTTGTTTGGTGACCTTGGGGAAATGGCGAAAACCTATCTTGAACCAAAATCTGTCACGCGAAACATTTAACTTCATGAATTGACAGTCCTATTGCTTGTTTTTGTTCATATCGGCTTAAAATTTGGAATTAGCTACTCAGACCTTTCGTAATTTTCCGTTTGGCTGGTAAACGGCTGGACAATGCGTACCATTGAAACTTCGCGTATCTGCAGGTATAAAATAGACCCCACTAGCGGTCCTTAGCCTCTTGTCCAGTAACTCCTATCCCTACCTCCCCGCGGTGCCGGCTGGGGTACGAGTAACCACAGGGAAAATCGGGTAACCAACCTCGGTGGGACCTTGGTCGTATGCTGACAGGGAGGGGGGGGGGGCTCCTCTCTCCGGAGAGTGCAGTCTTCGAGCGTCTGTTCACCATGGAGGTGCGGATCAAACCGGCGTCTGTTTTCCATGTTAGGAGCGGCTGATCAACGTCCTGGTGCCAGCGTGGGACTCTAAACAGTGCGGGGTTGGTGCGAGGGCGAGACAATGGGGGTTGGTGCAGGCCCTACAAGCCAGCCGTAAAAAAAAAACAAAAGTACAGGAAGCAAGCAATGTAAATACGGACCGGAACAATCGGCATACACACTAAGATTTTTTTACAGGAGTCAGTATTTTTTTACTGGGTTTTTGATTTGCTGAAAAAGTCGGTAAAAATTCAAATGACCGTTATCCGTAAGGAATCAATGAAATCGATCAATTTTATTTTCTATCATTAAATGGGGTTAACAGAACTAAGTATGTACAAGTTCAGAACAAATTTTCTCATTAATAAATTTTCCACAGATTTTTAAACCCAAGCAACGGAAACGGACTAACGATTGGAAACTCGGAACATGGAACTGCAAGTCTCTCAATTTCTTGGGAAGTACCCGCATTCTTTCCGATTTATTGAGAGTCCGCAAGTTCGACATCGTAGCACTGCAGGAGGTTTGCTGGAAGGGATGGTCGGTACATACGTATAGGGATGGTTATACCATCTACCAGAGCTGTGGCAATACACATGAGCTGGGTACAGCTTTCATCGTGATGGGCGAAATGCAGAAGCGCGTGATTGGGTGGTGGCCAATCGATAGCAGAATGTGCAAGTTGAAGATCAAAGGCCGTTTCTTCAATGTCAGCATAATCAACGTGTACAGCCCTCACATAGCAAGTGACGATGACGATAAAGACGCTTTTTACGCGCAGCTGGAACGGGAATACGACAGCTGCCCAAGCCATGACGTCAAAATCGTCATCGGAGATCTTAACGCTCAGGTTGGCCAGGAGGAGGAATTCAGACCGGTTATAGGAAAGTTCAGTGCACACCAGCTAACAAATGCCAACGGCCTCACACTCATCGATTTCGCTGCCTCTAAGAACATGGCCATACGTAGTACCTACTTCCAGCATAACCTCCCATATCGGTACACCTGGAGATCACCGCAGCAGACAGAATAGTGAATCGACCACGTTTTGATCGACGGAAGGCACTTCTTGAACATTATCGACGTCAGGATCTATCGCGGCACAAATATCAATTCGGACCACTACCTAGTAATGGTCAAGGTGCGCCAAAAACTTTCCGTTGCCAACAACATTCGGTTCCGACGACGCCCGCCACGGTACAATCTGGAGTGACTGAAGCTGCCCGAAGTCGCAACTGAGTACGTGCAATGCCTCGACGCAGCGTTGCCGGAGGGAGAGCTCACCGAAGCCCCTCTTGAGGACTGCTGGAGCAACGTGAAAGCAGCCATTAACAGCGCTGCTGAAGGCGCCGTTGGGTTCGTGGAGCGGAATCGACGGAACGATTGGTTCGACGAAGAATGTCAGACGGTTTTGGACGAGAAGAACGCAGCGCGGGCGGCGATGCTGCAGCAAGGAACCCGTCATAATGTGAAGCGATATAAACAGAAGCGAAGACAGCAAACCCATCTTTTCCGGGATAAGAAGAAGAACTGGAGTGCGAAGAAATGGAGCAGCTGTATCGTTTTCAAGAAACACGCAAGTTCTACAAGAAACTCAACGCATCGCGCCAAGGCTTTGTGCCGCGAGCTGAAATGTGTCGGGATAAGGAAGGTGGTATCTTAATGAACGTGAGATGATTGAAAGGTGGAAGCAGCACTACGATGAACATCTGAACGGCGAGGATGTGGAGGACCAAGGCGGCAGGAGGAATGGCTTCGTCAGTACAGCGGATGAGGGGGACATGCCAGCTCCCACGATAGGTAAAGTTAAGGATGTTATCCGACAGCTTAAGAACAACAAAGCAGCTGGGAAAGATGGTATCGGAGCGATCACTATTCTTAACGTGGCCTACAAAGTGCTTTCCCAGATCATCTTTCGCCGTTTATCGCCGCTAGCAAGCAGATTTGTGGGAAGTTATCAAGCCGGTTTTGTGGATGGGCGATCGACAACGGACCAAATCTTTACGTTGCGGCAGATCCTCCAAAAGTGTCGTGAATATCAAGTCCTCACGCACCATCTATTCATCGATTTCAAGGCCGCTTATGATAAAATTGACCGTGAAGAGCTATGGAAGATTATGGACGAGAACGGTTTTCCCTGGAAGTGGAGGCGAACCAGCCCCAGGCTGAAAGCCTCCCTAATAAAGATAAATTAATTAATTAATTTCCCTGGAAGCTGACCAGACTGATCAGGGCTACGATGGATGGTGCACAGTGCTGCGTGAAGATATCGGTTGCGTTATCGGACTCGTTTAAAACTCGCAAAGGACTTCGACAAGGCGATGGTGTTTCCTGCCTCCTGTTCAACATTGCGCTAGAAGGTGTTATGAAACGTGCGGGGTTTAACTTGCGGGGCACGATCTTCAATAAGTCCAGCCAGTTCATCTACTTCGCTGACGACGTGGACATTGTCGGAAGAACGTTTCAGGCCGTGGCGGAGCAGTACACCAGGCTGAAACTTGAAGAAGAGAAGGTTGGATTAAAGGTGAATACGTTGAAGACAAAGTATCTGTTAGCTGCAGGAACCGGGCGGGATAGGGCTCGCATAGGCAGAAGCGTGACAATCGACGGAGATGAGTTCGAGGTGGTGGATGATAAGTGTACCTCGAATCATTAGTGACGTCGGAAAACAACTGCAGCAGAGAAATTCGTCGGCGTATTATTGCCGGAAGTCGTGCTTACTATGGACTCCACAAGACCCTGAGGTCGGGTAAACTTCACCTCCGTACTAAATGTACCATGTACAAGACGCTGATAAGACCGGTAGTTCTCTACGGTCACGAGACGTGGACGATGCTCGAGGAGGACCTGCAAGCACTGGGTGTTTTCGAACGACGAGTGCTTAGGACCATCTTAGGACCGTTTCTATGGCGAACCCTGTATCCAGAAAGTTGCGAAAGCTGGACGGGTACGATGAGTGGGACACGTTTTAAGAATGCCGGACAACAATCCCGCAAAAAAGGTGTTTGCCTCGAATCCGGCCGGTACAAGCGAGCACAGCGAGCAAGGTGGTCAGACCAAGTGGAGCAGGATCTTAAAAGTGTGGGACGGTCAAGAAATTGGAGACAAGCAGCCACCGACCGAGTGAATTGGCGTAACATTGTGATGCAAGTGCAATCCCGAGGAATATCGGACCAAGATAATCAAATAATCACAAAAAAGATCAATCTTCCGTAAATGGATCCATGAAACATTTTTCGTATTTATATGGATAAATAGGGCCAGCAGTTGCGGAAGATGGAATAATTAAGAAATATTGTAAAAAAATATGGACGAACACATTTTTGTTTTACATTATATGTGTCGAAAATTCTATAATTCGATGATCCCTTCAATATCAAGCTATGGAGAGTTTACTGTATGAAAAACTAGAGTGAAAGAAATAAACCCGTGCAAATTGAAAATAATTTTCCAATGGAAATTTTATGCAAATGAACTAAAATTCACTGTCTGCTCATGTGTTTTTGATTTAAGCTCATGCTAAATTTTCGTGATTTCACAGCTTTGTTTTTGACCTCAGGTTAATAAAGGCGTTGTTGTATTTTGTGTGAAAGATGTACCTATACTGCCCATAGAAGCATAACTGTCCCATATGAATAGGAACACACGTGTCTATAATGCTCAATGAAAGGCATCACATAGTATCACAGAATATGTTAACTTTCTTACCATGATATATTGGAATCATAGTTGAAATAAAAACACTTAATTGGACGAACTGCTTAAACGAAGCCAAAGTATGACGAAATCTACTGATAGGGGAAATGGATGTAATGTCGGCCTAAATGCCCCTTATTTGGTGTAAGATTTAAACAAACAATGTTAAGTCGCTAAAAGCTAAAATCAAGGTAGTGATGACATCTATGGATCGAAACATTTTAAAATGTGCATACTGCAGTTTGCGGAAGCGTCTAACTACAGTCGTCGAAAGGGAAGGCAATTTTTTTGAATAAATTTACTTACAACTTCCATATGTTGCGAAAGAAAATAAATCGCACAAAATTCATTGCTAGAATAACTAACTGGTTTATTTTTTCTCAAATATGCCATTTACTGCAAAAATTCGTCACGCACCCTGTACATAAATGTAGCAATCGACTAAATTTTCTGTAGCGATCAAACATATCCATTGGTACCGTCCCAATGACGCGTTAATCTAGATAAAATTGATAAATAGCAGATTTTTTTTCGATGGGCCCAACCTTAAATACATAGGCCAACATTAGAGCCATTTACCCTATCATATGGAATAAATAACTCAACACTTGGTTGATCAATGTGCATTTATTGCGAACAGATTTAATCGTCCCAACAGTTATCAACTATAACAATAACTTCGAACAAACCTGCACCATACAAAAATTTGAAAATTTGAATTTGTACCACAAAGTCGTAAGCTTTCAATAAGAAATAAAAGTAGGTATTGTTCACTGTTCCCCTATCCTTTGGGTATACAATGCGGCAATTTAGAATCAATTTTGAATTATTTTGAAAAAAATCGACTTTTGGCCAATTAGATTTAGGAAATACCCCTCTGTGCGACGACGGGAAGCCCGAAACGAAGAAATCAGTTGAGCTCTCCAGCACTACGCAATGGCGCGTCTAGGAGTGCGTTAATGGATTTGTGATGTAGTTCGGTTTCAAACCCTTCTTCCGGTAGGTTGTCGTCTTCATATCGTCGTCCCAGTTTCCGATAGGCAATGCTTAGAAAAGCAGTATAAAAAACTGGACAGCTTTATGGGAATGGCGGTGGTACACGGGCCATAAATACTGTACCAGCGGATCAGAGCCGGTCGGTGAAAGCTCTGTACATACATAGGTAGAGGCTGACAAATTCCTGCTGCGTTTTTTATGACCTTTGAGCCCGGAACTAAATGGGAAGTTTATTTATTTTTACTCAGTACTAAAATGTACTTTTCCGTTCCCGATTTTCCATAATAGAGGCCCAGAATGGATGGACATCGGAGAAATGGAGTATGAAATAGAAAGTGCACGAGATGGTAGGTGGATCGTGCTGTTTGATCTGAAGTGGATAGCCTTTTAAGAAAATTTATTCAATTATACAGTGCACAGGTTATTGAGTTAAGATTGAAGCTTGAAGCAAAATCTTTATATAAAGGGGATAAGTAGATATGGTTGAGCTACTGAGAAATTAAACATTGTGCGACGGCCAAATTAGTCCTTCTCAGAAGAACATTTTCGGAAAATTGCTGATTAAAATCTGTAATATGACTTAAAACGATTGGCGCTTCTGATTGCTGAGCAAAAGGACGATCGCAATACTAGGAATTGAAATTCGCATTAAGGATCTAAAAATCGTCCAAAATGCTTAAAATTTAAACCTAATTCATTTGAATTCAGAATCAAAATATGAACGGAAAATTCAGCATGGAGACATATCTTTATCTTATTCAACTTACTCTCACCCCACAATTTCCTAACTTATTGGACTCACAAGGTAGAAACCGGATTCATACTTCGAATGGCATGTGTCACACATCAATTCTGCTACTTTTCAAAGAGGAGGTGTAAGCTTCGAGATGGATTGGAACTTTATCATACAACACTCTTTCCGTCCAGTCAGCTCAATGACATCAATGAAAAGAGTCCCACCTTGACACCGCCCCCACACACCAAGCGTCGAAATTCTTCCGACGAGAGGTGGTGAAGCATATTTCTCAATTTCCGGAAGGGTTGCGGGACAGGATTCCCTTTTCCACTTTTTAAATCGTTTATAACCGCACAAACGCAATGGGTGATGAACGTCAGCCGGGGGCAGGCAACGGAAAGGAAGGGACGGTCTGGGTTTTCCTGTTTTGTGCAACTTTTAGCCTTTCTATCTCTCTCTCTCTCTTTCCAACGTGTAGGTACAGAACGATTGAAAACCACAAATCGACGTAAAGGTGCGACGTACTACACCGGAGATTGACGTTCGTGGTTGAATTGCGACGATCTTCTAAAAATAAAATCTTCTTGGGTGCTTTTCTTTAGGTAGGCAAACAATGTTACGGACGATGACGAAAATACGAATTTGGGTATTCACATTGTTAGAGCACCCGTAACAATGCGTTGCTGAAGCTATTTTAGCAACTTCCACCATAACGCAGTAACCGCACTGGGGGTTGCTATTCAAGTGCGTCTCGGTGAACTGAGGGGGGCGACACATCTAAATCTAAATTCTAGATGCTCGAAAAATCTCACACTAGCGAATCAATCTTCTAAAAATCTTCTTCATTTCTCGCATCTACTTACATCGCGCATCATCTTTTTGCAGGAAAGCTTCAGAATCGGCATCAATCCTCTTTCTATCTACTCAGCATACGAGCAGCTAGCCACAGAAAACCACAATCTTTCCTGCATCGTAGATAGAGTCGTCCCCCTAGCGGTGAACAGCGGGTTGACAAATACAGCTGTGCGATAGCAACCGGCCCAAGCGTTGCTATCTATGAAATGTTTGTTTTGTTTTTCATTTGAACATTGTGATATATGAATAAAATTGGATTTGGGACAAAAATGTGGACCCAAGGGACAGCAAAGCATTCCTCTGGGAGACCCGGAACATCCGTAAATGTGGAAAATGAGTAAAAAAGGATCTAGATTTTTTAAATCAACTTGTTGTTATACTTCATGAATGAATTTGGATTTGAAACCAGTATGTGCACTCTGGTGGCCATGGAACGGTCCTTCAAAAGATCCGGATCATCCATAAAGGGGGCCAATTCGTAGAAAAGATCCTAGAGCTCCGTATTTTTTAAATCACTTATTTTGATGCTACATTAACGAATTTGGATCTGGGACCAGCATTCGAACTCTGCTGGCCAAAACGCGGTCTTTCGGGAGGTCCGGACCTTTTGCGCATGGTGATAAGAAAAGATTCAAGAACTTCACGATTCACTTATTCTGAAGCTACATGTATGAATAAGGATCTAGGACTAGCATATGCAATCAGATTTTGAACATCCACAAAAGTAGTCAATTCGCGTAAAATCCTAGTTTTACTTGGACATCCCTGAGGGTGAATCTTTCCTGTAGTTCATTAATTTTTCTATTGTTCCGGAAATTTTAATCATATTTATACAATTTTCTGAAGACCTCGCTTTTTTTATGAAGCATCGCAAAATTCTTGGAATTATTGAAATATCCCATAATTTCTTTGAATTCCTTGAAATATCCTACAATTTCCCTTAAATAAATGAAACTGATAGAAAAATATCTAATCATTTACGAAGTTTCGTGAACGTCTCAAAATATAATGTAACTACCAAAACATCAATATACTTCTCTGAAGGTCCCTAGACGTTCTTGAAGATTTCTGAACATTTTAAAAGATCTCGCGATTTCTTGAACATAATATGATCGTCGCTGAAGTTCCTGCATTTTTTTGTAGATCTTTAAACTGCATTGAATACCATGGAACTTCCTTAAAATGATCTCACACTTTCCTGATGCTCATGTAAGATCTCTTATGTTTCTGAAATTTAAATAATGGTCTTGGTACTTTGATGAAGTTTCGGAAATTCCCTGAGTTTCTTGGAACTTCTTAAACATTCTTCAATTTCCATGAAATTAGTTGAACTGTTCTTAGTTTCTCTGATCAGTCCTTCTGCTTTCGAAGCATCTCTGAATTACTCTCAATTATATTGAAATTCATTACCCTGAACTAAATAGAACTGTAAAACAAAAATTCTCGAAGTTTTTCTGAAGTTTATGGAATTGACCGGAATTTATCGGACCTTACCCATACAAATCTTTGACCTTCCCTGAAAGTATGGAATTCCTTGAATTTCACGAAGTTATGAAGTTATTGGAAGTGCCGTTAATATCTCTAAAATTTCCTAAAGCTCTGTAGTATAACTTCTTTGAGGTATTTGGAAGTTTTATAAAATGTCGATCTCTGAAATTATTTTGACTTCTCTAAAGTTCTCTGGATATCTCTGAATTTTTTAAAGTTTCTGCAGTTTCCTGACATTTTTGGGACCACTTTGAAAATCCTAAAGTTTGCCTGAAGTTCACCAAAATTTACAGAAGTTTTCGGAACTTCCCTTTTGTTCCCACAGTTTTCCCATGAAACTTCCTGAAATTCTCAGTACTTTTTTACATACTCTCCAAAAGATCTCTATTGTTTCCTGAAGCTTATGGAACCTCACTTATGTTCTCCTAATGATGTTCCTGGAATTGTTCAGAAATTAATGGAACTGCCCAGAAGATCTTTAAATTTCCCTTTAAACATGGATCTTCTGTGTAGCTTTCTTAATGTTTTTAAGTTCATTCCCTTAAGTTTATTTACTATACTTAAATTTTCGGAACTTCTTGATGGTTTCCTCTATTTGACTGAAATAAATGGAACTGCCATATCGTTGTCGAAACGAACCTTAAATTTTAGGAACGTCCCTCAAGTTCTCACAGATTTCCAGATATTCATGGAACTGACCTAACATTTTCAGAACTTACCCGAAGTTCACGTAACTTGCATAAATTTTCCTGAATATCAAGACCAACAATTGAAATGGCTTTAACTCCATTTTGTAAACAAACCTTAAAAGTCCATTTTCTCGCGAACTGAAACCTACATTCGCAAACCTAAACCACAATCGGGTAGAGGAGAATTTATCTTACCTCTTCATTCTGTTGTTTTGCCTTGGTGAACTTCGATTTGCGAGAAAATGGCCTTACAAGGATTGTTTACAAAATGGAGTTGAGGCTTTTTCAATTGTTGGTCTTGATATAATGGAACTGCCCTGAAGCTGAAGTAAACTTTCCTGAAATCTATTAGATTGCCTTGGAGCTGTCGAAACTCACTCCTAAAGATCTTTTAACTTCCCCACATTTCTATCAACCAGAACTTCTTAAAGGTTGCAGCATTTTTTATATATTCACAAGCTAAAATATGAAGGAGTAAAATTTACGTTTGTTTTCTGTTTTTTATGTTTCAACATTTGGTTTAACATTTCAATTGATTAGCCTTTGGCTCTTCATCTTTGTTCTAGTTATTTGGTTATTCTAATGTGATGATTGCGTTTAGCGCTAATTTACAGAATACCATTTATCGGATTGTTTTGGTTTGAATTAAAAAAAAATTGATAACCTACCTACCTCAGCACAGGAACCTGCCTAACTATTTAAACTAGGTTGCCAAATCACGAATGATCTGATGGTTTGATCGCAGATAGGTGACTCTGAATCTTTCCAGCGTGGAAGTATTTCGCTCCTCGAGTGTTTGAAGACCGGCCAGGTGGTGAATCTCAGAATGACGAGTTCGCGGTGGACTGTTAAGGATCATTCTGAGGATCTAGTTTTGGATCCTCTGAAGCTTTAGGTGGTGGCACTTAGCACAACTCTCCCAGATTGGCATACCATACTCTATAGCCGGCAGAATGATCTGGTTGTGGACAGCAAGCTTGTTTTTGAGGGACAGGGTGGACTTCCTGTTTATCAGAGGGTAGAGCGACCTGATCAAGATGTTACACTTGGTGGATGTCTTGTCCACATGGGATCGGAATAGCAATTTGCTATCGAGGGTGAGACCAAGGTAGACTACTTCACTCGACCATTCAATAGGAGTGCTATCAACATGGACCTTGACGTTATCAGGCGGAACAAGCCGAGGTGAATTCGAGTGTGGAAACAGAAAGGTTTGTGTTTTAGCTGCATTGATACAAATCTTCCAGCACTTGAAATAGTCGGACAAAACATCCAGGCCTGATTGTAGTTTACTCGCCAGAACCCTTATAGATGATGGAGGTGTCATCTGCGAACATTGACAGGATACCACCACCCGGCAGGCGAGGAACGTCTGACGTGAAGATGTTGAATAGGATAGGCCCAAGCAGGCTACCCTGAGGGAGCCCTGCATCAACGTTGAACGTATCAGAGGGGACATTCTTCAAGTAGACCTGGAATGATCTGCCCGACCAGTGGTTTTTGATGATCTTCACGAGGTAGATCGGAAAGTTGTATCGATGCAGCTTGTACACTAGTCCATCATGCCAGACATTGTCGAACGCCTTCTCGACATCCAAAAATGCCATTGGAAACGGACTTATTTCGCTTGATGATGTTAGTAACCCGTGCGAGTTGGTGGATGGTTGAGTGGCCTTTCCTAAACCCAAATTGCTCTTTGAGAAAGATGTTATTGTCATTTGAAAACACCAGCAGACGGCTGAGTATAAACTTTTCGAATAGCTTCGAGATGGAGAACAAGAGGCTGATGGGGCGATAGCTTTTGGCACTGATAGTATCTTTGCCAGGCTTGCGTATTGGAATCACTTTGGCTAACTTCCAGCATGCAGAGAAGTAGCCAAGCTCCAAACATTTGTTGAAGATAATGGTAAGATGGTTGAAGAAGTCAATACTCAAGTTTTTCAACTTGAGGTTGATTACATCATCCATACCCGCGGTCTTCATGTTTTTAGTGCTTCTAATAGCTGCTATGACCTCATCAACCGATATTTTAGTATCATCATGCACTACTACGGGGTGTCAGCGACTCTAGACATTGCCTCCAGTACGGCAGGTGCATGGGGCTCACCATGGTTTGGCCAGATTATGTGAAATGTTGGCCAAGAGCATTGGCCTTTTCAACTGGGGTTATGAGTAGGGATGGGTCCAAGTACTGGTCAACAGAGAAGCGGAGAGATCGGTCTCAACTTATTTTTCAAAATTTTGATCATCTTCCAAAATGGTTTTGCACAATCTGGGAGAGAGCGAATCTTTTTGGCAAAATCGTTATTTCTGAGTTCCACCATCCTGGCCTGGATAATTTTGGTTAGCCTATTGACATTGGTCTTCAAGTGGGGCAGCCCAGAACGCTGGAACTGCCTACGAATGGTGTTACGGAGCCTGATAATATCTTTGGTTGGGCTGTCAAGGTTCCATACTCTGAACCTGTCTAGATGCTGGTACGTGTTGCTCCCTGGCACGGGATATCGCCTCTTCGATGGTTTGCAGACACTGATCGACTTCTTCGAACAACTCCGGTAGGATGTCCTAGTCAATAACTGTGTCCACACAGCGCTGATACTGCTGCCAGTTGAAACGAAGGTTATTTTCGCCGGGAAACTTGAAACCTATTGGCTGAGGAACTAACATTTCAATAGTGGCATTTAAAAAATATATCAAGTCTTAAATTTAACAGATGCGTAGAAATATAGCTGATCGATTGGTGATAAAATTATTGAAATTGGTCCAGGGGCAGCTGAGTTATTAACGTTCAAAATATTTCATAATTTTGTTACATGTTCCATTTTCGGTTTTTCACAAAGTGTACCCCCATATAGAAATCACAAACGTAGTCCTACATCAAAATCCAAAATTCGTTGAAGATATAATAAAAATAGTGTGATTTTGGTTTGGTGCTCGATGAATTAAGCCGGCCCTTACCGCCAGAATAAAAAAATACGTTTTAGTTTCCTAAAACCTTTCGAAGCAGCTAAGAGAAACAGTTTTTTTTTCTCGTCTTCTTCTGAAGAAAATTTACCTTTAAAACCAAATTTACCAATTTTTTTTTTGACGATGTGATAGAATGGCTATACGTTCCTATTATGATGTGTTCCATTAATGGCGAGGCCCACAATTAGAACCAGAGCAAAATGACATTTTTTTCGCAATCATGCGTCACTACATGTACAAGTTAAGCTGAGACTTGAGTCGACATAAAAATGATATCATTGCACATCGTTTTCTTGGAAAGAAAAAGTAGGGTAGAGACGCCTAATCGGTAGGCCTAATCGTCCATTTTGGGCCTATCGAGCAGAAAAATAAATAAATCCATGATTTCAGAGTTAACAAGTCAATTATGCATTTGGTACGATACTTTAGTTAATTTGCTTTTGAACGAAGTCAATGAGAACGCGTGAAATGAAGGTTTGCACCCATAATTCCCGAATACAAAAGAAGCTCTCCGACCGAATCAATTTTTATCTTCGTCCGATAGGCCGAAGTGAATTCATTGGCGTTTCAATGGCGTTTCAATGCGTTAGGCCGAGTTTAGAATCCGTAGACCGAGTTTGGCGTCAAGAAGCAGTGTTAGACTTTTGAAAATATCTCAACGATTGGTTTCTCTTTATCAAATCTTACAGTACGTACGGAAAGGTAAATAAATTTGGAATCCATCAGCAATAATAACATTCCCTTCGGTGCTAAACTGCGCTAGATTAGGAAAGACTAAGTGTGGCTTTACTGCCCTTGTGATCAGAGATTTATGCCTCAGAAAATTCCGACGGCGCCGACTGAGACTGAATCCAGGCACATTATAGTGAGAGGCAATCACACTTACCACTACACCACCGGCGCCGCTAAGTTTCCCCTCAAGGGGAAGTTCACCGCTCGACGTCACCTATTTGGCCAATAGTAAATGCATAATGTTAAGGAAAGTTAGAGTAAAAGTATCGTGTTTTCTGATTCGTGTGCAAGAAGTGCAAAAAGTGGAGTTTTTGAGAGGAACATTCCTGTCTGCCTTAGAAAGCATGAGCTTGAAGCTGTCTCAGAGTGTGAATTCTGGCAAAAGTGGGACACATTCACCAACAAAAACGGACAAAGAGGAGAATCTGAAGAACAGAGGAAATTCCAGTGTAGTTGGAGCTGGATGAATTTGCAACGTGATTTCGAGCGTAGCTGAAAGGTGGGAAATGTGAAAAAGTTTTTAGATTTCCGTTGGTAAAAAGGGATTTCATTTTGCTTCAAGGGATAAATGATTTAAATTCAATGTAATCTTGCTTGAATACGAAGACCCACGAATGAGAGAATGTTTCGCAAGATGTAAAAAAGTTGTTAAATACTTTGGGGCCTCCTGTAGCTGAGTCGGTAATGGCGCAGGTATTAAGCAAGACCATGCTGGAGGCGGTTGGGTTCGATTTCCGGTTTGGTCAAGGAATTTTTCAGGTTGAAAAATTTCTCGACTTCCCTAGGCATAGACTGTGATTGTATTTGTCTCACAATCAAACATAGAAAGCTCTCAATTAACTAAGTTCAGGACCTGCATAAAGTCCCAGTAGAGATGTAATAAAGCTAAAGCAGAAGAAATCTTTGAAAGACGACGTGGACCCTATCCAACAGCAATTGAACTTTCGTCCTCACGGAACAGCAGAAGTTCTGTTGCTCGCGATGAAGCAATTGATAGCGACTTTTGTTTGCTTAAATAATGCATCCTCCGGTAGAGCAAAAGCTCATATCACACAAACTCAAGTACCATTAAAGCATCTCAACAAATGAAAAGTTAATTCCGAGAAGGGCAAACTTATGCTAGCAAATAAACTGTCTATCCATGACAGACACCAACTGACCTATGTTCCTGATATCATAAATTTTCTGTGTGTTTGTGTGTATGTGTCAAGAACAAATGGCCAAAAAGATGAAAATTCCCAAATGATCGTCAAACAGCGGCGGCTCAGAAATTTACCATTAAGAATCCCTAAGGCTCAATCATAACTTGGAAGGTCCCAGGACGGGACGAGTCAAGCTTGTGTTACTAAAAGTTGTTGCCTTTTTGTTGATGTTCTACTTCGGATCGGGCGATTTTCAAGAGATAACTTTCAAACAACGTGTCCAACAATCTGCAGAACGTTTCCTTTGGAAAACACTCGGAATCACTTGTATAAAGTTATTCAAACCATCATAGCCTCTCAGCTGATGTTGAACCGGCAGAGGAGGGAAACTAGAGCACAAACTTGGCCTATGCAGCTTAAATTTAACGTGTATTCATGATGGATAGCTTGATAGCTGAATTTGATGAAAATACATACTTTGTGTTTATAAAATGCTTGTTGATTCCAACATTTATTTATTTTTAAGTTTTTGTCCTCCGATATTTTTTTTCCCAAATTGATATTTGGTTTCATTAAAGCTTTATTTATCAGTTTTCACTACCATGGATGTTTGAGTTGTAGTAAAGACTGGACTCGGAAAAAATGCTACAGAGAAAAATGATCACCAAAAATTAATTTAAAGTCGGATATTTTTAAAACTCTCAGGGAATAAATAAACACATATTAGCTAAGTGTTTGCAAAGTTGGTTTATTCAACCTCCTCTCCTAGACTAAATGCCCGCACCTTGGACTTAACGCTACCCATCAAATTCTGTGCAACACTTGCGCCATCTTTCTTGCACACTTTCATCCACTCTTTCTTCATATCCTTATCGTTTTTGAAGACCTTCCCTGTTTTCCGGAGCTTGCCCTTTATAATCGCCCAGACTTGCCGATGAAAAACTCCAGGCCGGGAATCTGCATGGCGTCCGCTTTAATGTACGTCTTGTCGTCCATTACCAACCACTCGCGATACAGCTTCCTGGCACGACATTTGGCCACCGTATTCTGCTTATCGTTTCGGTTAGGTGCCTTCCTTACCTTGAAGACATGAAGTCCGCTTCATTGTCTGCTGGACGAACCAAACGGAAGAATTGACCTCCTTGGCCACGTCCCGAATCGAAAGGTTCGGATTGCGCTTGAAGTAATCCCTCACCTTCCTTGCATTCACGAGGTCGGTCGTCTTCGCTTTTCTTCCGCTGGGTCGTCTGGGTCTCCTTGAATGGTTTTACTACACGGGACACGGTCGAATTGCCGATTCCAAACTGTTTCTGGATGGATTTTCCACGACCCCTCCCATAATTTTTTGTCGAATTCCTTCTAACTTGGATGCCATCTCGATAACCACTTGACAGATTGTGACGAAGTTTTGCACATGTAAACATTACACTCTAAACTAGTTTTACTCAAAAATGCATCAATTTTAACTCATGCAATAAAAAGTTATACACAAAAGAAAGTGTTCCTTTTTTCCGAGTATAATCTTTATTGAAGTGCGCTTGTTCTTTTTATGAGGGTGAAAGTTTTGTTCTTTCACCTTTATAGTTCAATAGCCGTTTGAAGTGGGGGGAAATAAGCTGTTGGAAGAGATTTCCTTCTATCCTGTAATGAAACAATCGTTTTTCTTTTGTGTCTTAATAGTTGGGAGTTAAGATTTCATTAGTTTGCTCCATGTCTTTCTGCAAAGTTAATTCAATTTAATTCTCGCCGGATTGAGCTGAAATTTAGCATTTGGGCCAAAAATTTAGTTGAGGATCTAAAAATAATAATACATATCCAGAATTTCAATTGAGACCACCTTCGCTTTATTTAGGCCATGGTGGTGGGTTCGATTATCTGGTCGTCTCTAGAAAATCTTTCGGGATATATTTTTTCGACTTCTCTGGGCACAGTATTTTTAAACTTTATTCGAATGACTTTTAGCCGAATGTTAGTTCATCATTGTACTTGCCACACAATATATGCAAATGCATACATTGTTTGACATAGACGGCTATATATAAAAAACTGAGGAAGTGCATCAAAGAGCACTTAGTTGAGAGCCGACAAAAAAGCCCGCATAAGCAGCGTCAGAAGCCAAGGAAAAGAAAGGGTCCCATTTTAAAATTTATCTGCTCAAAATAGCATTTTTATTTGTTTTCACCAAAGCACTGGATTTAATAAAATTATGCATAGGGTCTTTTTCTAGGCAATGAAAATTTTGTATATGGTCAAATAATAAATGCACTGGTACCCTATCCGTACAAAGCCTAGCATCAAATCCAAGTCGAATTCCGGTATCAACATCAAACTGAATTCATAATTTGATTTCAATTTACGCGATTGACAACTTTGATAACAAATTTGCGGCGGTGATTTTGCAAACTGTGATCAGAGCTGGTAAATATCACGGCAGTCATGTGACACTAAGAAAACAAGTCCTCTCAATATAACGAGACAAAACTACCTATCATGAGATTTCTTGTCGTTTTCCAATGATCATTCATGAGAATAATTGTCATACGGTTTTGACATCTCCATTTCTAACTGATTTATGTGATTTTAGGTAAGCAACTGTATGTAATCGGTAGAGTGAATTTATTTTCAACAGTAACAGTAACAGTAACAGTTCAGTAACAACAATATTAAAAAAAATGAGCTAGTAATTGCGATGTAACACTGTCACGTTCTGTCATGACAAAAAATTCGATGAGATTTTGAAGTAAATCTCTATCATCGTTTTCTCATCCAATGATAGTAACAGAAGTATCTCTTTAAATATCACGTGAGATCTTTCATTGAAAATAACATTTGCCAGCCCTGACTGTGATATCACAGCTCGGGATATCAAGCTACCAAGGACAAATCTCAACAAACTGTGGAGAAATTGAGTTTCATGATTATTGCTTTACACCCGAACGCAACCGAAACTTCCATAACGGCTGCCAGCAGTCACTTCGTGTCTGCCATCGGTGAAGAGTAAAAATAGATAGCAAACTATACTTTCTCTTTCTAAGAAAACGATGTGCAACGGAATAATTAGTGTGTCGAGTCAACTCTCAGCTTGATTTTTTCACGTTGTGAATAGTCTCGCAACATCAAAGGAGCATGTAAAATCAATATCAAGCATGATATTTTGTTCCAATATCACGCATGATATGAGAGCGGAAAAATATCATTTCATTGATGATTTTTCCAACACTGGTCCAGACTTCTATCAGCATTTTCTCCGAGGCATGACGTGTTTGTTTGTTTGTTTACATTTATCAACTGCTTGCATCCCTTTTTTCCAATCGTCAGAATTGTTAAAAACTGATTGAAAGCGTTTTAACAAGGCTTCAAACTAGTCAGGTGCGTGTGACTATTGTCGGCAGCCCCTTATTCTTCGGCAGCCTTCCCATTTTAACTACGTGTTAAGCAGCTGTTTTAATATCGGCAACGTAAAATCAGCCGCATTTTTTTTGTATATGATTGACTTGCGCAACTTATTTACAACTATGACGCAACTCACTGTTTTGAACATGTTGTATATGAATTTCATCCTTCCAACGAATGGGTTTATTTTTCCCTCATCAATTAACAAAACTTATTCTTCTGGGGAATTTAATTGTGCGAATAAAGTGCATATACTGAAGTCCCTTACTCCCAAACTTTTGTGCTGTTGCTAATTTATGGCAAATCTATGCATTTACTTCTTAAAAACTAATGGGTTCTTAGATAAAGCTTAATACAATAAACTTCTTCTTCTTCTTCTTCTTCGCATTTCAAGCTTATTGCATATCGCATATTAGCTTATTGCGTGCTCTCAACTTAGTGTTCTAGATGCACTTTCACAGTTATTAATTGAGAGCTTTCGATGCCTGTACCATTTTTGCATTGGTATAATTGTGTGGCAAGTCCAATCATACTTCTATGCCCAGGGAAGTCGAGAAATTTTCCTACCCGAAAAATTCCTAGACCGGACCGGGAATCGAACCCAGCCACCTCCAGCATGGTCTTGCCTTCTAGTTGTGCCTTTACCGACTGAGCTAAGGGAGGCCCCAATGAATTGTATTAAAAATTCAGGATCGAATTTCAACATTTTGAAAACAGTAAATTTTTAGCAAAGAAATAGAATATCAACATTCATTTGTTATTATCTTGCTTTACCTATAGAACCTACTTTTACCACTTCTATGTAACGTGCACGAGATGTTGAAAGCACCAATGAAATGTATTTTCATTCTTTATTTTACTGCATTGGTCAGCCATATTGCAGTTCGATTTGTAGAAAACATTGAGAAATTAATTAATTGTTATCAAAACATATTTCAATCTCCAAGCAATTATTTGGTATTTCAACTCTAAAATACCTTTTTATAACACGTATTTAACAGATTGAATTTAATGAAAACTTTTAAGCATGTTTTCATAGGTCATTTTTGTAAACATGAGTATATCTTTAATATAACTGATTAATTACATATAATAACTTTTTTTTTAAAGATGTATTCATGTTGCCTCACATCTGACATTTGGTATAAGGCTGACAAGTTTTACCCAAATACAATCAGTGATAAATGTGTGATAAACATGCAATATCGAATTATAACTTCAAGATGAAAAGTGCCTGTCAGAAAGATAGAATTGCTTATTGCGTGATCTCAACTTAGTGTTCTAGTTGTATTTCCACAGTTATTAATTGAGAGCTTTCGATACCTGGACCATTTTTGCATTAGTATTGCACAGAACAACAAGGGGACTGTAGTAGGCCACGCTTGAAAGCTGACGTGTTTTTCATTTGCTGCGTATTTTTCGCCAGCGAATTAAGCATTTTTTGCTTTAAATTTGTTAATTTGTGAGCTAAAATTTAGTTTCAAAGTGTTCATAAAGTTATCATTCAGTGATATATCGTGTTTTGCCTGTCTCCAAAATATGCGGCTCAGCTTCAGTTCCATTGTTCGGTGTCAGTTTTCATTGCCTCCCGGGAGCCTGGTTGTCCGAGTTCGGATGCTACACTTTCAGCGTGTATTTCTTTTGAGAGATCGGTCCGGTTGGTGAATTAGCCCGGGAATGTGTTGATAATGTGTCCGTTGCGAGCTTTGGTGGTGATTCGGTGGCCGACGTTGCCGTGAATCAGCAAGTTTTCCGCTTGCAAAAGTGCTCGGCTGCTTGTCTCTCGCCGATGTCGGAGATTGCGAGCAATATGAAAGATGCCTTGCTGGATACGCCCAAGACTGGACGGGTGGTAGTTGGTGGCCGCGAACTGTTCCTGGGGAAAGCACTAGACGCGAACCTCCTTCCAGATGAACATGGCAATGCAAATTTGTGTTCGTTGAAGGAAATATTACGACGACAAAAGTGCACCACGAAATGAGATGCAAAACTTAGATGAAATCAAAACTACGGAACCCATTGATCAAACTAACATGGTGAGACCAGTCCAAATACATTTTAGAATTTAAAAAACATACACTAAATACGTGCCAGGTTTCAAAAGAATATTTTCGAACCTGCAAGCGTGTATGCAATACCAATATCTATTTGATAACGGTAATACATACATGCGGGGCTTATTGAAAGTGAAAGTAACCTCGGAATGGGCGTGACCATCCAGACATTCTGAAATGGGTTGCTGGATCTGGATTAGAGCTATCACTTTCTAACTCCCGGACTAAAGCTGTCTACAATGACCATAAATGCGACATTGTAGAGAGAGTTCTTTCATAATAATACTGCCGGCCGGTGGAGGTTTGAAGGAATGCATACACATACAGTATTGCACAGAACAGCAGGGGAAGTGCAAACAAATCGGTGAAGCAAAAAGTGGTACGTTTTTCTGTTAACCAGCTATGCGTTGTGATGGGTTTTCATGCGCACTCACACTATCATAGCATGCTGCCTATCTTAACTGCAGTTGCGCTAGTGTTCCCCAATGAAAAGTGGAACCACTTTCTGATCCGAAGTTCCCCTACTGTTCTGTGATAATTGTGTGGCAAGTACAATCATAATCTATGCCCAGGGAAACTTTCCAACACGAAAAATTCCTAGATCGGACCGGGAATTGAACCCAGCATGGTATTGTTTTGTAGCTGCTACTTTTACGACTGAGCTAAGGGAGGCTTCCATTGTTACTTGGGTTGGTTGAATATATCAAAATATTTTTTTTTTTATATTTTCATTTTCTTGACTTAGAAGTCTAACAAAAGTATGCGTAGTACAAACTTCAAACAAAATTATTCTGTACAAAGTGCAGTTTACATGAATTAGTTTTTGACAATACTCAAATATTTTTGTTGATATTTTCCAATATAGGGTAAATGGCTCTAATGTTGGCCTATGGATTTAAGATTGGGCCCATCGCAAAAAATTTGCTATTTATCAATTTTATCTAGATGAACGTGTCATTGGAACGGTACTAATGGATATTTTTGGTCGGTATTGAAAATTTAGTCGATTGCTGAATTAACGTATAAGCCCAAATTAGGGGCATTTAGGCCGACGTTACATTCATTTCCCCAATCTAAGTTATCTTGCGCCTTGTATGTTCCCCATTTTTACGAAGTTTTAAAAAAACGAAGCTCTCCGAATTCAGATTCCAAGCATTTCACTTTAACACCTCCAAAGCCACTTAAGTTAAAAAAAAACTAGAAGAAGAAGGAAAGCAGCCAAAACTTTAACGAGCATCCCCAAATTTCTACAATTTTTTATAAAGTTTGATAAAGGGCTGCTGAGTAATTTGCATTTCTACAAAGTTCACTGAAATTTAACGATGCTCCCTGGATTTCTTAGAAATTCGCTGAGCTTTTACAATAAAAATTGAACTCTTATGAAATTTGTTCACCATCTAGAAAATCTACAGAACATCTACACCCTAGTAGCACGCTTGTCACAAATCAATTGTAGAAGTTTATATACGACTTATTTCAGTCATAAACAAGTTGCTGTAACTTATTGTGATGAAGGTGTGCTACTCGGGCACAGCTCCAGAAGTTCTAAAAAGTTGTCTTTGGAGTTATGAAATTTCTGAAGATTTATGCGGTTTCTGAAATATAACATTTCCTTAATTTTTAAAAAGTTTCTCTGCAATCTACGAAGTTCCCTAATAATGCAGTAATAATAAAGTAATAATAAATTGATAATAGTTCGATAGTAAATTACCTATTAATTAAGAAAAAATCAGTAATAAAAAAAACAAAATAATAATAAATTAATAATAAATTAATAATGAATTGATAATGATTTATTAGGAAATTAAAAATTAATTGATAATAAATTAATAATAAATTAATAATAAATTAATAATTAATTAATAATAAATTAATAGTAAAATAATAATAAATTAATAATAAAATAATAAAAAAAATATTTATAATTTTTAATAAATAACTAATAAATAAACAATAAATAAATATTAAAAAAAAAATTAAATAAAAAAAATACCATATAAATATCATAGTTGAAGATGCTAATTTCAAATAACAGACTGTAGTGGTAATTTTTATACGATAGATGGAGTAGATGAAAACATAGAGTTGATAGTTCCGTTAGAGTACGGCAGTGTGAAGATTGCATATAGATATTAGAATAGCGAGCTAGGACAACTTTTAAGGAAGGTACAAATCGGGTTTTTCATCTCTCTTTACCAAACTCCCCCTTTGGAGACCACCATCCCATGCCGTGTTCTAACGGAACTATCAACTCTATGCTTTCATCTACTCCATCTATCGTATAAAAATTACCACTACAGTCTGTTATTTGAAATTAACATCTTCAACTATGTAAATCGTTGACTTCACGTAGAAGTAATACTTAAACATATAGTCAAAGTACATAACTCTGTACTGTCAATGGTCGAAAGGTACAGTAGCAGCACCTACCCCACCCGTGTCCCCTCGAGATCGTCAAGTCGACGATGACAGGAGCACATAACGTGGTAGGGGTAAACAATAGTTGCAATTTCCAAACCTACGACTGGATGCCTTCCTTCAAATAACAACCGTAGTGCGGTAAAAAATCGGTAGAACTGTTTCAAACACGCAGTTGGTACATGAGCGGTCGGTTTTCATGCCTTTTTACCAGTGGTGGCGGGGGGGGGGACACCCCTCACCATCCCTCTCCAAAGGGGGAGTTTGGTAAAGAGAGATGAAAAAACCGATTTGAACCTTCCTTAAAAGTTGTCCTAGCTCGCTATTCTAATATCTATATGCAATCTTCACACTGCCGTACTCTAACGGAACTATCAACTCTATGCTTTCATCTACTCCATCTATCATATAAAAAATTACCACTACAGTCTGTTATTTGAAATTAGCATCTTCAACTTTGTAAATCGTTGACTTCACGTAGAAGTAATACTAAAACATATAGTCAAAGTATATAAATATCATATTAATAATAGTTTAAAAAAAATTTTTATTGATAAATTAATAATAAAATAATAATAAAGTGATAAAAAATATCTAATAAATTAATAATACTTAAATAGTAAATTAATAGTAAACTGATATAATAAATATATAATAAAATTATAACAATAAGAAGAAGGCAAAAGACTCAACTTGTTTTTGCCCCTTCAATATTTTTTACTGTTGAAGGGAGGGGATAACAAAACATAAAAGTAAAATTTGCATCACCCTAATAAACTTTTGCTTAAGGTTCCATCTCATAATCAGTTCTGATCTGAGCCCTTGGACAGTTTGAGTTTAGTTATTCCCTTTCTGAAATACCTCGAGTGTACATGTGTTATATGAAAAGAGTTACACCCATTCATCTAATCATGCTGGTCGAATGACTTTCAATCACCGGCTGTGTATTAGTTTGTAAACTTTGTCACTAAGCTGGATATAGTAGTCTCAACAACCTGTCAATCAAGACCTATCCAAAGGAAAGAAGAAAGCCTTGTCATTCAACCCGGCAGCACGTGGAAAATTTTCCGTGACCCACATTTCTCTTGATTGTTTCATGCTACATTGTGCACAAATATGTTGCCGGATGGACGCGAATCAGAAAGATATAGCTAAGCGCGGATAATAAGACACTTCTTACCAGTCAGAAACATCGGTGCGGTTTCTCAAAAGGTGGGGGTGTCATGTTTAATGCATAACATGAGCGTCACAGATTTGTATAATTCGAATTTCATTTGTATTCTGACGGGAGGGAAGGAGGGGAGGAGGTCTGTCACTCATCGAGTATCTTGGGCTGTTGATGGGAGACTCGCATAGTTGAAGAAGATTATTCCAAAAGACATTCAATTGACATTGAGTCGCTGTTTATTGTGGTTGTGGTCCGAAATGGTTGCTAAACTTCGAATTGCATTGAGGCGCATCCGTGTGCAGTGGAGTGCATTTGCATCCAAAGTGCGCCATTTTTGGTCCAAAGGCCCAGCTGGTGATTGCTTTGGAATGCTTAATCTTCTGCTCCTTTTCGCCGGAATTCGAACTCAACTGGAATCCGTTTGGAGCTGGGAACGTCGGATCCGTTACTTTGTGCACCTGATTTCCGTCTATCATTCCGTCATAATAGTACTGTGTACCGTTCATGCATTCACCGATAAGGATGATGTTTTGAAGAAAGCATTCAGCATGATCGAACTAGTGGGAATGGTATCTGCGTACCTGAAAATACTCCTCCTGACGTGCCAAGCTGAGCCGGTAGACGAAGTGGAAGAATTCATCAAAAGTAAACCCATGAAGTCTGGTGACACCAAGTTCGACTCAGCGATACGCTCGAAATTCTCAAGAACCGCTGTAATTATGATCCGCTTTTTATTCGGTGTACTTGTTATGGACGAGATACTGTTTGCCATCCCGAACGCTCAGAGAAACAAATTGTTCAAACTACCCGCGGTCATGTCTTCGTTTGCTACGGGCTGGAAGGGATATCTTGTGAATTTCTTCTATGTCTACTGGATGCCGCTAATTTGGCTGAGCAAGTACATGTGTTGTACAATGAAGCTGGGTGTTTTGCTGATGGGATACCGAGCCGAATATAGGATACTTGGCCATCGCCTCGAACAAATTGTGCGTCAGGCCTTGACCATCGAATCAGTGGAGGTTCATTTGACATTTTTGAACAGAGAACTTGCCACTTTTAGGGAACAACAGGCCATCCTCAACAGGTGATTGATCTATGGTTGAAAGTTGAATGATGTTTCATCCAGTGTTACTTTCCGCAGAAATCTGGATCTGATTCGACCGCTACTGGGCAAGGCATTTTTCATGATCTACTACTACTCCTTGTTTTTCATCGGTACCATGTTGTACGTTACGCACCACCAGGGATTCGAACTGTATTCATTGACGCTTGCGTCCTCTGTGGTGGTGACCTCGATGGAATGCTACTGGTGGTGCCAACTGGTTGATTCGTTTCAAGATGTCGTAAGTCATTTCGATTATGGTTTGTTCACTTGTGCTAACAGATATTGAACTTCGACAGGCTGACACCATGGGTAATCAACTGAGCGAACTGTGCATGACGATGCCGTATGATCGAAAACACCACTCGGAGTACAAGGAGATGCGATGCAATCTGATGATTATTTTGATCAACACTAGCCGCACTCCGGATATAAACTGCGTGGGAATATTTACCATTTCAACGTCGATTTTTGTGAAAATGCTCAACACCAGTTATTCCGTATTGATGTTCCTCATCAACTTGGGTTGAATGGATTTGGATGATTTACGCAGCTATAGGTTGTTAGAGTAGATGACAGTTCAAATTTAATCTGTGAAAATAATATGTGTTGAGTGTGCTTGAGTAGAATACAACACGCATAGCAATAAAGTTACATGTTGTGCACAGCACCGCACTTAGGGTTCGTCAAGATCCTATTGAGTAGTTCCTAAAGCCCTGTTTACTTGCTGCCATCGGTATTGAGACACCGGCCACGTTGAGCTCTCCTTGGGGAAGTGTTGCAGATGTCGACTTGTCAATCCCTGTAGTCAACTTCTTTGACCACTGGTTTAGCCAAAGTAAGCTGCACACATTTTGTGAATCTATATTGACTGGTATCAACTCCTAGTTTTATTTTCCACTGGTGAGCCGCAAAATCCTACTCTGGGAATCATTAATTTTTGACAGGTTAATAATTTCAGATGAAAAAGGATTTTTGTACCGGGTTATTTAACAGCGGTGATGATGATTCCCAATCTGGTTAGCGGATTAGCGATGTAAAGACCAAATCACACTTTATGTTGTTGATGGGCTTAAAATAAAAAATTGAAATAAGGTACAGTGGGGCAAGTTTAAACGTGAGGGGAAGTTGAAACAAACGATTAATGTATCTTTAAGCGGAAGTCAATATTCACTGTTATTATTTCTAATACAGTAGTTAGCGGTAGTACACAATGTCTTTCAAAAATAATAACAGTGAATATTCACTTCCGCTAAGAGATACACCTATCGTTTCAACTTCCCTGTGCATTTCAACTGCGCCCTGGTGTACCTTAATCAAAATGTCACCGCTGGGTAATAAAGCATGGCCCACTTTGTAATGGAACAACATCGTTTGGGTCTATTTCGAATTTAAATAAACGTATTTGAAAACGATTTTCACTCAAGTAATGTGATGTGATGTGAATGGAAGCCACCATCAGTGCAAGAATTACCAATGTCTGCAGATATTTTACCGGTTGTAAAGTTCTACCTTATGGTTTGTTGCAGCAGGGTAAATCAGCTTCATTGAAGACCTTTGGAAGACAAAACGACCAGATGGCCATCTGTAATCACGTGACAAGGGACTGGCAAATCCACAAACCCTCGTTCAGTCAACAAATCCTTTGATTCCCTTAGGCTGTACCCCACCCCATATATGATTCACAGTAATGTTCCACCACATGCTCAAAAATGTGCAGACAATCCATTTGGCGTTCAATGATAATTTCCAAGCCACAAAAATGGGATGCGTGGAGAAAATTCCACGAAGAATTTGTCAAATTTAAGAGAATAATATAAATTTAGTATAAATAGATAAAATCAGATACGATCTCACCAAGTTAGTTCAAATAAATCCACAGGAAGCATCCGTGCTATTGTTGCAATTTTAGTTCCAATCAAAGACGGTTCGCTTGATGGGGATCAACTTAAACTAGTCCTGTCCTATGTAGAACCAGTTTGAAGTGTCCAAATGTAGTGATCCTCCGGCTTGGGATAAAAGATAATCGGCAGTAGCCGATTGCTGGATCCGAGTGAAGGTAGTAACTAGGTAGAGGTCCAGTAACTTGCAAGTTCTTGACGTGAAAACAACGAACAATGGAATATCTTGGTTCCTCTTCGTTTTTGAAACCGTATGTCAGCGGCAATCACAGTCATGATGTACAGCCAGGGGATGGGATGCAGTTCTCGCAGGGTTTCTTCTGCATAGATGGTTTTATTCCTTTTGAAACGGATAATCGCGTTCTTGGCCACCGTCGGCAATGTTAACCGGATTAATAACCAAATAGACACAAACAACTCGAAAAAACGGTTTTCACTCAAGTGTATACTAATGCTTATATTTTAAGAAAAAAAAAAACGAAATGAATTATTCGTCGTGGTTTCAAAGGAATTTTCAAATTTTTCTCTTAACACGACCCATCAAGTGGCGCACAACAGCTTCTTCCACTGTTTTAGAGATTTTTCCCACCAATTTGTCATCTGAGCTGCCGTTTTCATGACTGTACATTTTACCTCCAGTTTCCTCTTCAGGTGACCTTAGTTTGAAAGTGACAAAGTGAAACTAGCATTCCAACTCAGCGTATGTGAGCAACGTCAATTATGTTGATAAAAAGTTACATGTAAAGGGTGTCCACGATGAAATTGCCACACTATGAAATTGCTCTAACTTTTTAACCGTTGGGTAGAATTTAATGAAAATTTGGGTGGATTTAGTTCATAGTGCATTATTTACATCCTGCAAGTTTTAAAGTCCTGTGATCAAAACTCGCGGAAATGGAGTCGAAAGAACAGCTCGTGCGTGATAAAATCTTGCGCATTCATCACGAGAACAAGGATCTCTCGCATCGTTCCATCGCTAAAACGTTGGGAATCGCGAATTCCACGGTGTCGCGAGTTATTAAGCGGTTCGAGGAACGGTTGACCACCGATCGGAAGCCCAGAAGTGAAGGAAAAAGTATTCCGTACAACACCAAAAATCACAACCGCGTAGTTGGGGCCTTCAACCGAAATCCGAACGCCTTCGTTAGGGATGTGGCTAAGAAGCTGCACATAAGCCGAATTTTTGTCCAGAAGGCCAAAACTAAGGCTGGGCTTCGAACGTTCAAGGTACAAAAGGCTCCTAATCGCGACGAGAAGCAGAACAAGTCCGCCAAAACCCGTGCCAGGAAGTTGTACCTCAACATGCTGACGAAAGTTGAATGCTGCATCATGGACGACGAAACATATGTGAAGGCCGACTTCAAACAGATCCCCGGCAACCTGTTTTTCACGGCCAAGGATAAGTTCAGCGTTCCGGAGCATGCCCGCACTCAGAAGATGTCCAAATTTGCGAAGAAATTCCTGGTTTGGCAAGCCATCTGCACGTGCGGGAAGCGGAGTGCACCTTTCGTGACCCAGGACACGATGAACGGACAGGTGTACATAAAAGAGTGCCTCCAGAAGCGGCTGCTTCCTCTCCTGAAGGCCCACAACGTCCCAACAATCTTCTGGCCGGATTTGGCCTCATGCCACTACTCCAAGGACGTGCTGAAGTGGTATGCGGACAATAAGGTCAATTTCGTGCCGAAAATGTTCAACCCTCCCAACACTCCGGAGCTCCGCCCCATCGAGAAGTACTGGGCGATTATGAAGCAGCACCTTCTTAAACGACCTAAGGTAGTGAAGACAGTCGAGGAACTGAAGAAAGTATGGGTTTACATGCAAAAAACGGTTGATTCACAGGTTGTGCAGAATCTTATGGCCGGGGTTAAGGCCAAGGTGCGGGCATTTGCGTATGGACTGTAAATAAAATACGAGTAAAATGGTAAAATGAAGTTTAATAGTTATTTCTCAATCCCTGAAAATTTGATGGCAATCGGATGAAAACTCGAATTTTGTGAATCAATTTTGTGTGTGGCAATTTCATCGTGGACACCCTTTATTGAGATAAGTGATTTTATCTGAACCTCATATCCTCTACTATAATTAAAAACATCTCAAATAAACCCGCTTTGTAGGACAGAACTATCAGATGAACTACCGAGCCAGATGTGCGCTATTTACAGGGGAGGTGCAAGGAAACTAGGCGACTCTTTCATTCTCATCGCATTCTAATACAGTAATAGACGTTACGTCACGTCTGTTGCTGCATACCGAGAAAACGAAAGAGTCGACTTGTTTGCATCCTTCTCACCTAGAGAAACCACACATCGCCTCGTTTCAGCCTTCAAGTTAAAAGATCTAACAAACATATCACCAGAAAATGTGAGAGCTTGCGACAGGTGTGTTACAGATGTATCGGAGGCAGACATCGAGAAACTCGCCAAAGATTGATTGAATACGGATGAAGTTAGGCTAGAGGACTAAAACTAACGCTCTACTCCATTCGCTGCTTTCTTGTGATTTCGACATGGTGGTATTCACTAAAACCTGGGCTCATACCGACATTACGAATACTGAACTCGCAAGCAACTACACAATCTACCGCTGTGACCGGAATTCTCGCACCAGCGCACTGCGACGTGGCGTTGGCGTCTTAATTGAATCCGAGCTGAAGTGTAAAGCTGTGCATCTTGTGGGCGTTGAGAGCCTCGAACAAATTGCTGTTCAAGTCGATTTACAACATCAATCGATCTGTGCTGCATCTATACTCGACCAAACAGTCAGCCCGACATTTACACCAAACACGCTGAGTCCGTACAACAGCTCCTTGGTATGGCGAACCCTCACGATACAACCATAGTTGTGGGCGATTACAATCTACCAAATCTAGCTTGGGACTTCGATGAGGACGTCGGAGGATTTCTGCCTCTCAATGCTTCATCAGAACAGGAACTCGCTGTAGTGGAGTCCATACTGTCTGCTGGATTGAAGCAAATCAACGATCTGGTGAACACGAATGGTAAGCCTCTTGACATGGTTCTCGTCAGTGACTCCGATTGCATCGAGCTGTTTGAACCGCCCTCTGCAATTATGAAAGTTGATTGTCACCACAAGCCGTTGGTTCTAAAAGCAATTGCAACAACCTTGGTGGAATCCGCAATTGCGTAATATGCGTAACCGTCTGCGTAAAGCTCGAAAACGTTACTTTCGTTCCCGGACCGCAGCAAACAAGTATACGGTGCAGTTAGTAGAAGCAGAGTATAATAGTTTGCAGGAAGCTCGCTTTCGTGAGTACGTCGACAACCTCCAGAGGGGTTTCAAGGAAAATCCATCGTCATTCTGGTCTTTTATCAACTCTCGGAAAAGATCAGCTGGTATTCCCGTGGACGTCACCTATGGTAGTAGAAGCTCCACCAACGACACCGCTTCTGCTGACCTTTCCGCTGACTTTTTCCGAAGTGTTTTCGAACCCGATCAAACTACTCCACCGCAGCAATACATTGATCAGCTACCAAGATACGACATTCACCTGCAGCAGCTCATCTTCAGTCAAGACGCTATTCTCAAAGCCCTTTCCTCAGTCGATCCATCGAAAGGTCCAGGCCCGGACCGTATTCCACCGTCTTTCGTCAAGAACTGTGCAGCATCGTTGGCCACTCCCGTTATGTCTATTTTCAATCGATCGCTTAAGGATGGCGTTTTCCGGATGCATGGAAGCTCGCCTTAATTACACCAATCTTCAAGTCCGGTAACATGCACAAATTGGAAAATTACCGACCTATCTCGATTCTGAACTGCTTGGCCAAAGTTCTCGAAAGTCTTCTGCATGAGAAGTTGTATCCAGCTGTTCAACCCATAATCTCAAAGTTTCAGCATGGATTCATGAACACTCTTATATGTAGGTAGCAGCGAGAAGCGTCAGCAAGTGGACTCCGTTTACATCGACTTCTCTAAGGCTTTTGACAAAGTCCCTCACGACCTAGCCAATATGAAGCTAAACCGCCTTGGTCTTCCACCGTGGATCGTTTGTTGGTCGAAATCATACTTATCATCCAGGAAGGCTTTCGTTAAGGTACGTGATTCCAGATCCGAGGTATTCCATATACCATCGGGGGTTCCACAAGGGAGTCACCTAGAACCTCTCATTTTTGTTCTGTTTATTAACGACGTGTGTGATATGCTAAGTTCCTGTAAGTTGCTATATGCGGATGATCTTAAGCTGTACCGTGTGATCAAATCGATCGTGGATTGTTGCGCACTACAAGCTGATATAGAGCGATTGTCATCCTGGTGCCAGATGAATGGAATGCAAGCCAATGCTGCCAAATGCAAAGTGTTTACCCTTACCCGCTCTCACTCTCCGATCATTTTTGATTACTCTATGAATCAATCGCCGCTGGAAAGGGTTAATGCCATTAAGGATCTTGGGCTCATCTTGGACAGCAAACTACGGTTTAACGAGCACATATCCATGACAGTTGCAAAGGCCAACTCCATGCTAGGATTTTTGGGCCACAATACTGCACAATTCGACGACGTGTACGCCCTGAAAGCGCTGTACTGCTCTATGGTCCGCAGTGTTATTGAATATGGAGTACATATTTGGGCTCCATATCATGCTGTTCATGTACTGCGCATCGAGATAATCCAGAAACAGTTTATAAAGTTTGGATTACGACGTCTGCCATGGACAAATTCAGATAGCTTACTTACGTACGAGCATAGATGTGCGATTATTGGACTGCAAACACTAATAAATCGCCAAGTCTTTCTCCAGAGAATGTTCATATTTGACATGATTAGTAATAATATTGACTGCAGTTGTTTGCTCGGGAACATCAATTTCCACACTCCAGCTCGCCGTCTCCGTAACTATTACTTTCTGTGGACTCCCGGACATCGTAATGCTTACGGTTATAACAATCCTCTCGATAGATGTTGCAGACTGTTTAATGATGTGTGTGATGTTTTTGATTTTATTATAAGTAGACCAGTTTTTAAGAATAGGATTAAGTCACTTTTAACAGTCTGTATGGCTAAAATATCAAAGATGGTGGTTAAATAAAAAAAAAAAATAAATAAATAAAAATAAGATTGGGTAGGATACTTCAAAACGCATCCTTGCGGTAAAATGGCCCTGCGCTGTTTTTCATAGCTTTACTTACTTACTTACTAGCATTCTGACACATGATTATTTCCAGAACTAGTAATGGGAAAGCAACGAGAAACCGTCTCGAAAAATAAGCACATGTTGCGATTTGTGGATATAATAAGCGAAAAGGGTAACTCACTTCTCTGAGCTTGACTCAGTCTAACAATGTATTTGTTATCTGTGAGTTGCCTATGCAATAACGTATTTTTAAGGTGGAAGAGGACTAATCGTTGGTCGTAGTTTGTACAGATCACGATCTGTACAGTTTACGACAAACTGGAAATCTGATCATGCTCGCTTGATTTCCATCCCTGGTCAGGCTAGATCCTGCCTAAAAAAATAGGTTTCAATTTGACATTACCGTGACGTATAACTGGCTCTGATTACCCAACGAATGAGACAGACAACATTTAAAAAACTTAATTACCTACTTCGGGGCTGTGCGAACAAGGTAGAGCTTCACCGTAGGAGACTGTGCCCCTTCCGGCGGAGAAACCCCGACGGCAGAAAACTTAGAAAGGTGAGGAAAGCACGATCAGTGCAGCCACCGACGGGGGGCTAGATTTGATTATACAAGTGGGCGTCCTTCAGAAAGGCGATCAGCGCAGCCAACGATGAGGGGTCGTAACCAAGCAGATTACTGACGTTCTCCGGGAGTCCATGTTGTTCGCGTAGCTTCTGGAACTCCGGGCAGACACACAGCACGTGTTCCACCGAGGCGGGGATGCTGCAAGTTGAACAAACCTTGCGAAAAAGATCCCACCGAAATTACAGGAAATCCTCGCATGGCCGGTCCGGAGTCTTGAGATGATCCGCTGGTCCTTGCACTTTTGGCTGTCCTGCCAGGAGCGTTCGGTTTCCTTGATCTTCCTCAGGAAAGTGGTCCGCGACTGCAAGCATTCCTGCTGCCAGGCTTCCATAATAGTATTCACAATCCAACGCCTGACGTCTAGGAGGGGTACGTTCCTGGTGTAGTGGGGACGGGATGCACCAGATCCCGCCAGTCTGTCTGCAGCCTCGTTTCCGGGAACACCGCAGTGTCCGGGGATCCACGTAAAGACGGTTGAAGGTGGGGCGTACCGTATAATGGCTTGTATCCAGAGGTGGCTCGGGGCTTCGGCTTCCAGCGCTTGGATGACGCTCTGTGAGTCAGTAAACACGAGGATCGATTGATCTCCCGGAGTGATGGCTGCGTCTAGAATAGCTGCGTAAAGCGATGAACGTGCCCCGGATAAACCGACCCGAGAAGCTCTGCAACAGAAGGTCTCAAAGCTACAGAGTTATCTCCGGCTTGGAATCCACTCGATCGTTTGATCGTTAACTCTTCTCTCCATGCCAGATGGCCCGAGTGACAGATATGGCACCGTACACTCTTCGGCGCGGAGAGCTGTAAACCAACCGAAAGCGCCCACCTGCTGACGGTGGAGACTGCTGCTTGAGCTATGTTCGCCGGTCCGCCGTTCGTCCCGTTACGACAATGAGTATGTCGTCAGCATAAATGATTACGTGCACGTTCTTGGGCAATCGGCTGAATACCCCGTTCATTGCCACCAGGAATAGCGTTACCGCTATGACGGATCCCTGGAGCACTCCAGTTTCATCGGGGAACGGATCGGAGCGAGTGTTCCCGACAGTCACCTGGAAGGTACGATCAAGGAGGAAATTCCGTATAAAATGTGTGATGTGACCTTCCAGGTCCCAGCCTAAAAGCTGCCTGATGACACCAGGTGACCATGTCCTGTTGAACGCCTTTGAAATATCAAGAGAGACTAAATAGACCGTGGTTTAGCCGAATATATAATGCACAACTGTAAAAAATTTGATTCAATCTAAAATTATTAACATTAGAAAGCATACTGATCTCCCGAGGTATGATATAGCTGTAAGCGGTTTTAGTTTGATGATGGGGGCTTAAACGTTTCAATTATTCCTTCAAATGCCATCGTGACGACAGAAGGCAATTTTTTTTATCAATTTCAATTCCCAAATGAGCAGAGTATGCAGTAAAGGAACTCAAAATGAACCCGAGATTTTTCCCTTCTCAGAAATTGTCCTCAGATTATTTATCGATGGCAATCAGAATTTTCCACTGTCCACCACCACAGTCTAGCAATCGATATTTACCGGATGGATTGACTTCCTGGGAAATAATTGATTAATTTTTTTCCGATATCCCATTCATCCTACCTTGTGGTAACACGAGGTACTCACCTGGAAATGGAAAAAAAGCAAGTCACAGTGTTGGCTTATTTAATTGAATTCGGTATTTAACTTTTTTCAGCAACGAAACATAGCATCCCACCAAAAAATAGACCAACGAGTTTAACTTTCACGAAAACTTTATCGAGACTATCGTTTCTCGTTTTTATCGGTTTATCCAAGGCCCAAAATTTTCCATCATTCATGCTTGACGAAATTCAATAAACACAACCATAATACTTGCTTCGGACGCTTCCTGCAAAAAATCTCGTTTAATGAAGACTGATGACTGGAAATGATAATCTTGCCTCCAGAAGTCGTTTATCTCATAAAAGAGAAAAGCAAACTCGGCAGACGACCGTCCGGTGGCGAAATGGGCCATTGTTTTGCTTTATATTGACCCGAATCTGAGATTAATAACCATCGAGCCGTGTAATTTGCTGCTGCTTCTATAGATGAGGGGGGAAATTGAAAGTGGAAGCTTTGCTATCCCATTGCATTGTTGCTAGGCAATATGGTTCAAAGGATGAGATGACTGCTGGTGTTCTGTGAGTGACAATTTCTTCGCTCCAATTGTAAATGGCAATAATATAAACGATACCTAACGAGCTCACATTTTGGGCTTAAAATGATCATAATTTCCAATATACCGCTTGCTAAGGAGCAATAAGTTATTGAAAACGAGCCATAGTTTAGTGGAAAGTAGCATCTGAAAATTTAAATGGAATAGGAAATATTTTCATCGTCGCATCATTCAATTGAAAAGTTGCTATAGAAAATATATGTTTAAGCAATAAAAGATCTTGATTGTGCCAAAAATTATTGAAGAATTTTCAATTGAAAATCTTAAAATAACAATTAAAATGAGCACTAAAAATTAAAAAAAATTAATATAAAATTTATAAACTGCCAATAAAATTTCGAAAATAGCAATATCAATTGGCTTTATTTGTTGAAATTTTTTTGATGGTTTTGATTTATTCGCACATTGTTAAATTTTTAATGTTCAATTTGATTCTTCAGTGCTCATTTTAATATCGTAAGTTCAACTTTTTAAGATGCTCGTTTTGATTTGCTTATTGCATCTGTAAGATTTTTTATAGGAAATTCTAAATTATTGATGTAATTTTCGAGATTATTTATTGCTCAAACATATGATTTCTATTGCAACTTTTCAATTTATTCCTTCTTTTTGTTATTTTACCAGCGGAAACAATAGTTACCAGTGCACTTTTTTTAAATTTTCATTAGCCGATTTCCACTATTCCGTTGCTCATTTTCAATAGTTTATTGCTCCTGAGCTGGAACTTTATTTGTTATTTCTTATTAATCTATGGAAGTTTTACCATCGTTTAATGAGCGTTTATTAGACTGGGTTAATGCTTTAGTAATTTCAAATAGAACGCAGAACTAGGTTTATTAGAGCAAGTCCCAAGTAATCATTGGCACAATATTTGGCCAGTTTGGAAATATGCAGCTAGTCAACGGCTTTATCAGTGCTTGTAAGTTCTGATGAGGTCAGTATAAGGTAGAAAGGACCCCTTATTTGGCCTATTGGTTACTTGTGATTTTTGTGCTTCATTACAGGCAATTATTCTGGATGTGTAAATCTTGTGCGAGCATAATGTGAGACATTCGGCATAGTAGGAATATAAAGGCTGCATATGATGTTGGTCTGGAGAAACAGCTGAGTACGAAGTTGCTGGGGAAATTAAAACAAGAGATTCTGGAGGACTTGAAAATTGAAATTCGGTCCAATTTCACGAAGTTGACCAATACTGCTTCCATCACTCCAGTTTCCTCCAGACGGTCTGGTTTTATGTCAAGAACCATAGGAAGCCGGCGGTTATTTCCAAGAAAGGACAATAATGTACCAAACCTAATGCGTGCTACTGAAGAATCTGTATCTCCAAGCCTAGGCCACTTCCCTGTGCATGCCCCGGTGGAAAAGTTTTGGATTTACCTTTCTCGGATTTCTCGTGATGTTACTCCTGAGAAAATTGGTGAGCTGGCCAAAAATCGTTTGTCAACCGACGATGTTGAAGTTATCCGACTGGTTTCAAAGAACAAAGACGTCAGCACCTTGTCTTTAATTTCTTTCAAAGTCGGTGTCTCTGCAGATTTGACGTCGAAAGCACTTTCGTCCTCTACATGGCCCAAAGGAATGCTATTTCGTAAATTCGTGGACAACCGCAGAGTCGAAAATTTTTGGAAGCCTGAAGGACTGTTACAAATAAACATACCGCAAACAACTCCAAAGTCCGCCAAATCCAGTCATCAATCATCTATGATGGAGTGATATTGCCGGGTCAGGAACTTGAACCTCAACACCACATTTTTATCAACCGGGATTACCGGAACGCTCACTTGCCACTAGCATTTTGGAAGCCCCTGATCCCCTCATCACAGTCGAGCCTCTCCTGCCATCGACCTGCAGTCGTCCCGGTCCTGTGTTTGTATTTGATGAAGGGGTCTTCCAAAACCCTATCTCAGGCAAGTACGACATTATTTCGAACAATCCACTTCCTGAAATGTATTATGCCTACAGCCGATCATTTCCGATAAAAGCACAACCTGCTTTATTCAACTCGACACTCGGACGCACACTTGCAACTAGCCTTGTGGAAGCCCCTGATCCTATCATCACAGTCGAGCCTATGCTGCCAGTGTTCAAAAGTCGTCCCAGCCCTGCGTTTGAGTTAGGAGAGGGGGTCTTCCAAACTCCAACTGTAGGCAAGTATAATAAGCAAGCAACAACTGCTCTGTCTGAAAAATTGTTGGTTTCCAGAGTGCCATTGTATATGTCTGCTCCTCGACAATTGTGGTCTGAAGATAACATCAACAGTATACCAGCCCCACCATACCAGAAGCCGAGACGCTCCACAGAAAATTCACCGGAAGAAACATCCAGATCCTCTGATCTAGTCCTGCCGAAGATTGACGACTTTAACCATTATGATGAATCAACTTCTGTTTGTTAACTGGGACGCACTGCCGTTGGCATCATGGAAGCCCCCGAGCCCCCCGTCACAGTCAAGCCATTCCCGCCAGCGACCTGCAGCCGTCCCGGCCCTGTGTGCGGGCCTGGTGAAGGGGTCTTCCAACCACTCGTTTACGGCAAGTATGAACTCGACTGTTGATCCGCCACTTGGTTTCAGTTCATCTTCGCTTATGGCCACCACTTCGAGCCTTTCTACGCCAGGTGATCTTTCGCTGCCTGATAGTTCACCGGTCTCTCGTTCGGATCCTGGACAAGTTACCATTGACACGGCTCGCACCGAACCGTCTAGCGGTTTACGAGTCTACTATCAGAACACCAAGGGGCTCATGACTAAATTGGACGATGTTTATCTGGCTGCGCTTGACGGGGAATATGACGTTTATGTATTCACGGAAACTTGGCTCGATGGGAGGATCAATTCAGTGCAACTGTTTGGTGTCTCTTTTACTGTCTACAGATTAGACCGTAATTCATCCAGCAGCATTCGTACTGGCGGTGGTGGTGTCCTCATCGCTGTTTCCAACAAATTCGCCTCCTGCGTAATCTCCAACGAACTATTTACTACAATTGAAGCGGTTTGGGTTAAGGTCAGCCTCACTTCGCGGAACATCCTCATTGGAGCGGTGTATATTCCCCCTGAACGTCGACATGACTGCACCACAATGCAGCTTCATCTGGATGCTACAGAATTTGCATCGTCCATGGCTGATATAACGGATGTGCTTCTTCTGCTTGGTGATTTTAATCAGCCTGGGCTTAGCTGGTCACCCTCAGGCCAGCGTTATGCGTTTCCAGATCCGATTGCATCTTCAACTACTCCTGCCAGGTGCTTGTTTGTTGACGGCACGGCTTTTCATGGACTGAGTCAGATAAACCTTGTTCCCAATTTCCAGTCTCGTTTTCTTGACTTGGTTTTTGTTAGCGAAAGTGCACTTCTGGACCTTGTCGTCGCTGAAGCGCCTGATGTCATTGTTCCTCTTGACAATTTCCACCCTGCTTTGGATATATCTATCGCGAACGGATCTCAAATTCGTTTTGATGAAACCTTGACTGCCACTTGGCTCAATTTCCGGAAGACCGATTTCCGTTTGCTGAGGCATTTCTTGTCCCGGATCAACTGGAACGTGTTGAATGACCTTGATATCGATATCGATTATAGCCGCTCGCTATAATAACCTTTTACGCGACTGTGTTTGTGCTTCAGTACCGAAGTGCCAACCTCCAAGAAAACCGCCTTGGTCTAACGCTACTCTCCGCAACCTGAAACGAGTGCGATCTAGTGCTCTCCGTGCTCTCACTCATCGACGATGTACCCTTACCAAGCGAAATTTTTCAATTGCCAACAATGATTATCGCCACTACAACAAGCTTCTTTACAAGAGGTATGTAATTTGTACTCAACATAATCTGCAATGCCACCCCAAGGGATTCTGGTCGTTTGTGAATACGAAGAGGAAGGAAACTGGACTGCCCTCAAAAATGTTTCTCGGCAATGACGTAGCATTGACAACTAAGGACAAATGCAGCATATTTACTAGGCACTTCTTAAGCGTCTTCTCGAATGACTCCCCATCGCAAGCAGAAATTGAGCGAGTCGTCATGGATGTTTTTGCCGTAGATGTACAAATGGTTCTCTCTGTGATGAGTAAAACCAAATCATCATTTTCACCAGGTCCAAGTGTTATTCCATCTGCTGTCCTAAAAAAATGCTCCGATATCTTAGCTGCTCCGTTGTCCATGCTCTTCAACCTGTCACTTCGTCAACAGAAATTTCCCGCACTATGGAAACGGTCTACTATGTTCCCTATTTTCAAGAAAGGAGACAAACGCAATGTGGAAAACTACCGTAGGATTACCTCGCTTGGGGTTGAATCTAAGTTGTTTGAGTCGCTGATAAATGAGTGATTGTTTGCTTTCTGCAAGCATTACATAAGTACATGTCAACATGGTTTCTTTCCTGGCCGTTCTGTATGGAAAATGTATGCAAGAAACTTCAAGTGGATGCCATCTATACTGATCTTAAAGCTGCGTTTGATAGAGTTGTGCACGACGTTCTGCTATCAAAGCTTGAAAAAATTGGTTGTTCTGTTTTCTTCTGCAGCTGGCTTAGATCGTACCTCGTGCAACGTGAAGCTACTGTATGCACTGGAAACTACTCATCGTATTGTTTCTCGAACAGATCAGGAGTTCCACAGGGTAGCACTTTGGGACCACTGCTCTTCTCTTTATTTGTGAACGATGTAACGTTTATTCTACTACGTGGAGGTAAATTGTTTTTTGCCGATGACTTGCAGATTTATCTAGTCGTTCGAGGCTATGCCGACTGTTTAGAATTACAAAACCTTCTTGAAATCTTTAATGATTGGTGTGAACGTAATTTTATGGTCCTGTGTGTCTCAAAGTGCTGCGTACTTAGTTTCCGTCGAACTAGGCTGGTTGTTTGATTATAACCTTGCTGGGACTGCAGTTCAACGTGTCGATCACGTTAAAGCCCTCGGTGTCATGTTGGATGAAAAGCTCACATACACTCGCCACTTCTCAACCACGATCGACAAAGCTAATCGTCAGCTTGGATTCATGTTCAAGATATCTAAGGAATTTCGTGATCCTCTGTGTTTTAAAGCCCTTTACTGTTCATTGGTACGCTCACTACTGGAATTCGCGTGTGCTGTCTGGAATCCCTACCAAGCAGTATGGAGTGGAAGATTCGAAGCTGTTCAACGCAAATTCGTCAGATGCGCACTGCGCTATCTTCCATGGAGTGACCCGCTGAATTTACCACCGTATGCTGACCGCTGTCGTTTACTGGGTTTGGATACTTGGAAACATATCGCAGGTCGTCTTCGTTGCTACAGTTTTACTCGCAGAATATGATGTTCCTGAGTTACTGGCCAAAATTAATCTGTATGCTCCTGCCCGAACACTCCGTCCGAGAACCTTGCTACATGAAGTAGTACATGCAACCAACTATTCTGCAAACAGTTCCTTTGTCGCCATGATTCATCAATTCAACGAAGCCTCTGACCTATTTGACTTTGAAATCAATGTCTTCAGGTTTCGTCATCGTTTGCTGTCGGCCAATTTTTATTTTTTAATGAGTGACTACGTTTAGATTTAAGTGTTTCATTGAGACTATCAAGTTAGATGGACTTTTATAATAATAATAATGTGGAAAGACCGTAATCTAACTAGGAACATACTTGCTTTGGAAATGTCATGTTTGGAATTTATTTTCCAATGCTTCTTTGTTAAGCCATTTGATTCAGATTAGGTAAAAATTCAAACGGCAACTAAATAATTTTTTTTTTAATATTTTTGTCAAATAAAAAATGTTCAATCTAATAGGTCACCCTTCAGTTTGATTCAAAACCCCAAAATATTCATTCCATTGCTTTTTCGAATGTTAAACTGCAATTTACTCTCGAATACATGGCAAACATTGCTATGAGAAAAGATAGGCCCTTAAGTTGAAATACGTAGTCTGCCGTGAGATGACAATGTGACGTTAATCCATTTAGTGCATTGTTCAGAAAACAAATTTTGATTATCCTCGTAATGATTACGAAAATTTGCAAAAATATTACTGGATCTGTTTAATATGAACTAAACGTAGATAAAAATAAGATCATTGATGTTAAAAAAAAGCTTTTTATAAGTTAGCACTTATGTGAAGAGACAGTGAAAAATTTCAAGTTCCAATCAAACCGTTAAACGCGGTTCCAATCGAGCAATGTAAATAAATACAAGCACTTCACGAGTAAAGCGTGAGGAGTATTGTGATGGCGGATGAAATTTAATTTTTGCGATTTAAATAATTATAATTAAGTTTGAGTATGAAAACTGCAATTGGATGCTCTTGGACTTTTGGAATAGAAATAAAACACAATTAAAATCTTATGAGATTATTTTTTATATTTACATCAATGTCAAAAAGTAAATATGTTTTAAAAATTACAAAGCCGCCGATCGACTGTCAAGTTTTTAAGTCAGAACATTTTGAACCTATCATCTAGTTATTCATGGCATCATCAAGGTAGCTAACCGGGCTGGAATATTATTGCTATTAATAAATGGGCGCAGTCATACGGCAATAAACAGAAAACAGATGGTATAATCCCTTTTTGAAAAATTATCCTGCCACACACAATAGTGAATTTGGGGAAAAATGACTAAAAAGGGATTATTCGATTACTTTTTAAAGGGACGTATCTGATTTTGTAAGCAACGCATTTGATCGTCGGATTGGTGTAACTGATAGCTCACCCACGGTAGTGCTAGCATGCGTCAGCGAGCTACCAGTCAAGCCAAATCGATGAACAAATGCATTGTTTTCAAAAGCAGATACGTCCATTCGAAAAAGAAATCGAGATTTCATTCATACAGGGTAGGAAGCATGAATTGCAGATTGCAAAATTTTTGCGCAACGCTCTGTAAAATATCCCCTCCAATGTAGTCTATTTGGTTACACTCAGTGTTGTGTTGATTATTCAAATACTTCGTTTGCATACCGATACTACCGAAACGATTAAAAAGATATTCGCTCAATTAAAAGTCACTCGAAATAAACACAAAATTGCGGGGTGCCAAACCTTGCAGACAAAATAACTTTGTTGGCCGTGCAACCAGATTTACTTTTATTCTCTCCGCGCGTCTCTTATAAAACATCGTCTCTGGTTCAGACCCATAACGCAAATCATTCAAAACTATGTCAAAAGTCATTTGCTGATCTGAGCTGACAAACGAAGTGAAAGCATATACTGAGCAAATTTACCATGTCGTCATTGCATGATGTATCATTCAAACACAGACAAACAGACATAGCACTCACCATCACATTCTTGGCAAATAAGATTTTAGTTGGGAATGTGCTTGAATTTGTCATAGTGGTGCCACTGAAGCTGAAGCGTTAAACAAGCCACTACATTTTGAACTTATCAGTGATGCCAGTTCTTTTTAAATTCAATTTAGTAGATGTCCGCTCTTGAATGATATAGGGACCAAGGCATCCCACTGAAGACATATACAGTAATGACCCGATTTTGTCAGCCCCTCTTTGCAAAAACTTTTCTAATGTTCTACGATACCCATGCGCTTTTTCAGTGGTCTTATTGCACCAAAGTATACTTTAAACACCTTTATTGTAGATGAATGGGGATGATTTAGAATTGAGATTTTATGAAATTATTTAATGATAAAAGTCTGATGCACGGAGGGGCCGAAAAAATCGAGTCATTACTACACCACATACTAATCTGACGAATACAGAATACATATTGTGATACATATAGAATACATAAAAGTGATGAGCGGTGTTAGAAAGGGCATTCATTAGTGATGCATTACCACTTTTAAAAACTAGTTTCCAGCAAAAGAAAAATCACACTAAACAATCAAAACAAATCCTTTAAAAGGACTGAGAATTTCTCCAATGGATTCGTATTTCTGCAAAATTCGATCAATTCTATAGATCTACGGAAAATTTCGTAGAACCGACATCACTGACTTCCATGTGTTTTTTTTATTCAACACAGCTGACAGAATAACCAAACCGTGCTTGGGAATATGCATGATAGAGGGTGCTAGTGTGCATGCAAAATACGTTTGACGATATTTTTTGAAGAATTTTCTTCTAAGAGTTATGTCTATTTGTCTGTGATTCAGAGTTATCCGATTTCTTTAACATCAAAAATAATATGAGATACCCGATTGACTGATAATTGACATTAAATGGAATGATTCATCATACATATCATAAAAGAAAATAACATCAACCACTTAATGAAGTACCGTTCAAATTTTGAAAGGTATTAACAATAAATGAAGTCAAGAACAGAAATGAAGTAAATTCATCCATGTTGACCCCATAACGAAAATCATACGATTCATTTTCATATCGTTTCAGTCTCACATTGCGTTTTGGCCTCGCCATTTTGTATTAGCAGCTTGTTGTTTTGATTGTTCGCGATCCAACCCTTCGCCCACGAGGAGGTGGCCAGCGACTTTGAAGAAAGCAAGTACCAGAACACCGAACTGCGCCTTTCGGTCTACGGCAAGTCACCGGACGATTGGTACAAACTGGACCATCGACGGAAACGTGTAATCAAACAATATCCGCTGGTTGATTCAAATTCCTAGACTTTAGTATGCTACTGGGTGGGGAGGTCCTTTGTTTCAAGCAAGACGATTCTAACAAACCAAATTTATCTTTCAGTGACATCTTCAAGACCAACCAGAAGATTTTGGACAACATTTTCAAACCGCTGTTCGACGCCACAAGCAACCCGAGCCAACATCCGGAGTTGCACAACATGATGGGGCATGAATACGTTCGTCCTGCGGCCGCATTGCGGCGAGGCCGGCCCAGTGCAGCATGTAGTGTGCGGCGATGATGGCGGAGAACATCTCCCACGGGTTGCTTCTGAGGAAAGTACCGGTACTGCAGTATCCGTACTATCTCGCACAAATCGGTACCGTGTTTCGTTGGGCAGTGTGTGTGTGCATGTTGAACATTCAATTGATGATCCCCCTCCTCAGGAATCGCCATGTCTCCGCTGTCGAACAATTCACTGTTCTTGAACTGCGACCGCAACCAATTCCCGGAATATCTGGCCCGAGGCTTGATAGTTGCGCTGTCCACAGATGATCTCCTGCAGTTCCACTATATCAAGGTTAGTTAAGCACCCGTAGAGAATCTTAAAGATAAGCTTCAAAGTTTCAGAGCTACAATTTGTGGAATCATTTCAAGGGGTCCATTTTGAAAATTTTAATGTAAATGTAAAAAATACTACATAAATAAATAAAACAATTGTTCAATTTGTAAAACAAAAGCGTTTCGTTTACAACATTAATTTGCAGTTCCAAGGATTTAGAAAAGATATATTTTGTTATGGTTACACTTTTTAAACTATCAAATAAGCTTTCTTCTTTTATATGTTTTTCATTAAGATTGCGCTTATATTTCATTTAAACATTGCATGAAAATTTATTTTGAAACTCGAGTATGAAGAGTCCGTATCCTTCTCAATGTTAATCATACGATTTTGTCAAGTCTTCCTAAGAATGGATGATAATCATGCTGAATTAGAACTGATGGTTTACAGTGCGCAGAATAAAAATCATCCTGCTTTAGAATTGATGCTATTCACTTCTTCTGTGTTTTGAGAGCTGAATCAGAGAATGATAATCTTTCTCAAATAGAAATGGCCTGAATTGGTCTTATTTTTGATCAACTCTTTTTCACGTTTTTAAGTTTTTGTTTTTTAGACTTTTTACAAAAACAATGATTATTTTTCTAATAGTATTTCCATCGACTCATTTTGCCTGTATGTGTGAGAGCGCGTAACACAATTTTCTTAAACGTATTTCTCGGTAACCATTCTACCGAATTGAACGCAACAAGCACGAAATGAAAGGTACCATGACTTTATAGAATGTTAATTAATAGATTTTTAATCGATTAACTGGTTCCGGAGATATGGACGGAACAAGACCCGAAATCGCAGAATTCGGGAACTAAATGGTGTTTGTCGGCAACCACATTACCGAAATAAAAGAAACAACCAGCAAATAAAAGGTATTATGATCACATTGAATTCTGTTGAACAAATTTAGAATCGGTCAACTGATGCTGGAAATGTGGCTGGAACATTTTCCGGGGAATGTGAGCCATGGTACTAAATTTGACCAGTAAGGAATAAAACCTATCATGTGACAAAGTAAATTACTTCAAAATATGGTAACCAAATCAATTGTGGCCATTTTGAGCGTCGCGAACCACATTAGTATGTCCCAGATGCCCCGGGGGAATTACCCAGATCCGACTTGAATTAAAACCCATCATGCTCAATAATGAATCCCAAATTCCAAGATATAACGAAAACAATGCTGCATCAGTAAAACGTCTCACTCAAAATTTATTCTTGGCTTGGTTTCGACGTCCACATGAAGTGAAAAAAAAAAAAATGTTTTTGATGTGAAAAAAGTTGTGCCACCAACGATGGATGACCCCATTGTTTAAGTACGGTGGAGACATCTACAATTTGTAAGTCGGTACGTGAAACTAAGGTTTTCTGTCTAGATACTCGGGGGTGGCTAGTACGAACATGGGTAAAGCGTGGAAGCCAAAGGTTGTCAATTTCGTTAATATTCTCTGCTTGACCATCAAGCAGTTCGGTTCGGTTTAGTAGTGTCGGTCGCATCGTGTGTTGGGAAGGTAGCGCTCCCGGAGTAGATTCCAAGAGAAAGCGGAAAAGAATAACAATGGTGAGGGTAGCTCGAGTGTACCTATTTTGAATAGGTACACTACGCTTCCCATCGATGTTGGGGATACCACCTCCGTTACGGTGAAGTGGACCAAGAAAAGGAAGGAAAATCAAGACCAGTCAGCGATGCCACCGCGACGAATGTCAGCGACATCGGTGATTTCGGCGACGCCGTCGACAACGAGAATTATGCCGGCCCGAGTGCGGCAAAAATGAAGCTTCCTCCACTGGTGGTGAAGAAGTGCCACACAGCATACTTGAAGGATTCCAAGGCGGAATACTTCACACATGACATCCCCGGTGAGAAGCCCTTCAAGGCAGTCATTAGGGGTCTACCACACTTCGACCCCAAGATGATCCAAGCTGAAATCAAGGACCGGTGGGAGCCATACCGTGGCGGCCATCGTGACGTAACGCAGTGCCAGCGGTGACTCAATTTTGGACACGGTACTCGCAACTGCAATATCAAGCCACGCTGCAGCAACTGCGCTCAAGGACACGCCACTTCAGACTGCCCAGTGAATGGAGCCGTTGCGTTAAAATGCGCCAATTTTTGTATCAAAGATGGAATGGCTGTCATGGCTATTCAATATGGAAATGTAAATAATCAAATTATAAATTTAATTTAAAGCATTTGCCAGTCATCTTATTCTTGAACTGTTGCCCTTTGAGCGCTGTATGTTTCAAGGCCAATTTACAAATAAATATCATCCTTCAGTCGGATGACAGTCATATGGATACTCATCAGTTGATGACGAATTCAACCATAAGGCAATCATCCTAAGTTCGAAAGCATATTGCGGATGTTTTCGTTCAGTGTAGAAGAGGATCGGTTCGCGGGAAAGGGCATTACATGTTAGTCCCTTTTCTATTGTTGGTCGAGATGGGGTAATTGGGATGTAAACATAAATACTAGCCAAATAAAAAACACTTCGGGCATGGCCCTGCTTTCTGTTGACAACTATGCTACAGCTCAAAGAACGCTAAACAAAGCTTTAAGGGCTGTTCATAAACTACGTAGACACTTTATGGGGAGGGTGGGCTGCCGAATGTCTACGTCCTATACATGTTTCCAGAAAAATTGATGGACGATTGCCTACGCGCAATTTATGAACAGCCAAGTTGGGATGTATCAGTCAGAAGAAGAAGAAGCAAACAACAATTGAAATCCATCTCTGAGCCATCCTGTCAGCAGCATATATGTGATACAAATCACGGATCCACTGAAAACATCACCACCCACGATATGCTCATCGTCGTAAATGGGACTACCATCCTTGGCGTTATCTTGTAGTCTTGTAATTCAATTTTGCTGCACCAACACACATGCAAAAAGGTCTGTCGTGCGGGACGGAGTCCTTCCTCTCTCACCAGCCATCCCTTATTCATGATGAAAATTTTAACGGCTCCACAAAAATGCCATAAACAAATTTGCAAATCGCGCTCTTGTTAGCATGTTCGCTAGTTCGTATAAATACAGAAGTTCACAACTTTTCTGCCTGTTTGACGGTTTGTGCCTTTTCTTCTTTCGGTTCCTCTCCCCCAAGCAAAAAGTAGGGATCCTTTTTTTTTGCGAGCCACTACATGTCCTTTCTTCCGTATCCCTTCTCAGATCTCCCATCTTTTCGGTCCTGGACCTTGGGAAGTGGGCAGAATTTTCCTGTCCGCAAGCGGAGAATCCTAAAATAAAAAAAAATATATATATCCTTGTCTGGATTTCGAAACGACATACCGGACTTGTCCGAAGCAAAGGACCCATTCGACGAAAGTCCGAAAATAGCAGTGAAAACGAGGAAAGATATGGCAAAGTAAATAACTTAATCCAGCAAATTGCTCGTAAATTTTTCTCCCGCTTCCAGAGAGATGGTACCTATATGTTTCCATGAATGTGAAACCATGAAAGATCCGTCGTCCAATTCCGACGCCCGATGGTTGCTGGTGGTTTGTTGTATTTTGCACCGAGGATTTTGTTATTGCTCCGGAATAATTGAAAAAAATCATCAACTGACTTGAGATGCTAACCCCTTTGTTGGTGGTCGCAGAAAATATTGCCGGTTAAACGTTGACCCGCCTTGAACGGGAGGAAGAGAATTTATCAATTTTCCTGGTGGCACTTGGTCCACACTAGCCCACAAAATGTGCTAAATACCATGTAGCTGCTATACGGTGGAAGCAGGATTATCCATCTACTGATGGCCAGCATCATGCCAGAAGCGAGCTAATAAACAGAATTAAATTCATTAATATCCGCTTTTGTCTTCATTAACTTAAGCGGTCTGCTGCTGGCGGGCAGGTAGCGATGGAAAGATGTGGATCAGAATAGGTTTGCTTGGTGTTATTTTATGGATGGGTAAGGGAAAGTGGGCAGATGGCGGTGTAAAAAACTGGAAATCCGGGAAAAGCTGATGAAGCTCTAAATTCAATTTATCACTGTGCATTGTTGTCAGTATGCTAGGAACGGAAGTTTTTTTAGCTGGATGATGATAATATTTGAAGCATCCCAACGGCCATTGAAAGCACGACATAAAACGCTGTTAGTGATAGAGAAAGTCGATGACGAGAATCTATCAATGTAACGTAGGACCTAATCAATTGTTTGGCTTGATTTTTGATTTTTTGGAAGCAAGTTGAAAAATTTCGATGATGATACTAATAAATTTACTTCGCAATGAAAGACAAGTTAAACGTAGTGTTCTATTTTTGTAAAATCTATGAAAAACTATCATCTATTTTAAAAAGATTTAGAGCATTTCAAGGCCAATCAACAAAAAAAAAAATATCATTATTGACCAACTCCTTTTTTCATAAAACTTTGCATAATGTTATGGCCAATCATTCACATATGAGCTAAAATTTGGCCATTTTGAATATCGCAATAAAAAAATCAAAATGGCGTTTTAAATGTTTTGGCTTCGACACAACCAACCATAAACATCAAAACTGTTTTTTCAACAACTAAACAACCGGTACTCAGCTAATAAACTGTGTTTGCGCTAGTTTGGAAGCATTTTTGAAGTCATCTTGATTTATTTTTTAGACTTGTGCAGTTTTACAGCTCTTACTCCGCTCCTTTACAAAGCTGAACTAACTAGTCGAGAAAAGTGATTAATGTGGACTATTATAAAACCTCTACTCAGCGATCTTGTTGTAGAAGGTCATGTAGATTTGTTTACGTCAGTTCAAAGTGTTGACGTAGCGAAGTTGGTGGTGGTCAAGTTTTGCCAATTGCGGTCGTCTTGAGTTCGATTCCATGTTCTGGTGCAGGGTTATAATTTGGTGGTGTGCTTATAACTAATTTCGAGTAATTTGATTCGCAGCTAAATAAAATCAATAAATTTCTCCATCAAAAAAAGTAAGCAAAATTTAGCACGGCTTCAAGTTTAAGATCAAGCTGTGTATGGTTTGTATAGAGGTTGAGTAAAGGTTTCCTAATATCGTATAGCATTTGAATGGAGCTTGAGGCTGTTTAAGTGAAATGAGCAAAGCGTTTTCATTGTGAAAATAGTTAGTTGAGCGTGACTCTATTTACTGATTTATGAATTGGCGCTAACCAAACCTTCAGTACTTTGTAGTTAAAAGTCTAAGCTTAAAAGGGAGTAGCTATTGTTGTGCCCTGGTTTATCACCTTCTTCCTTTTTCAGTCCAAATATAAAATATAATTTTAATATAGTTAATAAGTGCTATAACTTTGCAAGGAATACACAAAGCCACATACTGTCTTTAGTAAAAACATGTAGTTTTGCTTTGTTTACATTTGCCTACCACATTATGAGGTTGAAAAATTGTTACATAAAATATTAATAATTAAAAACTAAATTTAAAGGCGTAGCCATTGAAAACGGTTCAAAACGGTTAAACTACTAGACATACAAAATATGTATTTTTAACAAAGTTTCATATTTTGAGTAGTTCTACAACTTTGTGCTAGAAAGTAGCCTTTTTTCTTTTTGGGAAAAGTTACGCTTTTATTTTTTCCAAGTAGGCCATGATAATTTTTTGAAATTGTAGGATTGTGGGCGATACCTATGTGAACAATTCCTCTGAAGCCACTTGTTTGATTAAGTCAATAGTTTATACAGAATTCAATTAAGGTGAAAGTTAATGCTTTTCCGTTGATACTGACTCCACACCCGTATGATCATAATAATTCTACTACTGAAATGACAGCTTCCATTCTAAGATTTCAAGTTCAAAGAAGGCCTGTCAAAGTATAGGGAAGTCCTACTGAAGTTCAAGGAAGTCTTGCCTTAGTTCGAGGAAGACCTGCTGAACTTCAGGGAAGTCCTGACGAAGTTCAGGGAAGGCCTGCCGGCGTTCAGGGAAGAAACTATTGTAGACATTCAGGGAAGTCTTGCTGCAGTTCAGGGAATTTCTGCCGAAGTTCAGAGAAGTTCTGCCGAAGTTCAAGAAGTTCTGCCGAAGTTTAGGTAAGTTTTGCTGGACTTCAGAGAAGTCCTGCCAATTTTCAGGGAAGGCCTGAATTGTCTTTAAAATATCCAGATATATCAGAACACCCAGGAAAACTGTTTCCCTTTCGAGAAGCCTTTGCAACTTCCAGTAATGAACCACCATTTTCACTATAAGATGATTCAGGTTTCGGATCCGTTTTTAAATTTCTTTTCTTCCATCGATAATCGAGTTATTCTTGAAACCCATTTTAGAACTATGCGCTTTCACTGTAGCTTGACTTCTAAATCAACACTTATTTGTTTAGCAATTATCTTTCGCATACACACATTTGAATTGGTTTTATTGTTTTACAAATACACGCGTATCACACACACTTGAATTGGTTTTATTATTTTACAAATACACGCGTATCCAACATGATTTAGGAGTACTCTCAATTTAGCATTATTTTTTGCTATTTATTTTAAAGCGTTTTCATCAAGGAGTTCTTGCGACAACTCATAGATGACATTGCCGAAAAATGATCACAGTTGTTTTCAACTATCGATCATTTTCGCAGAATATTTCGAACTGAAATACCCAAATATATCTTACAATATTCATCAAGTATTGCGAACGAAAAAAGTCACGCGCGAGCTTGATCATGCTCTCGGTGCTGATGGTTTTTCTTGCTAATTCATGTGGATTTTTTTTGCTTCTCTGTTTTGTACAAGCGTTCCAAATCACATTGTTCTTCCACCTGGAGATTGCTTACGCTCAGATAAATTCAAAAGCCAGTTGATTGCTTAGAGCACCCGCACCGGTGCGTTGCTATTTGGGCTGCTAGTTTGGCAACTTTAGCCGTTGCTATTTCAGTTAGCAACTAGTTTACGCATCGGTCGTTGCTATCACGACTGTAAATTTATGTTTTCGAATTTCGCACCAGAATTGGGGTAGCAAGGGGTCCGGTCCTCTCCAGAATTATCTAGGCCCCTCCCCCCAGAAGTTTTGGAGTTTTTTTTTACACACCGATATTTTTTCAAGCTTGTCAAGTTCGATGTTACTATTTAACAGCGTTTGATAAAATTGGACCACAAACAACGATCTTTTTAAGGTTCTTTAAGTTGACTGCTTTTCTTATGTTCTGGACTAGAAGAAACAGTTTTGAGACATTATATCATATCGATATTTAATCGATGGCATAATTAGACGTCTTTAGGCTCTACAAATTGGCCATAAGCCCAGGGCATTTTCTTCAACTTCTGGGAACTTCGCAAAACTTCTAAGACTCCTTAGAAGTTCAGGGAACATCGTAGAAGTTGAGGAAACTTGCTAGAAATTTTGGGAACTTCATACATTTTATGAAAAATTCGTAGAAAAAAGAAACATGGAAAAGTTTTGAAAACTGCGTAGAAGTGGAAAATTTATTTAATTTCGAGGAGCTTCGTATAGGTAAATGGAACATTACTTTAATTCAGGGAAGCTCATTATTGATCGGGAACCTCTATATAATTTCAGGGCACCCACTTGGAGTATTTGTGGAAGATACGTACAAATTCAAGAAATTTTGTTCGTGGAACTTCGCGGAAAATCAACGAAAAATTTAGAAGTGCAATAAACATTGTAGACGTTTTGTGAATTTCTTAGCAATTTGAGGAGCTGCGAAAAACTCCATATTGGTGTAAGGAATTTTGAAAAAGATTAGGTAATTTTTTAAAAGATCTTAACATAATTCAATAAACTTCTAAGAGCTTCAGGGATCCTTGCTTCAGTTTCAGTTTGTCAGAGATATTATTTCAGAAAAGCTCCATGAATTGTGAGGAGGTATTGGGAACTTCGAGAAATTTAAGGATCTTTCTAGATGTTCAAGAATATTTGTAAACGATAGGTGTCTTTGCAGAATGGCAAAGCTGTTCAGAGATCTTCGCAGAATTAAAGGGAACTGAAAAAAATATGGGATTTGGAGTAAACTCATGAATTTTGTAGAAGTGGAGGAGCTTAATTGAGTTTTGTAGATGTTCAGGAAACGTTGCATAAGTTACAGGATATTCTTTCAGACACCCGTCCAAGACGGGTCGGCTCTGTAAAGCTAATGCGATTGAGCCTTACAAATAAACTAGATAAAAAAAATCCGTCCAAGACAGCAGGAAATATTCAAAGCTCTCCATATAGAAGGAGGTATTAGTAAAATTCTCATTTTCCAAGACTTCAGGTTGATCAAGTTCTGAAGATCTCCAACTGTTTCAAGACTGTTTGTTCAGGAAGTATTCAAAAGTTTTCTAGCTTATTGAATCTAACAGCAAAAGGGTTTATCTTCCATTTAATTCCACTCAATTAATTTTGGTATCCATGACAGATACGTATTTCGACTACAATGTGCAGTCTTCATCAGTGTCATTCCCACTAAAGAACTTATCAAAATCTAAACCCCTTAAGTACTCATCCCCTAGGTAAAAAAGTCAAGATCATAGGTATAAAAATGAAACTACAATGTGTTGAATCGGAACCTACCTAACTAATAAAAACCAAAGATTTAAGTAAGCTAAAGGAGAAAAATCTAAACAAATCTCTAATAAGGAAAATCCCCAAAGGCTTGGTAGCCATCATAATGAAGTAATGAAATTGGGTTGTGGGTTGGTTAGTGGGAATGACACTGATGAAGACTGCACATTGTAGTCGAAATACGTATCTGTCATGGATACCAAAATTAATTAAGTGGAATTAAATGGAAGATAAACCCTTTTGCTGTTTTATTTAGCATTCCGCTAACAACCCAATTTCATTACTTCATTATTGAATCTGATGGAATCTTCTATGATGAATCTAGATTTTATGAACATGTTTGTACATTATCTATAGGGAAGACCCATGCCTTGATGGTTTAGCTATATTGTCAAGAATTATAAGAATTATTGTAAGTTGCGTGAACTTCGGGTGAGTTCTGAAAAATTTAGGGCAGTTCCATGAATATTAGAAAAACTGTGAGAACTTCAGGGACGTTCCTAGAGCATCAGGCAAGTTTCGAGTTATTACAGTAAAATAAAAAGAAGTTCCATAAATTAAGGAAAGTCCAAAAAACTTCAAGGAATGAGCTTAAAAAAAAAGAAAGTGTCTAGTTTACAGCACAGTTCAAAGATCTTCTGGCAAGTTACATTAATTTTTAGACAATTCCAGGAACATCATTAGGAGAATAGTGAGAACATAAGGGAAGTTCCGTAAACTTCAGGAAACAAAAAAGATCTTCAGGAGAGTCTGAAGAATAAAAAAAATAAATTACTGAGAATTTCTGGGAAGTTTCATAAGCAAACCTCGGGAACATAAGGGAAGTTCCGAAAACTTCTGGAAATGTTTGGGAACTTCAGGCAAGCTTCATGAAATTCAACGTGGTTTCAATTGCTTCAGGAAACTGCAAGAACTTTTAAGAAAATCTGACAAATTCAGGGATATCCTTTAACTTTAGGGAAGTCAAAATAATTTCAGTAAGTTCCGATAATTTCCGGTCAGTTCCATAAACTTCAGAAAAGTTTTGCGAAAATTTTGAAGAAGGTCTGAAAATAATAAGGAAGTTCTGAGAACTTAAGAAAACTTCAGACATATTTCGGGAACTTCAATGAACTTTAAAGGTTTTTAGGACAGTTATATTTAGTTCAGAACTGAGAGAACTGCAGGAATGCTTCGAGAGCAGTAGGACAGATCGGAGAAACTAAGGGTAGTTCAACTAATTTCAGTAGGCGCCGGTGGTGTAGTGGTAAGCGTGACTGCTTTCTCACCCCAATGGATCTGGGTTCAATCCCAACCGAGGTCGGTGGGATTTTTCTAAGGCATGAAAATCTCTGGTCATGTCTTCCTTTGGAAGGGAAGTAAAGCCGTTGGTCCCGGCCCATGTGTGTTGAAAATGATACCCTGCGCAGGTGTGGAAGCTGCCTTCTTGCACATTCGACGATGTCCGTCGGTGATTGGCACTAGATTTCGGAACAGAGACCGTCGTTAAAGAAAGGAATGAAGAACTAATTTCAAGGAAATTGAAGTAATGTTTAACAAGTTCCAAGAAATTTAGGAAATTTCCGTAACTTCAGCAAAGTACCAAGGCCTATTCAAATTTCATGAACAAAAGAGGGCGATACAAGAGCATCAGGAAAATGTGAGATCATTTAAGGGTACTCCATGGTTTTCATTGCAGTTTAAAGGACTGAAAACAATTACAGGAACTTGAGCGACGATCAGATTATGTTCGAGAGAACATCGAGATCTCTTAAAATATTCAAAGACGTCTAGTGACCTTCAGTGAAGAATATAAATTTTGGGTGGTTTCATTATATTTTGAGAAGGTCTCGGAACTTCACAGATGAGATCTTCATATCAGTTTCATTAACTTAAAGAATATTGCAGGATCTTTCAAGGAGTTCAAAAGAATTATAGGATATTCCAAGAATTTCCTGAATTTTACGACACTTCAGAAGTGCGGAGCCTTTAGGAAATTTTATGAAAATGATTTAAATTTCCGGAAAAATTGATAAATTTATGAACTTCAGGAAAGCATCAAAACCTCATGGAAGTCCAAAGAAGTTCAGGGAGAACGAGAGATTTTTGAAGTGCCGTGAGCTTCAAGGAAGTTTTTGGGAACCTCAAGAAAGATCAAGTAACTTCAAGGTAATTCAATAAGCTTCATTAAATTTTTGTTTCTGTAATTGATTTATTTAATAATGCTCAACCCAATCAACCTCACAAGGCCGAGTATTCTTATTCACTATACAAAACATCGTACAACTATACTCAAAAGGTACAGCACAATAAACACTTTATCTTCCGCTATCCAATAAGCCTCCTCCATCAGAACGGGATCCACTTCCAGTGGTTTCATTGTATAGCAGTATCAAAAAACGTGATCATCACTCACACACTCATCACTACACAGTTGCTTTCCAAAGCCGACGACGCATCGACCGAAAGAACTGCTGATGAAGAACAATAAGGAGAGCCACACAATGATTGCTGCCGAGTAAACAGACGATCGCGTGACACATATCAAGAGTAGCCTGCTTCTGTCGACAGCCGAGTGAACACTCTTCAGTAAAATTGCGGGAAGTTTAAAAAAGATACTTATCAACTTAAAGGAAGTCTACAGAACTTAAGGGAAGCTCCGAGATCTTTCAGGCAGTTCCAGTTAGGGGTTCCATGCGGTAATTTAGCTACTGTTTATATTTTTATTTTAGTAGGGAAAATGGCTCTAATGTTGGCTTATGGATCTAAGATTGGGCCCATCGCTAAAAATCTGCTATTTATCGTTTTTATCTAGATGAACGCGTCATTGGGAGGTTACTTATGGATATTTTTGGTTGAATAATTGATGAAATTCGAATAGATAAATATGATTATGGTTGGACCTACGCATGATGATGGTTGGACCTATGTGTTTCCTAAGACGGCCGCTAGGTGCGCTTCGGTTTGCTTACATCCTTCATGCGCAGCTGATTTGAAATTCGATTTTGCGTTGGCCGAGTGTTCAGTTGCATCGATTGAAAAAAAATTGCTAAAGAAAAGAGTTATACGGCCGAAAATCTTCAATAGGCTGTTCTTCTACTAAGAAATAAATCACTTACCGCGTATCAGGCACAGAAAAGGTACAATATTCCGAAAACGACACTTCACGCAAAAATTAAGGGAAGCCACGGCAAGAAATATGGAAGGGAAATAGTGTTGAGTGTTGATTTGGAGAACCAGCTAGTGGATTGGGTTTGTATGTGCGCTGCTTCTGGCAGTCCCAAGACGACCAAAAAGATCTTGGAAGCTGCTAAAGACCTTGCGTCACTAGATGGGCGTAAATTTAAAGGAGGAATTCCATCGTCAGGTTGGCTGAAAGGGTAACCACCGATTTCCGAACTACCACGAAACACCGAAAGAATCTGTTAATATGAATTTACATTGAGCACTTCTCATACACCTTTTGTGTGTGAATTAACTTGAAATAAAATTTTACACAAACTAAAAATTGCTAACTGAAACTTATTTCCGAAAAAAAAACTATAGAACCGGAATTAAGTTCTAATATTCCGTCATTTAAAGCCCCTAAATTCCCCGGGGGCACCCAGAACATGCCCGGAAGTAGCCAATGTGGTCCAAGGCACTCAATTTTGTTATTGATCTTGTTATCAAATTTGGAAGTAATGTGAAGTGACCGATTGCTCTTTTGTTTCGACATCTTTACGTTTACTCAACACTGTTTGTTTACATCTTACACGTAACAGTATGTGCAATTCAGTGCTGCCAAATATATCTAAATCATGATCCGCAAGCATGAGAAATTACTATTTGAAATTTACTGCAAAAATTCGTAACGCACCCTGTACCCTGGAACTTGTTCCGACCATATCTCCGGAACCAGTTGACCGATTCCAAAAATATTCGATAGCTTTCAATGGGACCACAATACCTATAGTTTGACGTTAAAATTTTTCCCAAATTGGTTCAATGATTTCCGAGAAAATGAGCCATGATGAATAGCTAATGCGTGGAAAGTGAACTTTTTTAAAAACGAAGTTAAACTCAAATTTCTTGATTTTTTTAAATAGCAAATTCATAAAAAAAAACTATATAAAAAGGTTTTTTCATGATACCAATAAGTTCTAAACAAAGTTTTTGAACAAATATGGGCTAAACTAGCATTTGCAAAAATAGGTTCAACCATCATCATTTTTTAGGTCCAACCAAGATCATAATTCTTTGCTGAATCAAAACGTTTTATAAAATCATTTGTTCATAATATTTAACTTTTTACGTTTTTATTAGAAACAAGAAAGGGAGACCTTTCCCCTAATCACGCATATTTCATAATAATGTGTTCGGCCTAAATAGGTCCAACCATCATCAGTTACCCTAATGTCTTGGCACTCTTTTGAGCTTAGCCATTTCATGATTAAACCACCTTGCAGGGAGATGAAATTTTACTTTTTTTGTTTGTCAAGTTAGCTAAATGGTGCCTTGAGCAAAGTCTTAGACAATATTAAAACAAACATTTTTGCTCAATACGTCAACCTTCTATGTTTACAAAGATATGTCATTTTTTTTGGTAAGAGCTTTCTGAATATCATTATTTTGACATTAGTATGTTGTATACAAATGTTTGTTTTTTTTTTTTTTTTTAATACGCCATTTTCTCTAGGAAGGAAGTCCCTATATTCAATACTTCTTAAGATATTTAAGGTTTTGATCCAAAATTAGCATTATTTTCATGGTCAATAGCTCGAAGTTGGGCAAAATTGGGCAAACCAGGTTGATTACATTTGAAAGTATACTTAAAATGCTGCCCATTGCATACGAAATCAATAGTCTTCTTTAGTATTCTATGCTGATCTGCTTATTAATAAACTATAGGGTCACGACTTCCCGTTTAGTTGTGTTACTGTTGTTTTTTTTTTGTATGAACATTAAAAATAACATAACTACCTCAAATGATTACTACCTATATCTCAATATAGTTATATTTCATCAAACGTTTCATACAATATAAAAAAAAATATCGCTACACATCACTTTCAGAATTGTCGCTTACTTCTGTTTCACCATCGGTTCATGCATCGGTAGAACTTGACGAGTGTGAGCATCTTCGTTTGTTTCGGGTCTTATTGTTGATATTAACGGGTCAGATGATTCAAGGACCAATATTCGTTCAGTTAACCGTTTACTACAACAAACACCGACAATCGCATTCTGGGAAGAACAAGGACCACTGTTCGTTCAATCAATCGGTCACTACTACCGACACTGTGAATCACCTGCCGGGGGCAACAGAGACCAATCGTAGTTCAGATATTTTTTGTGACACTACAATAGACACCGGGACTCACCTGCCACGAGAAACAAGAACCACTGTTTATTCAGTTAACCAATCACTACAATAGACCTTACAAATCACCTTCTTGTTCAGTCAACCAGCCACTACAATTTAGAATTTGGAATCAAAACTTTTACCACACGCAACGCCTACTCTTTTTTTGCATGCCTACTTCGATGTAACGGAATTCGAATTTTCTTCCTTCAACACCAAGAGTAAGTGAAGTATGAAGAAGCCTTTATGTACAAATGCAAGAAAACGATTATCTGTACATGATTTAAGTACTATAGTGTGGTAATAAGCAGATCAGCAGAGAAAACTAATGATTTGGTATGCATTAGGTAGCATTTTAAGTATACTTTCAAATGTAATCAACCTGGTTTGCCCAATTTTGCCCAACTTCGAGCTATTGACCTTGGAAATAGTGCTAACTTTGGATCAAAACCTTGAAAATCTTAAGAATTTTTTTTTTTTTTTTTTTTTTTTGTTTATTAATTTATTTGATAAGGCTCAACCGAATTAACTTTACAGAGCCGAGGATTCTTGGTCACTAAACAATACATCTTAAAAATATAGTCAAAAGGTACAACACAATAAACACTTTATCTTCCGCTATCCAAAAAGCCTCCTCCATCAGAACTGGAGCCGTTTCCAGTAGTTTCATTGTATGGCAAATTGTTGTACGCCAACGAGGGTCAGAGCGCGTCCATTGCAACAATGGACGCAAAACGTGGTCAGCACTCACACACTCATCACGAAACGGTTGCTTTCCAAAGTCGACGACGCATCGACCGAAAGAACTGCTGATGAAGAACAATGAGGAGGACCACACAATGGTTGCTGCCGAGAAAACAGACGATCGCGTAGCACACATCGAGAGTGGCCTGCTTTTGTCGACAGCCGAGTGAACACTGATCTTAAGAAATATTGAAGATAGGGACTTGCTTCCCAAGACAAAGTGGCGCATTCCAAAAAAAAAAAAAAAAAAAAAACATTTGTGTAGGCCATACTAACGTCAAAAATTACTTACTGAAAAGTTATTTGCAAATAAAATTGATTTTCTGAAGGCTCATACCAAAACAATGGAATATCTTTGTAAACATAAGAGATAGAGGGTTGACTTACTGAGCAAAAATGTTTGTTTTAATATTGTCTAAAACTTTGCTCAAGGCACCATTTTGCTACCTCGACAAACAAAAAAAGTAATGTTTTCATCTCCCTGCTAGGTGGATTATTCATGAAATGGCTAAGCTCAAAAAAGGGACTTTTTTAGTGCACAAACTTCTCGGAAGACATTATGTGGCTTAAATGGACCGTTTCGCATAAACAAAAAAAACGCACGTTTTGACACTTTTAGACCACTGAGCACAGTGCGTGCATAATTCATCATGTGCGTAATTCATCCGGGCATCCGAGGCTCGATCCTGGCTTCACTCATAAGATATCGTGAAGTAGTGGAATATCGTTAGTTGTTGCATCTTTCCTGTCGGCCAGGCAGTTCACGTTCACTCGCTTGTTCCGTTTTCAAGAGCGCTTAACTCTCTTTTCTAGAGCCCAATACCATTGACGGGCTTCGATATTGGCTCCTCAGAATCTCACCCACTCTATCATGGTCAGGATTCAGTGGTTCTTTTTTTCAGCTATATCTTTACGTTTTGGAACGATTGCTTTTAAGAGAATCCACTTTAGGAAGCACATCACTCATAGGGATGTCTTAATATCAATTCTTGTAAAATATTTAATACTAGCCTATGCTTGATTTGGTGCAAACTGTAAAGGTATTCCCACTTGCAGTATTTCTTTAGCAAGTTGTGTTGCTTGGCGTTGACACAATCCCAAAATCTCTCCACAAATTCACGAATCCGCGGCAAACTGAATCAAATTCCCATAAATTCACCGAATTTTCCACTAAAGTCATCCCATTGCAGCATCGTATTCTCTCCCAAACAAATTGCGCACTTTTTACACCGGAACCCACATCCCATTTCCCCAGTATCGCTGCCCGCCTAGCTGCGGGCGCTACTGGGTAGTAAAAAAAAAGTGTTCGGATAACCACACCCATCCCCGGATGATGATGATAGGCATGAAGCCGCACTGCGGGGTAAAGAGGAGATACTGAAACGACCAAACGCTAAATAAAGCAAATAACAAACCCCACCCAACTGCGTCGTCCTTGTCGTCTATATTATAAGGATGGATCCCTTTTCCAGTCATACTCCATCCGTCAACAAAACACTCCAACCAAATAAAGAGCACGGACGGTGGCGACAACGTCTGCTTCCACGACCATCACCGAGTGTCATGCCGCGTTTAGTAAAAAAAGGGTTAAAATTGTTCCACGCAAGCTTCGTCATTGACGCGAAAGTGAAGGCTTAGGATCGACGTAAACGACGGTTGAACTACTTGGTTGAAATATTATCGCTTTCATTTTTGGAGACGGTTCCATTGTTCTGAAGGATGTGCTTCTCGGGAGACGCTCAGTGAGAATCGTTGGAGAATCAGTAAGAACCATTGGTGGGTGAAAACGACCAAAACACTTGAGTTTAAGCTGGTGGTAATAGACGGCTAGAGGGTGGGCGATAATGCAATTGACTTTCTACAAAACCGATGCTTCTTGGGCAGACTCTGTCTTCTCCGTCGGTACAGAAAGTGATATTTGCACAGCAGGTAGGGAACCATTTGCAAACGCTTGGTGGTCTGGGGAACTCAGTTTTCAGCTGTGACGAACCATGCGTATTTACACACACAGTTCGAAAATTTTGTGTAAATTTATGTTCAATATGATGCACGTAAATGGAGTGTCACATATCAAACAAGTTTATATTCTAAATCTTGTAAAGTTCGGAGACGTTTCATGGAATGTTGCAAATATTATATGCAAACCCCCATTTTTGCAAGCAACATTTCCTTCAAGCTACTGGTTTACGTGAAATGAAATATAAGTTTACCCGCAACAATGTTAACATCATATGTAAAATTCAGAATTTTATGCTGTGCAAGTAATAAGTTTTATGAGGGTTCCTTAGACCATGATTTAGACTTGTAGAATGTTATAAAATCTCTATAAAGCTTGCAATGTTACTTGGGCATGAATCTTAGACATAGAAAATCCATTCAATCGTTACGAAATTCCACATTTCCTGGAACACACATACCCAGAATCCAAGAGGTTAACAATCATTTAATTTTGTCTGAACGACAGTCTTTTATGTGGATCATAAATCGTCATCATCCGGCGCGGTGTTCAGCAAATAAATAAATTTTCCAACAGAAGTGCTCTTCTGCGGTGGTCATACCACCGACGACGACGACGGCGTGTCATATGATGAGTTATGATCGTTCTGAATAGACTTGCAACGTGGGGACTACTAATTTTCCCCTAAACCCTTGGCAGTACCGTTTTTCCATGTCGCAAACGACCGGACTTGATTACTTCGACAAACACTTTGATAGGACATTTTTTTTTGGCCAACAGACACACGCACGTGCACGTGCCGGTGGGACTTTGAGAGGTCCTGCTGTGAAAGGGTGAATACCACTAGCGCTGTCGGTCTTGGGGATAAGCCGACAGATCCATTAATTCACCGCACGATGGTGCTTTGTCTGAGTTGTTGGGGAAGCAAGCGACTTGTTTGCCGATGTAATGAAAACGAATGCAATCGTTGGTGGTTTTCTTTGGCTTGAAGACGTTTGCTTTTTCCTGGAATAACAAGCTTTATTGTTGTTATGGCCTGCTAATTGCAAGGGTAAAAATCTGTCGCTGGGGGTAAAATTGCTCATGTTCAGATCTTTTGGTAGAAAAAGCTTATTTATCAAAGCAGCTCGTGGTGATACAACTCAAACTGAAATGGTTTTTTTTATTTGAGCAATCACAAGTAAATTATTTTTAAAGTTTCTCAAACATCATAGTTTAACACTGTCTCAAACTCTTGACTTGCTACTGTCAGATATTAAAGTAAGGCAAATGCCATAGAGTTCCTGCATCTAAAAATCGTGCAATTTCCCTTAAATCTTTAAAGGTTCATTTATTTCTCTGGACTTCCTTGAAATTATCCTCACAAGGTTCCCACAATTTTCCTGGAGTTAATAGAAGTGCCTTGAAGTTCTTAAGAAGCTTTCAAAACTACTTTGAAGCTCACAGAACTTTTATTAAAATCTATGTACTTCTCTAAACTTCCCTGAACCTCACTCAATTCTTTTAATGATCTGAAGTCCCCGAAATTTGTCTGAAATACTGTGAAGATCCTTAAACTTTAAAAATTTCCCAACATTTATCTGTGCTCCTCCAAAATCTTTTGTTATTTCCTTTTAGATAATGAATCTTCCATGGGGTTGTCTGATTATCCCTGAAGTACTCGGAACTTCTCTAACATTTTTCCAATTCTTCTGAAGCTCTTTGCACTACCCTGAATTAACATCCCTTCAAATTTAGATTCGGTATGCTTCTTTTTGTCCGGTACACCACTCCTAGCGGTCGGTTATGGAAGCTTTTGACATCAATTTGTTTACAATGTCTTTCTCTTGAAATGTGCACAAATTTAAAAAAAAAGTTACGTTTTCCTAAATTGCCACACGATGGCAGAAAAAAGAAAAGAATTATTTCTGCACACAAGATATGAAAACGCACGAGGCTCGCAAGGTAGTTGAAAATGGCCAAAACCACCGTCTGTGCAGTGCTGAAACGTTTTAAGGAACGTTTGTCTGTTTCCCGGAAGGTGCAATCAAGGCGTCGAAGCGGTTCAGTCGACTGGAAACTGCGTCAGAACGTCATCAAGGCTTTCAAAGCGAATTCAGAGCTTTCGGACGTGGATGTGGCCAACAAGTTTTGACCAGATTTGGAGAACATTTTTAAGAAGTTTCCACGGAACATTGCTGTATTGTTTAGAATATCTCATATTCCCTCGGAAAACATTTAAATTTTCTGCATTTTGACGTAGACTACGTCTTAGATGAAGGTACTAGGGGAAATCGAAAATCTAAAATTGCGACCGTCACGAAAAGGTGTAAGGTTTTGAACGCTTATAACTTTGTCATTTATAGATGAATTAAAATCCAAATACACCAATCGATAGGAAATTACTCTCGTAAGCTTTTGGAATACACGCTTTTAATTTTTTTTTCTTAAGAAAAAACTGTTTTAAAAATGTACAAATAAAAAGTGACAATTTTATCACTGTTTTCATGAAATCAACGTTCTTCCCAAACCCAGTCGTGATAATCGAGTTCCATTTGGTTGCATATCGTGCTGCTTGAATCTGGAAAGTTATAAACATGACAGCGCGGCTAATGTGTCTCAATTCATGTTCGCTTCGGACGGCGGGTAAGCAAGTAGCAACAGCAGCAGTAGGAAGGCGGATCCTGTCAAGCGCGCAGCATTCGAGTTTTGCACCTCGAACTTTGCGCGTCGTTCCCGTCGAGATCACTGGCTGCTAGTAGCGGCGTTGCCTCGATGGCGCAAGCGCTCCTTGCCTGAATGATAACTACAAAAAAATCTCGATTACTTTTACGACAGGACATGTCAGCTTTTGTAAACAACGCATTTTATCGTCGGTTTGACATAACTGATAGCTCGCCCCACATACTAGCACCACTATATCAGATAGGGGAAAATTTCCTCTATGTGATGGTAGTATTAGCATGCGTGGGTGACCTACCAGTTATGTCAAAACGACGATCAAATGCATTGTTTACAAAAGTTGATACGTCCTTTCGAAAGTAATCGAGAAATATTTCTTTGGCTGTGTACCAATTGCCGAATTAAATTTAACTCGTGGTTAAACGCGACATTACGAAAGTTATTTTCAATGTTCGAAAATGCGGAAATTGATCAGTTATCAAACAGAACTCAGCCACGGTTACCAAAATTTAACTTCTAGTTGGTCCGAAATAACCACAATCGTATATCAGGGTTATTTGATAACACACCTGTCAGTTTTAACCACGAGTTAAATTTAACTCGCCCATTGCGACACGATCTTGGAAGTAAAATATGGGCCATCCATAAATTACGTTTATTTTTATTGACCAATCAACCCCCCTTCCCCCTCGGGGAGCGTGTTTTGCACTACATCTAATACATGGCCGGTCCCAACTTCTGAAACCCCTCTCTTCCCTCAACTACTACGTTATTTATGAAAGTTCCCTAATCATTTGGCAACAGTGAAAATCAGCAGCACACACCACATAAAACGAGTGGGAAATTTAGGCGAAATTTCGATATTGATCGTCGATATCTCGTGATGAGGACATTTTAGCTTGAAATCCCTCCATTTAATTCTCGGTCCCAACTAAATATGGTTTTTTAAAGATTTCGTGCGTTTTATGAACGCACATCAATTATTTTGCATAAGAAAACGGGGTGTTTCTGTGGTGATTTCCCTACAGAGATTACAGTCTCTTGTACCAAGCACTGAAATTATCAGATGGTATCTCTATTTATGCTTCTAGATGAGCTATTAAAGTGCATCCTACTTGGAAAATTATGCCATAGAACGGTTTATAAAATCCCAGATTTTTTGCTGATGGGGGCGAGGCATAGCAAGCCGTTCGATTGCATAATTTTCCAAGTAGGAGGGACTTACAATGCTTATCTCTTAGCAGTACCGTCGAGTTTTTTCAGTACTGAAATTCGGCAGTGAGCGTTCAAAAGGGCCTACTTGTATTGGCCGTTTCTCTTCATCGATTTTCTCTTCACATTGCTACAGCTAAGCGAAACAATTCAAGCTGAATATTGCATTAGGTCCTAAGTAACATTGACAAGATTCTCTTCGTCGACTTTCTCCTTGAATCCACTCGGCCCAGGTATTTTCAGCTCTCGCGAAACTTATAACAAAGAAACTGGAACTTCACGTTTGCTGCAGTGTAGTACACAAGGAGTTTCAATTTCATTAGTGAAGTCACAACCATCCAAGATTTATGCCCTAGAAATCTTGAAGTGATAGGGAATATCAGCCATCATGACGGCCATTGTTGGACGCTTTAATGAGTCACCTGAAGAAAGTCTTAGGTGGCGGCCAGTGTAGACACGACGCGATGCGACTCACGCAAGAAATAATAATAAATAATAAGATTCCTTTGAATTGATTGCGTCGCATCGCAAATCGCATCTACCCTGGCCGCCACCTCACTCATATCTGATTGTAATATAGGAACCAAATGTAATAGAATATGTATTCGCATTTTTATGAGGTCCTTAATTTAATGAAGTTTTTACTAAGTAGGACATCTAAATATTTACATAGGACTGAAATCATAGGTTACTTCTACTGTATTTTAAATCAATATCTAGAAAAATGCACAAGAATTTCACTACACAGCTTAACGTAGTCAACGTCAACCATGCGGTTGTGTCTTGTACACAACCCCACCAATTTTATTTTTTCTGAAGTTAATGGAACTGGGGCCTCCCTTAGCTTAGTCGGTTAAAATGCAAGATCATGCTAGAGGTGGCTAGGTTCGATTCTCGGTCCAATGTAGGAATTATTCGGGTTTAAAAAAATCTCTACTTTCCTGGGCATACATTATGGATGTACTGTACATGCAACACTATAATATTAATGCAAAAATAGTACTGGCTTAGGAAGCTCTCAATTAATAACTGTAGAAGTTCCCAAAGAACACTAAGTAGAGGGCCGGCCTAAAGTCCCATTTCGGACGTAATAATGCCAAAAAAGAAGAAGAAGTAAATGCTCTGAAATTCTGTTTGCATCCTTGAAGTACTCTAAACATCTCTGAATATAATGAAACTCCTTTAAATCTTTAATGCTCTTTGAAGTTCTCTATACTTTCTTGAATATTTTGGAACATCTATAAAAAGTTAGTGCGATTGGAACTACCGAAATTTATGGAACTACCTTGAAGTCCTCTGATCTTCGATGGAGTTTCTGCGCTGAACTTCCCTTAAAATGTTCCCACATTATTCTGGTGTCCATGTAACGTCCCAAACGTTTCCGAAATTTTCCTGAAGTCCTCGAAACTTCGCGGAAGTTTTCAAAAATTTCGGAACGCCATCAAAGTTCCAGAAATTGTCTCGAAATTAATTGAGCTGTGTACATTTCATATACCAGGTAGCTATAGTTCACGGCTGCCACGGCTGTTCACGAATATGAGAACGTATTTAACGTAAGTTTATGTCTTTTTGCAACATATCGGGTTGCAATTTAAACAAAAACCAAAACGAACCGCGTTACGAAAAGTGGTCAGGCTTTGACCACATATAACTCTGTCAATAGTGGATGGATTTTAATTCTAAACAAGCAAATCGATTAGAAATTTTGCTACGTATAAATTGAACAATTTTTTTAATTTTAAAAAGGCTACTACTGAAAATAACACAAATGTCTAACAGTTGCAATAGAGATCAAAATTATCACCGATTGCCTGCAAACAGTGCTTTCCCTAACACAGATTTCAAAATCGAATACAATCCGGTCTCCCTTAACGGTGCTGATTCAATCATCGTGTGTGGTGGTGTCCGGTCGGTAGTCAGCAGCAACAGCAGCAACAGGACTTTGGGCACGTGGAATATAGTACACAACGAAAGGCTGCCCGCAAGCAGCGAGCTGCAGCCCACATGAGCGTCCATTCACCGTAGAAGGAGGAAGAAGCCGCACCGCTACTGGTCGGCATCCATTTTCGTGAGTCGCTGTGGGCCATCTATGGCGCCTCACCCTCGTTCCAAACAACATACAGCTCGCCAGTCTCATCCGTGTTGAACAGCCTAATAGCTCAGCATTACTCAACCACTACGATAAAACGGTCCTTTTCAGGATCACCATAAATTATTTTTGTTTAAGAGTTAATTTTTATTGAACGTTCGCTCGCCTTGCTGCCAGCCACATAACCCTCAAAGCTCTTTGATAATGTACCCAGCAACAAAACGTTTGTGGTCAAATGCGTCAAGTATTGAAGTGGTACATAACAATTATCGCACTGACCGAATACCACATAAATCTGTCAATTAAGGGGGGAAGTACAATTAGAATTTTTTTTTTTCGAAAAAAATTTTGTTGGCTTAATTTACTCTATATGTATCTGGGAACGAGCCTTTAAAAGCATAAAGCCGTCCGGAACTTATTTAAAAAGTTATACGCAATTCAGTGAGTGCATGTCAAATGGCTGAACATGTCAAAGTTGAACTTTAAATGCTCCTACTGAAAAGTAGTGTTTTCAAAATCGCCGTGCAATGTACAAGTCAGAGTTTTCATTCAAATCGATTCCGGTTTTCATGTTCATAATTAAATTCTCCACAACATGAATAGTAAGATTTTTTAGATTTGTTTGTTATAACATGTTTTTTTTTATAAACAAAGTCGAAAAAAAAGGGTTTTTTAATTTTTTTTTTCAACTTCAAATTTTTTTGTGAAAAAAACATTATTTTTACATACGAATTAATTCATGTTGTGCGCTGTACCTTCAAATTTAATGTCCTGTTTTTTTTTGTTTCAGACGTGATCATGGACGTAGGGACTGCACGGCGCGAAGTGCTGCTTTAAAAAATTGACTTCACATTATTTATAATAATTGGGCTAAAATGCAAAATTTAAAAAAAATGTCACTGATAATTAATCTTCATTAAATCCTTAATAACATACATAAAGAATCGCTAACATTCATTTATTTCCCTGCTCGCAATCCACTCTCAAAGATAGGCCTCATTTTAGACCTTCTAATTGTACTTCCTCCCTTAACCAGAAAATATATTATATGATTGGAAAAATTTCAGCAAGAAATTCCACCAATCAACATTCGCTTTTATATTATCTATTGAATAAAATTAGGGGCATCCCACTTTAAACATTGTATTTTCCATCATATACAAATAACGTTTTTAGTGATATCCCAAGTATCAATTCTGCAATCATTTGGCATCCATTCTGATTTATGATGGTTTTATAATGGCAATGAATAATCCATTTAGTTTAAATACAGCATCTCACAGTGTAAAACGTTCCTGCTTATTAGTTCACCTTTTCGCTGTTTTAAAAACCTTTTACAGTCTGACGAGAAGTCAAAAGCTGTCTTGTGTTAAAATTAAACTTAAAATGTTACTTGGGATGTAAGATACCTGAAAATACCTAAAAGTATTTAAGAAATATCTAGCGTTAGTTTATTAGCTTGATTGCTATACCGATTTAATTTGTTTTTTTTTATCCAATATCCATATTGGTGAATTGAAAAGTGAGCAGAGCGGCTGTATGTCATGAACCGTTTGAGATGTAATCTGTTCGACCGGAACCAGAAATAGTTTATTCTGACCTGATAGACATGGGGTCCTTTGGTTGGTTACTCGTTCGGCTTGATTTCCATCATTTGTATTCCTTATCTCCATGTGAGTATTGTGTTATAATCGGGGATATAATTGTACTTTTCGTCCGTTAGGTTCATTCTCGATATAACGATATAACGAAGTCAATCACAAACCTCTACACTAGCAACACGTCTTAAAAACAAGTGTTGCTACGATTAAAATATAATCTTAGCTTAAAATACTTTAAAATACTTAATTGATATTAGGTGTAAAGTTTAGAATGAGATGCCGTGCGTTTTGTGCACGAAAATGTGTAATTTTTTCATCAGAAAACGAGGCGTTTCCGTGATGGGAAAAGTGATTTCCCTAACATAGTCACCCAATATTGATACCATGCACTGAGCATGCCAGATGGTACCTATCTTTATGCCTATTGATGCAAATTTCAATAAACGTAGGTACCGTCCGGCAGGCTGAGATTCTGTGATTGATGTGTTTTCAAGAAACTTGAGAAAACATTTCCACAGCATTGTTCTAAACTGGCTTCCAAACTTCCAACCCATCGGCCCACAAATGACTGATAAAAGAGTTAACTAAAGAGTTCAAGTAAGAGCTTGTATCCAAGACATATCATCCAGGATTGGCTTGTACTACATGGACACCTACAGAGCACCTCAAAAACAGAACTCTCTCGTCACTTTTCAAATAGACCAATGTAACATATCCACCATTTTGAGAAAATCGAAGTTGAAGTTCGACAGAATATTATTTTAACTGTTTATAAACAATACAAATTGCAATACTATTTTTTATGTAGTCAGTGAATAATAACGTTTAATATTCAGTAGAAACGGAAAATCCCAATTTTATTTTGAATTTCATGCTACAATGTATGAAAAAACCACAAAGGATGTTTTGACTAGTCAAATTGTACATCAGACATGTTACACCGGACGATTTTATTTCAATGACATAATCAATCAGTGATACATTGGACGTTTTGTTCTACATGATACTAGATTCCCTTTCACAGATTTCAGAGTAGAATTCTTCACTTTAGATTGGCCCCGCCTTTAGAAAATGAGCACCAATCCTGTTATGTAGTCCGAATGACCGAAGTAACAATCATGTCCCCATCATTTCAAACTGTACATTGGACAATTTTTAACCTATGATTATCTTAAATAAATGAAAGCAATAGTTTGTATCGCATAACTCGATTTGTTTACATTTGATACTTAGGACCTTGTGAAAAGTGACGCGAGAATTCTCAAATTGCTTCCGAATTTAAGCCTATCGAACTTTTTCAATGATAACTAAGAAATCAATTTAATATTTTCTATACTTTTGCTGTGACATCAAAACTACCTTTCGTAATCCTACGTCAAATCTACGGTCGTGCCTTGGATACAACCTTTTACTTTTTTTCGAGTGATGTTAACCAAATAGCACAGCAGAAGAGACTGAAGGGCGTAAGCTTTTAGATTCGTTGAATTTGTCGAACTTGATAAAAATTCACGTGAACAATGCCCTTTTTGGCTACCACATTCTTAAATTTTCTTCCCAACTTCATGGTCCCTTCAGTATCGTGTTAGAGAAGAGAGGGTTGGCTATATTAACGGTAATTGAGGAAAAATAAGTCGTCAAATTATCTGAAAATGGAACGCTTTCTTGAAATATCATCTCAATTAATGAAATTAAACCCAGGTTGCATCCAGTTTTCAAAGAACAGCGTTTCACCGTTAATTAGATCTACGTAAATTTCATCCGCTTCTTAATACAATCTGCTTGACCCAGCAACAGGTCAGCGAACACTGAAGAACAACTATCCCCGAAATGAAATTTAATACCTAGAGGTTTTCCACAATTTCCCCTCCTTTCCTTTTGGAGAGTGAATATTTAAGATGTCCTCTCAGTTATTGCAAACACGACGGGAGTTTTTCTCGGTTCTCTGTGCAGCAACAAATGGAAAGCTTTCGTCAAACACGTGGTCTACCAGCGCGTATCGTACACGGAATCTACAACGCAGTGAGCTATTCTGCGCAGAAGCTCTTACTCGGAATTAGTTTGAGAGAATGGGATTGAACTTTTGCTAAAAATGATGCTCTCTCTCTCTCGCGGACGCTGACTGAGAAAGGGAGACAACTACATTTCTGGCTGCTATAAAGCTCTTCGGTTTTCCATAAAATTTTCTTATGGAGCTATACAGCTACCGACCGCCCGCAGGAAAAGCATAGTACTCACCCATATCGTCGATGAGGGGAGCCATCCGCAGGGTGATTCCGACTAGGAGTAGGCACATAATCAGCAGTAGGAAGGCGGTTGCTATAATCGTCCAACGGGCGCGCTGTGGAAGATCATCGGGATCTATAACCTGGAGGTTGATTGAAGAGAAGGAAAATAAACTATTATTGAAGCAGTTTGTGGGAAACTTTAATTCGTAGGAATCTGGTTAGTTGTGTATAATTTTAAAAAAAGTTGGGCACGTTCCATATCTATGTAATAAAAAAAAAGGGATGTTGTCCGAGTCACTACCACGTTATTTGAATTGGAGTACAAGATTGTTTTTGTGATTCGTTGAATAATTTAAAAAATAAAGAGCTACTTCTAACCAGTATGTGAATCAAAATGTCTGAACTTTTTAGTGTTGGTATTAAAGGTTTATCGCTATAGTTTTTGGCTTGATTGATTGGTTCTGTATAAAGTTTGAGAAATTTTAGTATGAATGCGTAACGGTTCGAATAGTAGATAGATTTAAAAGCAGCTAAAAAAAGATGGTCACATTTACGCTGCATCTTCGGAGTTACCAGATCGTCTCAATAGAAGCCACAGATGCTTGATGAAATTGAGTACATTCTAGGCGGTGGGAACAAGAACTAATCAGAAACCTTAAAATGTTCGTGCCAGGCATGTCTAAATACAACACTACACTGTGCCTTTTTTACACACCACCAAGAGCATTCAATTCAACACTCTGTGCAAACAGCAAACAAGGCACCGGTGTATAATGTTTTGCACCAATTTATGATGCTTTGGCAAACACCTAAGTCGAGTGTGTCTGACCTTGGCAGTGTTTTCGATTTCGAACAAACAATTTTAGCTGCAGAATATCTTTTTTTTTTTCCTTTGGTTTGTTTTTTTCCGTGCTGAGCATCAATGCTACCGACGTGCCAGGAAGGCAGCTCCCACATGGACCCTACCTATCGACCCATCAACTCATGAAGCGGGGACCAACGGCTTTACTTCCCATCCGAAGGAAGGCGTGATCAGAGATGTTATGCCTCAGAACATCCTGGCGGCGCTGACTGGGATTGAACCCAGGCCTGCTGGGGTGAGAGGTAATCACGCTTACCACTACACCACCAGCGCCGTTAGAATATCTTATACAGCACTTTAACTAATTAGGTTTGTATTACTTCATGCGTGAAGTTAACAATTTTACATAGCTGGAGATGCTTAACGTCAAATATCAGACCTAAAGTGATAATTTTATACGATAGATGAGGAGATGAAAGCCTTCCCTTAGCTCAGTCGGTAAAGGCGCAGCTACAAAGCAAGACCATGCTGGAGGCGGCTGGGTTCGATTCCCGGTCCGGTCTAGGAATTTTTCGGGTTGGAAAATTTCTCGACTTCCCTGGGCATAGAAGTATGATTGGACTTGCCCCACAATCATATCTTTGCAAAAATGGTACAGGCATCGAAAGCTCTCAATTAATAACTGTGGAAGTGCATATCTAGAACACTAAGTTGAGAGCACGCAATAAGCTAATATGCGATATGCAATAAGCTTGAAATGCAAATAAGAAAAAGAAAGAGGAGATGAAAGTAGAGTTGATAGTTCCGTTAGAGTACGGCAGTGTGAAAATTGTACATAGAGAGTACCAAGCGAGCAAAGGTTAATGTTGAGGAAGGCACGAATCTCCTTTACCAAACTCCCCTGTTGGGGAGGGATGGTGACGGGCGCTCGCAAAAGAGATGATCGCCGATTTGTCATGTGACGTAACCATCTAGTCCAGCGTTGCCCGACGTGTCTCTGCATCTCTCCAATGATGTAACTCTAGTCCAATTTTGTTCATAATTATGAGTTTTGAATGAATGAGAAATAAACAAAATGTTGCCAGAAACATTTCAGAATGAATGAGAAATAAACAAAATGCTGCCAGAAACATTTTCATCGAACAAAGATACAGGTAGAGAAAATTAGAATGGGTGAGCAGGCCTGATGTAGTCGATAGATTTGGAAATTGCAGCTATTGTTGCCTCTACCGTTGTATGTGCTCTTGTCCTCGTCAACTTAATGATCTCGTGGAGACACAGGAAGGGGAGGTGCTGCTACTATACCTTTCGACCAGTATGACTGATGGTAAGCTCCCATATAAGATGATCACTTAAAGTCTGCTTATTGACGTTAAGCATCTCCAACTATGTAAATCATTAGCTTCACGCATGAAGTAATATAAACATGATTAGTTAATGTACAGAAATCTAGATGGGAGCTAAAATTGTTAGTTGAGTAGTCAGCAATCTCAAAAATATACCGTGCCGATTCAAATTTCGGACACTTAAACTCGAATTTCGGACACTTTATATTTTTTTGACTAGTGCCCTCCACGATCATCTAACATTATTACTTTGTTTCTAACTGGATGTAATATTTAATTAAAAATGAAAGTGTCCGAAATTTGAATCGTCCGAAATTTGAATCGGAACGGTAACCATTTTATATCGGAAACACGGTTAACATTAGTTTCCTTATGGTTTTAATTTAGCCGTATATCAGCATTCTAATGCAAAATCATATTTGAATAACAAAAATATGCTTGATCAAAATTTCGGATTTTTCTTAAAATAGCTTATGTAAATGTGAACTTTTTAAATATTAAACACCATGGTCACTTAAAAATTTACAAAAATAGTGAAAATCACTTTTTTGAAATTTTTGCTCAGAAACGATATTTGAGACCTAACGAGCTCATTAGCTAAGTGGTCACCGTTTTTGCTTACTGAGCAGAAGGTCGGAAGTTCAATCCCAGGCCCGTCTCCTTCCTTGCAATTTTGCACTATGTCATGTTCTATCCCCATTGCTATTATCAATCTGCCAGCAACGTTTACCGAACCTATCCTATGGCTTAACCCTCCCCCACTAACAAAAAAAACCTCCAAACTCCTGTGACACTTATGAGAGGTCGTAGAGTTCTCTGCATCTCTCTTAAGTAAGTGTCCAACTTCCATCTAAGATGCCGAGATTAATCCCATAATCTCGGTCAATACGGTAACGGACCGAGGTGGCAATACTATGGTCTGGGACTTGTACCACCTACAAATTTGTGCAACTTGCTAAAATTATAAATAAATAAATAAAAGGAACGATATACCGGTTTTTGAACAAAAAATATTGTGCAAAATATTGTGCAAAAAATAGTTCAAAAATTTGATCAAAAGTTGTTGTTCAATGACTTTAGTAAAATTTTATGTGCACACTTATAAATTTTTACAGAAATCTGTAAAATGTTACCAAAATCTCAACAGCTGAACGTTCGGTAAACAGTTTCACAGATTTCCTGTACTTTTTCACAAATATCTGTGATTTTTTCACAGATATCTGTAAAAAATTACAGGAAAACTGTAAAACTGTTTACCGAACGTTCAGCTGTTGAGATTTCGGTAAAATTTGACAGAAATCTGTGAAAGAATGTTAGTGTGTGTCACAGTTTATCAATATTCCAAATTTCTGGATGCTGCATGTACACTAGCGCCACCTAGCGACATAATTCCGAATTGGTGTCATTCACCCAGCAGCCCGTGACCTCCTGATCTACTTTGCCGAAGACTTTGTAGTCGGTGCGGGTCGGTCCGTCAAAAACTAGCAGCTTAAGCGCCACTTCTTACGGAGGCTGCACGTTGCGTTCTGTTTGCCTGGAGCACTCACACCAAGAAGATTACTTGATAAGAAATTAGAACTGATCCTGCCAGATTGAGCTCAATTAACTAAACGCAGCGGAACCCTATTCCCAACCAACATAACTCTTATTTTATTTCCTCATTGGCAATGCTGCCATTCGTCACCGAGCAGCGCAACCAGCGGATGGGATGATTCCCTCATTCAAATCCCGACACGCGGGAGATGGGAACGAAATCTAACCTACCACCGAAACAATGTGATCACAACTACTTCAAATTAAATTCTTAGAATGACAGTTTGGTGGCTAGAAAAGATCTTTTTATATTTCTAGATAGAGCTGGAATTAGGGTGTAACAGCTTTTGTAAACTATGACTTCTCTTGATTATTTCTACAAAGTCAAGACTTCCCCTATCAGATTGTTGTGTTGGTTTGCGTGGGCGTGCCTTGAATTCTTAGAAATCATCCACAGAAGTCATTGTTTACAAAAGTTGCTACACGTTAATTCCAGCTATATCTAGATTTCAGCAACGTTAACAAAAGGTAGGTAAACTTGCTCCAGTTCATTGCGTCGTTCATATTGTTTAACTTCTCTTGTCTTCTACTCCTGTTTTGTTTGCGATTTCCAACTTGCTAGCCTAACTGTGCTCATGTGCTTTTCACTCTATTTCACTATCGACAGTGAGTCGTCCATAAACGGGGAATTGGTAAACATTTAGGACGGAACCTCAAATTGCATGGACGCGTTCAGACTCAGCAGTCCGGTCTTAGACGGGTCCGTCCGAAAATCCTCCGTTGTGTCCTTTCCGGACGCCACACTCATATGAAAAATGAAAGGACTCACCAGTTCGTCGGTGTTGTCGCTGTTTAGGCGCCGACCCAAGCGTCGCCGGGAGACGATCTATGGTCTAGTGGATCGATTGCACTGATGTTGGTGATGTTTGATGGCGCGGTTCCTCGGAAACCACCCTAGGACCCCTGTCCCTCCGATGGAGTGACGTGGTAACGAATCTACTTCCTTCTAGCGGCAGTGGGTAAGCCAGGCAAATTTCGTCATAAGGGGAAAGGCGGGTAGAGGAAGTCGATCGATCGATCGAGCGCGAAAGGTTTCTCTCCAGAGTTGCGACCTATCACAATCACGATCGTCAAACAGCTTATGGTAGTAACGCTTTGTACATTCCTATCAATGTGCTCGTTGAAGCTCTCTCCATGACCATCCATCAAGTTGACGAAAGAAGTAAAAAGCAACTGGTGAATGTCGTCTTCGGATGTGATCCATCACCGATCTGGTCATTCCCGACAATCACTACACTCATCTGTGCTCGTTTTGAAGCAGTTATTGCTTTGCTTACTGCTTTGCTTACTGCTTTGCTTACTTATGTGAGTTTCTTGGTGAGTGAGCCCAACAGCTTCCGTTTAACGTTGCCTGCTTTGTTTGTAACTCACACAGTCGCGCCTGCCGAGACGAACTTGGAATGCGTAGGCATTGTTTTCATTTTCTTCTGTCGTTTCGCTTTTTCTCATGATCATACTGTAGAAGTCTTCACTGTTTTCGTTGTGCTTTTCATCATCAGTAGCGAGTGTAACATTTTGCTTGTGAGCAGCGACCATTACTGGTGATTGTTGTGGCTCTACCTCTAACTGCGTGACAAAACGTTCTGTCAGCGAAAGTCGCTTGATGCGTAGACGAGTGTCACGTGAGTTTCATGATATTTTGCATCACTGTTTCTCTCCCTCGTTCGGCTGTACTCCTGGAATCTGGATGGTGATATTGTCACCAACGGCTATTTCGGCGGTCATTAGCATATGCACGGATTGCACAAAATTGAGCACAATTACCTTCAATCTGATTTCTGATATCGCACAAAAGCCTATGCACACATTATGAATCACTATTGAACGACGACTAAGAAATGAAACCACGTTGCTTTTTCTAGCTTACTTTAAAAACTACTTCACGACCTCCCTTAAGTTCACGCACTTACACTTATTAGTCTGGTTTGAGACAAAATGCTTTGGAACAATCAGACTGAGGTAAGTTATCCCGGTCGAATTCCAGGAATTCGATTTTCCCGCGTCATCTTTGGTTAAATTCGGTAGTCTAACAATTATAGCTGATTGGTTGTTCTAGCCAATAGGTCCCAGCTATAGCTATCACTGCCTTGCCTATCTTAAACGAATCCTTTTTGGCCTCGACCTTCAAGGAAATCTTATTCGTGATTTAATTTTTGAAATTTGCAAATTTCCATTCTATTTCAATGAAGGCGTTATTATTTAGAAGTATATCGATAGGTGATTTTTAATTTATTGAAAATGACCATTTATTATCTAGAGAAAGGTCTGAAGAGGGTAGGTTGATAGTTTCGCTAGAGTACGGCAGTATGAAAATCGAATAGAAGTTGAAAATGATCGAAGGGTCATTAATGCGACAGTACTAGCCCACCTAACTCATTCATGAATGTATGAGAATATTTTCCGCATTTCTTCAAATCTACAGGCAACAGTCCCTTCGCATATTTTCAACTTCTATCCAATTTTCAAACTGCCGTACTCTAGCAGAACTATAAACCTACCCTATTCAGACCTTTCTATAGCTAATAAGTTATCACACTAAAGCTTCATGTTAGATAGCATTTTGAACCAACTCTAAAAATCGTACGCTTCACAAGTATGAAGTAAAATAAAACACTTTGAATTTGACCATAAGGTTAAATGGACCACAAATTATTTCATTTTGTTCATAGACGTCAAACTTTGGGAGTTTCTATCGAAACAAAATTTTGACAACTTACGATTATAGCTGCCTATTTGTGACCTTCAGAAGCTTACCCGTCATAGGTCTTAATTCTTCGTGATTGATGATTTTAATGCAAAATACCGCTCATGGAATAATGATTAAAGCAATTCCAATGGTAATATTATAGGGTGTCCCAGAATGTCTAAGCACGAGTAAAAAAAACGATAACGTAACTCTGTTTACAGCAAATTTGATTTTTATTTCGTATTCATGTTCTCTATACTATTCTCTTACAGTTAATAATCACGAACACCACTTTTCCGCCCAGCAATTGGTCGTATAACTTCCGAGCCATCGGTTTGACGGATGCGGCTTGTTTTTCACTTCGTTTTGGATTCTTTTGCTTCTGATCCGTCTTTAGACCCATTCTTGCCTTGACCCGCTGGACGTTTCTCTTCGAGAATCTCACTTTTTTAGCCACGTCTCGAACTGAAGCACTTTTCTTGCGAGTGAAAGCTTGCCCGATTTTCCGGTCAAGATATCGGTCAACAGGGTTCGGTTTACGTCCAGATTTTTGCTTGTCATGGAAATTTGCTTCATCACCATACTTCCGAATCCCGTTTTGAACAGCTCCGATGCTTACACCTTCCAATTCCGCTAATTGACTCAGAGAAATGTTGGGGATAGTACACCATTTGTGCACGATCTGTTTGCGCATTTCCCGAGAAATGCTTCGCATTTTCACGGAAATCTAAAGAACCGACACTTGCGATACACGAAACTGTTGGTCGAAATGTAACCATTGATTCAGCGTGATAATCAGCTGTTCAAACGTCATCTGAAACAAGCAGGGGTGTTCCAAAGTCGTGCTTAGACATTCTGGGACACCCCAGTTATATGTTTGATGACTGAACTTTCTTTAAGTAATACCTAGAATTAATTGCCATTCTTGTAAAATTGTAACCTACTTCTTTTATTTATTTTCAAAACAAACAAACAAATAAAAGAAAAACTATTTAAAAAAAAATATTAAGAACTGCTAGGATTAAAGGCAAGATTAAGTACCGATTAAAGGTAAACAATTTTTCCGAAGACCGGGCAAACTTTGGCAATTGTGGTAAATTTTGCATTGCCAATCCCACGGCAATTGAATGTTTTACCGAAATGTTCGCCTAAGGCTTGGTTGTTGGATTCTCGGTTCCCCTCTTCGGAAAAGTTGTTCAGATTGGCAAAACCTATCCTGAAGTAAAGAGTTCAGTTCAGAATTCACTCACCAGGCAGTGTGACATTCATTTTGAATTGTTTACCCTCAGATGGATAAGATAGAAGTTTTCCGTCTTCAGCAATGTTGTTCAGATAGGCAAGAACTATGTCGAGGTAAAAAGTTCAGCACATAACTCACTGGCGTTCGTGTAATATTAACTTTTAATTGATTGTCCTAATTTATCATCTTGACTAGATAGTAGGTTCCCATCGTGGGCAAAGTTGTTCAGATAGACTAGACCTATGCTATGGTAAACAGTTTAACTCAACTAACTAAGTAAATAGAATATCGCTCTCATCAGCAATATTGGTCAGAAATAAATAGTCCATTAGTTTCCAACTCTGTTCAGAAGATTCATGTCATTCACATTTAGATAGAAAGACGCAATTCAATTTCTTTCGTTTATTTAAAAATGTTTTCTCAAAAATTAGATACGGTTCATATCAGTCACTTTTGTTCACCAATAGTCTAGGATATGTCTTGCCCATCTAAACAAGTTTACCGAAGACGGAAACCTTGTATCAAGTTCATATGTTAAGTAAGGGCAAACAACGGAAATTTAATGCCACAATAGTGTCCCTGGTGACTGACTTCTGAGCTGAACTCTTTACCATAATATAGGTCTTGTTCAGATATGTTTCAGGAGACGTTTTTTTTTTTCATTTTCGGCATCCTTATACCTTCTAGAATGTTGTGTATGTTGTGCATGGAATAGCAGAATGAATGTAAGCCACTGTTAGTCTTGTGTTAAACGCTCTTGAATATGAATCAAATATTTAAACGCGTTTTTCATTTTTTCTACCTTGCGAGGCAGGGGTCTCGGAGACAATTTGATCAATTTAGCTGATTCTTCTGTCCACGATTAATTTTACTAATTATCGGCGACTAAATAGGCCTGCATTTCCTGTACCATCCCATGAAGCACGCTGCATGCTCATCAATCTACAAACTAAAGGAACACACAGTGGTTGAAATCACCATTTTCGTGTGTTTAATTAATAGCTTCTTTATTATGGAATTTAGAGATATAATATCTTCAGAGAAGTGTTTCAATACGTTACTGCGCTTACTTTGATGTTTTAAGTTAAAAGATTAATCCTCCTCAAGGTGAGATAGAAAATTTATTTTTTCAACTATTCAAGATCAGTGATGGAAAAGTTCGCAAAAACTCAGTATGACTCGGGAACTTTTCCCTTGGTGAACTTCGTGAAATATCGCTAACTTTTCCAACACTGTTCAAGATACAGGGTTGGTGTCTTGGACTAAGTTGTAGAAAATTTCATTGTCAAACAACTTTGCCGAAGACACTTAATTGATTTCTTTTATACTTTTCAAGATATTTGAATAAAGAACTCAAAACAATGATTATTTATTTTCTCAGAGTGCTGACAACGCTGTCTCACAAGTGACAAGAACATCTCGGAAAAATTAATAATTTGGGCTGTTTTTTAAATAATATTCAAAATGTTGCCCAAACTTAATGCAATTATTCTAATGTTCATAAAAAATATATTTTTTTTTTTAGAAATCTAAAAAGGTGTTTCCCCCTCCTAAATTAGAGCAAATTAAAAATAATTGCCACACTGGCGCCACCTAGTGAGTGCCTTCTGAATTAAACTCTGTTCCTTAAGATAGACCATTACCATAAGAACATCTTTGCTGAAGAAGGAAAGCATCCATATGAGCAGCATCTGTAGATTTCGCAACTTGATCATTTACGTTTTAGCGTCATCTAGCATGGATATTCTGTCATACACTATCCGTAGTTTCGAAGATCTTGTATTCCTGCATATATTCGCGAAAGGAAGCATCATCCTATTTGATTGGAATTTCGTGATATATATCTCTTCCATCAAAATATGCCACTTTATAGGTATATTTTTACAATGACCCCTCCCTATGAGAGATCCAATCCCTAAAATAAACTTTGGTAATTTGAATTGAAATTCCATTGGATTTACTTTACAAATCATTAAAAATTTCAAAAATCCGTTGAACCTTCACTGATATATGACAATTTGACCCCAAGGTGCAGACAACGTAGTTTTTTTTTATGGCACAGGCGCAGGGTTAACTGCAATTTGGCACTTTAAACCAACCTATCAGTTTCACTTACCACTTCCTCATTAAATGAAGCAATAGCTCCTGTTTGCTCCACAAATACCCGCTTATTTCTATTTCCAACAGATTCCACTTCAACAACTCCCGTTAAGCAAAACATAAAGGCTCAGAATTAACCCTCAGCAGTAAAACCAAAGCTCCAAATGATCCCCTTTTCAACAGGTGCCGTCAAGAACATTATCTCTCCTTAACCTTATGGCAAAACCTTTTCCACCCATCCATCGCATCGCCACCCGACGGCTTAAAGTTACGCAACCATTCTGCTACCGAGCGGCTAATCCAAAGCATCCCACATCTGCGACAGTTGCCAAGAAGCAACAGATGAAAAGCAATAAAACCAAGAGTGCACACCATTCTCGTAACCAGGATAACCAACCCAAGCGGCCAACAAGAAAGCAGCAAAGTTGGCACACAGTTGAATGTGCGGGTGCTTTTATTGCTTCTCAAACCCCGGACCCTAATTTGCCTATTCTGCTGTCGCTTCCTACTCCCACAAAGCACCCGTTTCTTAATGTGCCATAATGTGTTCCATAAGGTCAAGATTGAATATAATCCCAACAGCGTGTCGCTGTCGCTCCCGTAGCAGGAGCCAAGCGAAACGAGCCAAGGAGAAAAAAAAAGTTGTGGGTGTAAATCTTGGTTGTGTAGCTCCTTTTTTTTGTCATCCGGGGGAGCCTGGAGGTGGTTCGCATAATGTTGTCAACCGTAACCAACCGTAATAACCGCGTTACTCAGTAGAAATTCGCGAGGTTGACTTGCAAGAGCAACAAAAAAGTATTGTCGGACAGATTTACAGACCGACCGAGTTGATGAGGGAGTATATCCTTTGGTTTTGCCATGCAGAGGACAGAATCGTCGTTAATATGATACGAGTGATTTAACTATAGGAAGGAACGAAGTGGGGTTGTAAGTAAAAGCAAACCGAAGTAGACTTACCTTAACACTTTGATCATCTAAGTCATGAACTAGGATTTTCCGCCTCTTGTGTCTTTTCTTCTTACAGTGTCGATGGTGGTGATGTCTGGCAAAGAGAGAAAGAGAAGCGAAAAGAATAAAAAAAAACGACACGAATGAGGTGAGAAGTTAATTGATTTTGCTTGTTTTTTTTTTTGCTCCTGCCCATTCTTGATGGGGAGGGATTTTCCCAAAGTACGCGACAGCAATGCCCTGTTGATACACGTAAAACAGTAGACAGTACACGTTGGAAGTTTGTGGAACTCTCATAAACAAAAAATTTAAAAAATATGATTCAATCACAGACAAACAGACGTAGCACTTCATTGTGTCATTCGTTCACGTCTTTTACGGTTGATTTGAATATTATCAGTTCCGCGAACTACTTGCCGCAGCGCTGGCACCGGATCACTTTGACGTTTCGATACATTATATAGAACTTGTTTGCAGTATTGTTTGCGAGTTAGCGAACAAGCTTGTTTTCCGCGAGAAGCCCAAGAGATGTCGTTACTGAGGTCCTATGTTTTGAGATACTATGTTTTCAAAAAAAAACATTTTCAAACAGTTACGTCTGTTTGTCTGTGATTCAATCCTCTCCCGATCTAATAATTTACGTTTATAAACTTGAAAGTGAGCTGATTAAAGTTAGCATCATACACACAGAATAATTTCACACGAAACACGTTTTACCTGTAACGTACATCTTGTGAGAGTAATGTTCCTTATTTTTTTTGTGACTGACTTTTGTATCATAATTGTACGCTTGCAGTTGTCGGTCTGGAAGCAACGATCTGTACATGATATTTTATTTGTACGTATTCGAACTTTTGTCCATTCGACCTTTTGTCTATTCGGACTTTTGTCTAATTTACCCTTTTCCATTCAGCCTTTTGTCCATTCGACTATATCTACGTTCAAACCAACCGCTTTTCACTTCGACCTTTTGTCCATTCAATCATTTGTCTATGCCCTATGTGAAACATGGTTTTCTTCTGAAGATGAACTTAACTTCAACGATTTTAACATTATCCGCCTGGACCGAGATGATTCATGATGGCGTACTTTTGGAGATTAAAATGGCTACCCCTTCTATAAAATCTCAATCCCAACAAATTCAGGCATTGAAATTGTCGCTTGCCAAATAAATGTGAAGAACAAAGATCTTTGCATAGCTTCTGTATATGTCCCTCCAAGGACTTCCATAAACCGCCGTCAGCTTTGGAGTTCAGTTACTATACTCCTATCTCCAGTTCTAATACTGGGCGATATGAACTCACACGGTACTGGCTGGGGCGAATCATACGATGACAATAGATCCCCATGGTAGTTATCACTTACCAATTATTATTTCAATCAAATGTGGTCATCAAAAATCGGATCAGTCAATTTTTTGTTCCTTTTGGCCTCACGAGGAATATTGATTGGAAGAAAAATGCATCGGCGGTAACTCTTGGTATTGACTCTACTGATCCTCTGCCACCATTGGAAGAGTATAGTTTCTTTACCGAACTGAAAGCGCAATTACAAGCTACAAAAGCGCATTAGAAGCTCTGAAACGACGTGTTCCAAGTGCATCCTTCAGAAGAAGACCCGCCACCCCTGGATGGGATAACAAATGTACAAAGTTGTATCTAGAGAAATCCGATGCCTTTAAAGATTCTCGTAGACATGAAAGATCTGAGCTTTTTGAAAAGTATCTAAAGCTTGAAAAAAAGCTTAAAAACTTATTGAAAGCACACAAAAGAAATTACTGGCGTACTTATATCGAGCGACTTTCTAGAGAAACCTCGATGACAACGCTATGGAAAAAGGCTCACTATATGCGAAACCGCTCATCCTCCAATGAGAGTGAAGAATACTCCTCTCAATGGATATTCGACTTCGCTAAAAAGGTTTGTCCAGACTCTGTCCCAGCACAACCGACTTTACGGGATACAGCCTGAAGTAACGGTTCCCTGGAAGAACCATTCACAATGCTGGAATTTTCAATGGCGCTTCTTTCATCAAATAACTCTGCTCCAGGAAGCGATATGATCAAATACGGACTTCAAAAAACCTCCCCGATAACGCTAAAAGTTGATTACTTAACCTGTATAATTCCTTTATGGAACTCAATATAGTTCCACCAGCATGGAGACAGGTTAAAGTAGGAGCTATTCAAAAGCCTGTTATCATGCCTGAGGAAATTATTAGAAAAAATTATCCTATCAAGACTTGACCATAGGATTGAATCAAACAACCTGATTTAAAATACGCAATTTGGTTCCGAAAGAGTAAAGACACAAACGATTGTCTAGCGTTGCTTTCATCTGATATTCAACTGGCCTTTGCGCACAAGGAGCAATTCAGTTTCCATAGACATACTGTCAGACAGTCTGCACTGTAGTGGATTACCCGGTATTTTAAATAATTTCTTGTATAATTTGCTGTCAGAAAAAAAAAATTACCTTCAATCTTGGTCAACTGACAACTTCTAGAATTAGTCTCTTACTTTATAATTTCTATGTCAAAGATATTGATAACTGATAAGATAATCGATGCACGCTTAGACAGCTTGCAGACGATGCCGTGGTTTCCCTGAGGGGTGCACGTGCGGAAATCTTGCAACGACCATTGCAAAATTCCCTAAATAATCTGTCCTTCTGGGCCAGAAATTTGAGGATCGAGTTTTCATCGCAAAAAACTGAATTGGTAGTGTTTACAAGGAAGCGGTTTCCAGCCTTACTGCATCAAAATATTTTGGGCAGAGAAATTACTAAATCTTTGAGAATCAAATACCATGGAGTCTGGTTTGATTCAAAATACACATTACGTATTTGAAACAAAAGAGTCAACAAAGGATCAACTTTCTACGATCAATTTCCGGGACATGGTGAGGTGCTCACCTGAAAGACCTCATTTAACTATAGTTTATAAAACGACTTTTTTTTAGTTCTTGAGTGTGGCTTTTTTTTTTGCTTCCTCTCGGCAAGAAAAAGCCACCTAATCAAATTGGAACGTATTCAATATCGTTGTTTACGTATTGCCCTTGGCTGTATGCATTCAACACACAATATGATCCTAGAGGTTCTAGCGGGCGTAAAACCCCTGCAGAACCGTTTCTGGGAGCTCTCATTAAGAGTACTGATCAAATGTAGTGTCAGTAACATCCTTGTGATTGAATACTTCGAAGGAATGCTCGAATTGAGCACCCAGATTCGAGTGAGTCTACCTTAATTATATGTCATCGGATATTAGCCTTCTGTGCTATAATCCCCCCTCCCCCTCGTGTACGCTTTTACTAACTACAGTTCACCCATTGACTATGATCTCTCCATAAAACTGGCTATTCAAGGAGTTCCAGATCAACTTCGACCTATCTCAATTCCCCGTATTTTTGCTGAAAAGGACCAACAAGTAAATTGCAAAAGAAGATTTTTCACTGATGGATCCACTTGCTTCAGTGTCTTTATTGAATACTCAACCGCCTTCCGGAAACTTCAGGTACCTTGTTCTGTTTATGTTGTTGAGCTCGCAGCAATCAACTTCACATTGGGGATAATTTCCGACATGCCCACAGATCATTACTTCATCTTCTCGGATAGTCTCAGTTCGATTGAGGCTTTTCGGTCGATGAAACAAGGTAGGCACTCATCTTATTTCCTTTCAACGGTAAGGGAGCAGATGAGTTTGCTGGTCGAAATATCATATAGGATTACCTTTGTATGGGTCCCCTCACATTGCTCAATCCCAGCCAATGAGGAGGCAGACTCTCTCGCAAAGGTGGGCGGTCAACAAGGCGAGATTTATGATAGAAGAATTTCACATAATCAGCGTTGGAAAATATCGCGATATTTCACGTTGTTCACCAAGGGAAAAATTCGCGAGTCATAGTGAGTTTTGGTGAACTTTTCCAACACTGCACATGATGAATTTTTCCCATTAGTCAGAGTTCTTTTCTAAGTTGGCAAAACGATTGGACAAGTAATTCTCTTGGGCGGTGTTTACATTCCATTACTCCAAATGTTTCTTCGAGAGCGTGGTTCAAAGGTAAGTTCATTCGCGTGATGTCAAGACTTATGTCCAACCACTACTCGCTAAACGCAAATCTCTACAGAATAAACCTCGTTGACCGGGTATGATGACATCGATCACACAGTTTGGCATTATCCGGGTAATGACACCTCCAGAGCACGACTATTGGATACCCTAGTGGCCCGCGGTAGAGAACCCCTTTCCGTGAAGCAAGAGATGTATTGGGAACCCTTGATCTTCCCTACATACAGGCGATCTACGAATTTCTTTGTTTGTCTGATGTTAGAGTTTGATGTGACCATCCCCTTCTTTCCACACTTTTTCCAGCCATTGTGTCCTTGTCTTATTATCCTCCTGTTTCTGTGCTACTTGCCCCTGCCCATGCACCGATTTAAAGAAATATCCAAATTCAGACCAGTCATGAAAATTATATCCACAATCGTTCAACCTCCACTGTGTTCTGATCGTCGTTGGATCCGCGTCTCGGCCCTGAAAGTACTCACCTATGCTTATGTCTTCTCCTATGTTCAGGCACTATCGAATCCCGGTCCGGTTCAAGCTGCAGCGAGACGTCATACATAAAGTCCTCGTCGTACGGGAATTGGCTGAAATTGGTTCCGAGAAAAAAAGAAGCTGTTGAACTAAGAGCCAAAACAGACCCTATCTACCGTAATCCCCATCACGATTCCAGCTCTCGATGGGCTCTTTAGGGGGTGCCGTTTTGAGGATACGGAAGAAAAAAAAAAAAAAACAAAAAAAAAGAATGTGAAATGGTACAGAAAAACGTGCAATTTTCTGATATCCCTTTACAGACGGTCGGGGTGTCAACTTACATCGGTTGATTTGGTGGTCGACTGAGGATACAGTGCTGTAGGCCGCCTCCACCGGTTCCTCCTCCACCGGAGCTAGTGGAAGGAAATACAATTACCGGGTCTGAGCAGCGCTTCAAGTATTCTAGAACAGGAGGATGAGAGACAAAGTTACTTTGAGAAAATCGACGCTCTTGACACCGAGGACAGAAGACGAGAGATGGGGGTGTGGTGCATGATGGGAAACTAGAAGGTACACACGGAACAAAAGAAACGTGAAACAAATACGGTCGATCGTCCACCCACACACGCGCCGGCTGCCAGTTGCCAGCTGTGGTTTTATGAGGCTATAATAGCAAATCATTGTTTGTTGTTCTTGGACGTGCACCACAACAATATTCAGCATTTATGTGTGTACAAAAGTTGGCCCAAGGCTCTGCCCGGTGCAATTTTGATCGATGATGAACGTTGTTGCTTCAAAAAACCCGGTAAATCGAACGTTGCTTCTCGAGAGGACGTCAGCAGCACTTGTACACAGCTTGACCTAAAGCTAACAAATAAAATGAAAAAAAAAAGACAGAGTGTTTGTGTGCATTGCTATTTGTGGTGAAGTGTGATGGTTCGTGAGTTCTGTGCCATTAGTGGTGGGAAATTTCTACGTTCATTCAGTTTGTTGTTTGTTCCGGTCGGAAATTGTATTCCAATGTTTTATTATTATCATGTGAATTAATTATCATTCTTTGGCAACTTGTTTCCATAAATAAATGTTTTTGTTTAAACGCATTAATTTCAAACAATTAATTGTGATTCAATATATGTTTGCTTCGATGTTATTCCTTAATCAAAGAAAATATTTTGATAAGTGCTTCAGAGAACTTTTCGACAACGACAACAAATAGCAATATTTTTTAATTCTTCAAACGAATTACACAGCGGTGCTGCTGGTGTAGTGGTAAGCGTGATTACCTCTCACCCAAGCAGTCCTGGGTTCAATCCCAGTCGGCACCGCCGGGATGTTCTGAGGTATAATATCTCTGATCACGCCTTCCTTTGGAAGGGAAGTAAAGCCGTTGGTCCCCGGTTCATGAGTTGATGGGTCGATAGGTAGGGTCCAGGTGTGTGCCTTTGTGCTGCCTTCCTGGCGTCGGTAGCATTGGTGCTGAGCACGGAAAACAAGATCGACGGAAAACAAATCAAGGAAAAAACGAATTACACTTTTGAAACAATTCCATGGATATCCATCTCCATCAATTTCGTCTAGATGAACGCGTCATTGGAACGGAACTAATGGTTATTTTTGGTTGCTATTGAAAATTAAGTCGGTTGCTAAATTTATGTATGAGCCCAAATTAGGGGCATTTAGACCGACATTACTTCAATTTCCCCTACATAAAATATAATATCAACCTATCTGAAATGAAAACATTAAGTGATTAGGTGTCTTTTTTTAGAATCCTGAAAATGGTCCAATTTGCCCGCATTCCCTCTTACACTGCTGATTTTTTTTAATTGCTGTCATTTTGACAATTTTCTGATTTTGATTACATGGGATAATATTCAGAAATTTTGACGGGGATTTTTTTTTGTTTTAGTAAAATGGTTTAGTATTTATTATGTTTCCCGTTTTTAATGTTTGAAAAGAACCCGGACCCTACCCGAAGTAATTCTGCTGGAAAATTCCTCTTCAATCCTTCAGATTCTTATAGAAATCTGCTTTGAAGTCGATTCGGATTAAAGATTTTCTGCCGCCATGGCGCCTAAGCGCAAAAGTAAAGAGCAATCTCTTGATTACCCTTCTGATGAAATTAATTTGAGCAATCAATTTAATTTGCTCACGGAAAAGGTCCCCCTATTGTGATAACCACTTCCGATTTCCATGCTCTTCGCACGGAACTTTTGAACTTCGCGAAATTCAAGTTTTCACTTCAAATTGGCCATCGGGGTGAATGCCGCGTATTGGCTGAAACCTTGGACGGATTCAAACGTCTTCTCAAGTATCTTACTGCCCTAATAAACAAATACCATAAACGAACTGTATCCCGGATGCGTAAACTATCCCACAAATGGTTTGGATGATACTCCGAACACGTCGTTAAGCTCTCTTTTATGCTTATTTTTATTAGGGTGAGAAGAAGCACAATTTTTTTACTTACGACACCAACACTGAACGTGTGTTCAAGGTTGTCATGAAAAGACTGCCTAGTGGTGAATCCCTGGATCAGATCAAAGATGAACTGGCAAAATTACTTGGAGTTGTGCCACTCCAAGTAATCAAAATGAAAATGAAATCCCGTCCTGGCGATTCGCGCAACGGGATTTCTAATGATTTTTATTTAGTTCCCTTCAAGTCTAGTGAACTAAACAACCTTAAGGCCTAAAAAAAGCTAGCCTTATGCTCCATGTCCGAGTGAAGTTAGAACACTTCAGGAAGACTGGAGAAAATTTCCAAAACCTCACCCAGTGCCGTAAGTGCCAGGGATGGGTTCACGGAACAAAAACTTGGTACATGCCAGCTAAATGCATGAATTATGGTGATTCCTCTCACGCAAAGGACGACTGTCCTGTGAAGGAAGATCCTAAGAAATTTAAATGTTCAAATTGTGGTGAAAACCACAAATCCAATTTTTGGGAATGTAAGACTCGCAAAGCGATCCTACAATCTCGTTCTAAGTGACAGGTATGTAACGCTTCACGTTCCTGACCAGGTACAAATTCCTCTGCTGTTAACAACGGTCTACGAGTAACAAATTCGTCATGTCATCAAGCATAGTTTACTAGTTTATCCGATTAATTCGCATAAAGGTCAAAATTTGGCGTTATTTCCGATGAAAATTAATCATCATGCGATGAAATCCATTCTTATAAGCGACTTGGACTAAATCTGCATCATTTTATGATTTTATCTGTGAATTATTAAAAGACTTTCGGTTGCATTTAAACCAAGAATGATTGTAGCACGTTTGATCGCTTGTTCATGATCTGTATAATGTTTTATTGGATATTCAAATTCCATATTTGAAAATGATAATGTTTTGAGGCAAACCAATCTTTTTTTTTCGATAAGGCAGGCAAAAACAGATATTTATTTTTTGAACCGACCATCTCTGATTTGTTTGAAACTTTGCGTAAGTATTTCAAGCTGAACATTGCATTAGGTCCTAAGTAACATTGACAGATTCTCTTCGTCGACTTCCTCTTTGTATCCCCACGGCCATGTAAAGACATTTCCAAGTATTTTCAGCACACAGATCGATAAAAGAAGCTTTTCCTGCGCTTTGGTACGGCGTCGTTGTGCCAATTTGGTCGTGGCACATTTCGAGTATGAGGGAGTGATTGCAGTTAGATCAAAAGTGCCTGAGAAAAATGCAAGCACTTTCGCGGATTACCCGGAGTTCCGATAGTGAAGGTATGATCACAGACAAGCAGACATAACATGCTTAATATGTTCATCGAAATTGCTTTTAACGTTTCTTAGTTGGTACTACAGCCACTTGTGGCGTGCATAATCAATTTCCTAGCGTTTTAAGTTTACACGCTACAATCATCTGTCGAATGTACACAACAGATGGCGGTAGTGTTTACAATGATAAATGTTCAATGTGTTGCGTCTGTTTGTCTGTTTCTCTGTTTGTAGTAGCACACAAAACAAGGAGTAGCAATTTCAAAGTTGTATGTTTTGTGGAAGCTGACATTTGTGCCTTTAAAGTTTCACTCTAAGGCTTCCTTAGAGTATCATCTTAAGCTGACATTAGGGACATTAACATTAAGTTGATTAATCCGCCACTACGGATAACGTATGTAGGTGAAATAAACAACGGGGCCTCAGATGACCTAGTTTATAGGTGAAATCGTGTAAAGTTTGACATCTTTAAAACTGTTCCAACTTTTGAATAGTATTGGTTAGATGGATTGAAGTTCTCTGCTATTTTATTTACCGCAAGGAATTTAATTAAATGAGCATTACACATCGACCTTCCCAAGTAACCAACAAGCCCGATAATTCGCCTTTTTTGCATTATAAGGCTAATATGTGGCTTATATAAAGCTTTGCATACCTTATGTTAGCCGTGTATCAGCCTTATATTGCAAAAAGGTGAATTAGCGAGCTTGTTGGTTACTTGGGTTAAAAAAAGACCACACGAGTTGAAACACATAATTTGGTATTTTGCCACACTAAAGGGTGTCCACGATGAAATTGCCACACACAAAATTGATTCGCAAAATTCGAGTTTTCATCCGATTGCCATCAAATTTTTAGAGATTGAAAAATAACTATTAAACTTCATTTTACCATTTTACTCGTATTTTATTTACAGTCCATACGCAAATGCCCGCACCTTGGCCTTAACCCCGGCCATAAGATTCTGCACAAACTGTGAATCAACCGTTTTTTGCATGTAAACCCATACTTTCTTCAGTTCCTCGACTGTCTTCACTACCTTAGGTCGTTTAAGAAGGTGCTGTTTCATAATCGCCCAGTACTTCTCGATGGGGCGGAGCTCCGGAGTGTTGGGAGGGTTGAACATTTTCGGCACGAAATTGACCTTATTGTCCGCATACCACTTCAGCACGTCCTTGGAGTAGTGGCATGAGGCCAAATCCGGCCAGAAGATTGTTGGGACGTTGTGGGCCTTTAGGAGAGGAAGCAGCCGCTTCTGGAGGCACTCTTTTATGTACACCTGTCCGTTCATCGTGTCCTGGGTCACGAAAGGTGCACTCCGCTTCCCGCACGTGCAGATGGCTTGCCAAACCAGGAATTTCTTCGCAAATTTGGACATCTTCTGAGTGCGGACATGCTCCGGAACGCTGAACTTATCCTTGGCCGTGAAAAACAGGTTGCCGGGGATCTGTTTGAAGTCGGCCTTCACATATGTTTCGTCGTCCATGATGCAGCATTCAACTTTCGTCAGCATGTTGAGGTACAACTTCCTGGCACGGGTTTTGGCGGACTTGTTCTGCTTCTCGTCGCGATTAGGGGCCTTTTGTACCTTGAACGTTCCAAGCCCAGCCTTAGTGTTGGCCTTCTGGACAAAACTTCGGCTTAGGTGCAGCTTCTTAGCCACATCCCTAACGGAGGCGTTCGGATTTCGGTTGAAGGCCCCAACTACGCGGTTGTGATTTTTGGTGTTGTACGGAATACTTTTTCCTTCCCTTCTGGGCTTCCGATCGGTGGTCAACCGTTCCTCGAACCGCTTAATCACTCGCGACACCGTGGAATTCGCGATTCCCAACGTTTTAGCGATGGAACGATGCGAGAGATCCTTGTTCTCGTGATGAATGCGCAAGATTTTATCACGCACGAGCTGTTCTTTCGACTCCATTTCCGCGAGTTTTGATCACAGGACTTTAAAACTTGCAGGATGTAAATAATGCACTATGAACTAAATCCACCCAAATTTTCATTAAATTCTACCCAACGGTTAAAAAGTTAGAGCAATTTCATAGTGTGGCAATTTCATCGTGGACACCCTTTATTTAACATCATACAGCCACCGCAACATATTTTAAAGGAGTTTGTATGTTATGCGCCCAGCCTATCGTCCGTTTTCATTCCTTTAAATCTCTAAACCACGTCTCCCCCGAATGAAAAGAGCTACTCCCGTCAACACATAGTGCACTACTCGATTGTGGTATGCGTGAGTAACACCCGAACAGTCCAACTGTTTTCACCCAGGTATGAAATCTCTCTCTCTCCTTTGTCTCTTTCTCCTACCAAAGATAAGAGACACGCATAGACAGTATGTTTTGCACCACTCTAAGTTTCTTGGCCATCCCTGTACAAAACTCCCTTAAGTTTTACAAAATTTCCTCAACTTCACTGAATTTATTCAGAATTCCATATTTTCCCAACTCTTTTAAATTTATGAAGCTCTTTGAGCATCTTCTTCTTCTTCTTCTTCTTCGCATTTCAAGCTTATTGCATATCGCATATTAGCTTATTGCGTGCTCTCAACTTAGTGTTCTAGATGCACTTCCACAGTTATTAATTGAGAGCTTTCGATGCCTGTACCATTTTTGCATTGGTATAATTGTGTGGCAAGTCCAATCATACTTTTATGCCCAGGGAAGTCGAGACATTTTCCAACCCGAAAAATTCCTTGACCGGACCGGGAATTGAACCCAGCCACCTCCAGCATGGTCTTGCTTTGTAGCTGCGCCTTTACCGACTGAGCTAAGGGAGGCGCCGAGCATCTTAGAACCTCTGGAAAGACCTTCATCATCTACAAATATTCTTGACAAAGTTAGTTGAAATTTATCGAAGAAAAATCTTGAGATTTTTTGAAGAAAGATCTTTGACAAACTGCAGCGAAGCTGCTTAAGCTGAATCGAGGATCCCTGAAATCCTTCGAAGTTTACTGAACTATTTTTATATCTTTTACAAAATTCCCTGCACTTATATGAAGTTTTATGCAGCTCCTGAAAATGCTACAAAATTCACAAAACTTCTACGAAATTTCTTGAACTTGTACGTAATTCCCTGAACTAATCCAGGCTCATTAAGCTTCAAAAAAGTGTCCTGAAATTATATAAAGATCCCGAACAATAATGAGGTTCCCTTAAAATTAAATAATGTTTAACTTCTACGAAGATCCCAACACTTAAGTAGAGTTCCTACTTCTACGCAGTTTTCTGAACTTTTCCAAAGCTCCCTGAGTTTCTACGAATTTTTCTGCAGCTCTATGAAGTTCGCAGAATTTTTACCAAGTTTCGTTAATTTTTACGATTTTCCCTGAGCTTCTTAGAAGTCCTTAAAGTTTTAAAAAGTTCCCTGAGGTTAAACAAAAATCCTGAACTCTTGGTCAATTTACAGAGCCTGAAGACGTCTTATTATGCTATCGGTTTAATTTCGATATAATATTATAGTATAGAACATTAAGAAAAGTAGACATTCATAAAAAGCAATAAAAATAAAAAGTAACCTCGCAAAATATTTGCAAATATCGCATAAACTTTAAAGAATTTCAGGTCAGAAACATCATCTTAATATTTTCAAATATATAACGCAATTTTCGTGAAAAAAATATAAAAGTTTCAATTTCAATACTTTCCTATTTCCAGTTCCATTCCATTTCCAACTTACCAAGTTTCAATTTTTGTTCCTTCATGTTTCAAAGTCCACGTGGTGCCTCACAAGTTCTAAACATTTACCAAATGCAATACCTACAATCAACCAAACCAATTCCCAAACCCCGAAGTTGCATACTTACTGTACTTCCTCTTGTTCAGCTTCTCCTCGTCGCTCTCGTTCAGCTCCCCCGCCAGCAACGGGTCATCGCCGTAATCATCCAGACCAACAACCATCCCACTGCTGCAGGGTGGCATCGCTGCAGCCGACGACACTGTTCGATGTGCACCGAAGTTTTCCCTCCGACTGCGGCCACTTCCGTGCCTCGCTTGTTCCGACTGTTTCCCCTGCTGGTGATAGTGCAGCTCCACGTCACAGCTCGATTGTCTCAGAAATCCGTGGCGCTGCTTCCGACTACCTCCCGCCGTTTCGCTGCTGGTAATGATTGTCGTCGTTGATGCTAGTTGCTGCATTTTCGATTGATTGCTACTAAATTCCTGCGTTTGTGATTGTTGTTGCGTTTGAGCTTGTGTGGCGGATCGACCTCCGCCGCCAGCGGCGGACAGTCGATGCAGCTTGATCATATCACTAACCGGCAACGCGGACTGCCGCATCGATATCACAGGCAGATTGGGAGATGTGAGTTGGTTAAAGCTTTCGATCAGTCCCGGCGTTGGCGGCGGCGAGGGGTCTGCGCTGTAGATCAGCTTTGCGGTTGTCATCGTCGTCGTTGTCGTCACCGCCGCGGTCGGGATCAATTTGTTCTTCCTACTAGCGCTAGTACTACTACTGCTATCGACTACGGCTAACGATGACTTCTTGTGAGTACTGCTTCGTTTGCTGTCGCTCAGAGTCGTTTGCTTATCCTTCGGTATCACAATAGAGTTACAGTTGCTAAGATTGCTAGTGGCGCTGGCGTCGTTGCCTGCGGTCTCTCGACTGAGATCGATCACGAATGAGGTGTCTTCGATGTCTTTCTTCGATTTCGTCGCCACGGGATTGGGCGATGTCGTTTGGTAGGTGGCGGTGCTAAAAGTAAGATGGCGAGCTTCGGTCGGTTTCTGGCGAGGAAGGATTGGGCTGTTTTGGGCACTGATGGATTTCGCCTCCAGGAGCCGCAACCGATGGGAAGCCGTACCAAAGAGCGACGGTTGACGGGATGTCTCCGGGCGATATTTGCTAACATTCTTAATTATGGGAACCGGTTCGGAAGCTATGCTTCGCTTCATTTCGGAAATTTCACTATTATCCAGCTCGATGGATACGTTCGTTGCGCTGTCCTCGAGGTCATACTGGGTACTAAGCGGATCGGAATGTGGTTCTATTTCTATGGATACACTTACTGGTTCTAACGTACTGCATCGTTCCCGAAATCGGAAATCATTCGATTTGATGGATTTCCTGTCGTACTCTAAAGATTGTGCTATAGCTTCACTTTTCGATGGCAGTTCGTCCGTGCCGCCCATCGCTTCCCCGCCGCTATCGTCGTCATCATCGATGTCCAGCTCCAGATTCACCACTGTCACACCGTTTGTCTGCCCGGTGGCTCTTCTATTACGGCCCACTTCCGAATCCGATTTTGATTGATAGTCCTCTCCGGTGCCAATAGCCACAACATTGCCATGGGCATCGACCAGCGAGGACAAATCACCAATCTCGACAATAACCTCGTCAGCGCCATCGCTTGTGGTTGAATTTTCCAACGGCAAGCCACCGACTGCCCCGACAATCCCATCCCCTTCCTGTTCGTCTCGCTCGGCATCCTTCACTGTTCCATTCCGCTTCTTACCCTCACCACTACCGTTCTTGCTGACCTTCTTGCAGGACTTCCTGCCAAACAAAATCCGTCTGATTACCCTCGACTTCTTATTACGTTTTTTCAGTTCACATTCACGCTTGATAGCCAGTATCTTGTTCTCGACCAGCGTCGAAAAGACCGCCTCAAACTTTATCGCTCGGCTCAAATCTTCGTACGTGTCGGTGCATACCGCCTTGTCAACCTTCATCTTTTGTACCTAACCTTGAACCTAGAACGGCGGCAGGAAGCGGACCAGCAGCGGTAGCGCATCGGTCCCCTTTCACCTGCTTGCCGCCCTGTCTCTTTTCACCTGATCGTCCCTTGCCGACGGATCTCCCAAAAATCCCAGCTTGTCCCGATTTTATCGACAACTACCACAACTGTTTTGGAACGTGCTGGCGCCGCACTTCTTGTTTAGCATTTCACACAGACTTATTTTCTTCAATTGTGTAATTTGTTTTCTCCAGTCTCGCCATATTCCCTGTCGAAGAAAACCCAAACAACGTCTCAATCGAGTACACGGTTGCCTATCATCAGGGGTACACCTATTTCCGCTCGAACGACTGCCATTCGGTTAGTTCGATTTCGATAAGCAGCTTCCGTCGGATGGATGACATCACTCCGAGGGGCAATCTGGAAGAAGATATCGAGAAAGAAAGAAAAATGATTAGGTACTTTCATTCCGATTTAAGTTTCCGAATGCCGGGTCTGAACGCACTGAAACGGATAGAGATTGAGAAGAGTGACTGTGTTTATCCGTCAGTATGTCTGCTTGTCTGCCGGTCGGTCTGTGCAATTTCGGTCGTCTTCTACCGTCTGCGCCGGCGAACGCAACGGAAACGACGCCCTCCACTGACGACGACGTCATTGTTGACGAGGAAGGGTGGCGATGCTTCCGCTAGATTGTAATTGAGATTGTGGCTTGTTTAGATTTCCATTCCATGACATTGGGTATGCTTGGGCTTATTTTTCATCTGGGGGTTCGGAGTGGAAAGGCCTTCCAAGTAAATGGGTTTATTATTAAAATGCCATGGCTCTAATTGATTGAATAAGCTTGTCGCATGGTTGGGAGGGAGGTTTGGAGATTATAATAATATGTGCTTGTTGGGGATTATTTTTTCAAAATATTAATTCGACCTTTACGGAACCTCAGGCTTTTGGAAATTAGGTTTTCTTTTGGCTTTAGATTTGTTGTCGATTTGTTGGTGAGGAGTGAATGAAGCAAGGATGTGGAAATTGGTATGATAAATTATACATAAATTATAATTTTATCTCGATTTCGGCAAGATATGGTATTTTTGCATTCCGCATGGGTTTTTAACGCTGTCGGTTTCTCACAAATCCTTTGATAGTCATTCCAAACAGTGCTGGCATTTTAAAATTTATCCTAGTTAGGCGTCATGTTTAAAGACGGGCGCACTAATTATTTTGTTTCCTCCATACGTACAAAGTGCAGAAGACTCCAAATCGTGATAAACGGGAAAATACGGTGGGAAAGACACGGGTCCGGAAACTGTACATCCAGATGCTGACGAAGCCTCATTGTCTCATCATGGATGATGAGACTTATGTCAAGGCGGACCTCCGGCAGTTTCCGAAGCTACTGTTCTTCAGCGCCCAGCACAAGTTTCATGCTCATGTGGCAAACGGAGAGCACCGTTCGTGACTACCGGGACTGTAAACGGCGAGATCTACCGCAAGAAGTGTCTACAGAAGCGTCTGCTTCCTATGTTGAAGCAACACGAGGGCCCTACGATCTTCTTGCCGGGTCTAGCTTCGTGCCACTATTGAAATGTTGTCCTGGGATGGTACGAAGCCAACGGAGTCACTTTCGTACCCAAGGACATGAACCCCCCCCAAACGCACCGGAACTAAGGCCCATCGAAAAATACCGGGTTATTATGAAGCAGGCACTACGGAAGCATCTCAAGGAGGTCAAATCTGAGGAAGAAATAAAGAAAAAGTGGGTTTCCGTACAGAAGAAGCTGCAGTCAGATGTTGTGCATAACCTAATGCGTGGAGTTAAGCGTAAGGTGCGCACGTACGGTTATGGTATTGAAGTTGAATGAAATAAATATGCCAAAAGCTTAATATTTTATTGTCTGAAAAATTGAAAGGGATCGGTCAACTAGGTAATTTTCTACAGCTTTTTTCCGTGTTACAATTTGATGTGGGACACCCTTTAGGCAGTAGAATCATTAATTTTACCAGGTTGATGCATTCTTGATTACGTATGGTGATACAGTGCTGTAAATTCTCAAAATCATTTGAGCATTTTTGATGAAAATGAGAAAAGTAGCTTTTCGCTATCAAAGGGGACCTCCTCCGAATGGGTGATATCAGTTGCTTAGTCATTTGACGAAGGCATGGATCATTCTCATTTGAGAAACGCTATATATCATTCAATTGAGTGTAACCTACATACAAACGGAGCTCTGGTCGACATTCCGGCAAAAAAGCGAAGCCAACCCGACACCAACCTGACTTCTATCAAACTCCAACCCGATGTTGACCCGAAATTGGCCCGACATAAACTCAAAATTGACCCGACAACAACACGACATTGGGTCAACATCGACCTTAAATTAACCTTACATTGATCCGACATCGGGTCGACTTGTCTGTTCGGGACCATTTTGCTGGATTTCTTCCATACTCCACTGTCGTATATCAAATGATACTGAGTGACTCAATTGACAGTGAAAATGAGCTTCGAATGAATAAGGGGCTCTTCAAATTATGGTCATGTGAGAATTCGTTTACACAGAATTGATTGAATGGTTGTATTGGTTTATCTTCAATCGAATGATATGAAAATTTACAGCACTGTTCAGCCGCTCCATCTCCTTCAACGATCGCTTCGAGTAGTGTGCCGACGCCAGATCCGGCCAGAACACCGCGTCTTCGCCCTTATGGTATTTCTCGATGAACGACGGAACTTCCGGCAGGCATTTCGTACTATAAATTTCCCCAATCACGGCGAAAGAAGAGTGGCTTTGATATCCCCTTCTTGCTGATTGTCAGCCACAGCAGCACCTTCTTGGGGAACTTGGTGTGTGAAATGAAGTTCACCTCGGAGCTCACTTCCTTCGTGGGGGAAGTAAAATCAGTGCTAACATTTGAAAACGGCGCAAAAGCCATTTGTAAACAAATGGTTTGTGGGCCCTTTACTCGCTACCCGAAGAACGTCCACGCAAACCAACAGCATCGTCAGGAAGGGGAAAATTTCCCCTACCCGATGTTGCTGTTGTGTCGCGTGGGTGTACTTCAAGTAGTGAGTAAAGGGCCCACAAACCATTTGTTTACAAATGGCTTTTGTGCCATTTTCAAATGTTAGCACTGAAATACGAAGTTGCCATCCAGGGTGAGATAGGTCTCCTCGTCCATCACCACTGCCACGTCGCGATTCGCTGGGAAAAACGAGTTGACCATCTTATTCAGCCGCTGCCGCTGCGTTATTGTCTGCAGCTCCGAAACCGCTTCCTAACATGTATGTTCGTGTTCGCCAGGTATTTTTTCACAGGCCAAGCGCACGCAGCAATGTAGCCACTTTTCCCTCGGTCTTCCTCTTCAACATCCTTTGGAACTTCTTGTCGCTCAGGGTCGTCGGCCGTCCGGAACCGGGCTTTCTTTCGATGCTCTGATTGTTGTCTAATAGTACCAAGATGTTGTAGATGCCGGAACGGGCGTTTGCCATCACGGTTAGAGTGCGACTGCTAGAGCTGTCAAGTTTTGACTGCTGACGCATGGGTTACTATGAGTGATGCTGTAGTAGTTTCGTCAGCGCGGGTGAAGGTGAACCCATGAAAAATCGACAATATTTGCCCATTTTTTTAAATGCAAACGTTAGGCCAGAATTAAGTATTAACTCGATGGCCATAGGATCCGTCCATAGTCAACAACAGCCTGGTGCCGAACGATCATACAATTCTTCAGATCTTTCGCAGAACCACCCGGTACGATTGATGGTTCACCCGAGGGGGACGACTCTATCTACGATGCAGAAAAGATTGTGTTCAGCTGTGGCTAGCTGCGCGCACGCTGAGTAGATAGAAAGAAGATTGATGACGATTCTGAAGATTTCCTGCAAAAAGATGATGCGCGATGCAAGTAGATGCGAAAAATGAAAGAAGATTTTTCGAAGATTGATACGCTAGTGTGAGATTTGTTGAGCATCTAGACTTGAGATTTAGATGTGTCGCCCCCCTCGGGTTCACCAATCAGTCAACCGTACATCTCATTCTATGGACTGAACTCGGAATCGATTGACTGTGGAGGTCTCTTCCGCAACTGTTCGTATCATCGACGGCAACAGCAACATTAAGAAAGATGCTGCTAACATAATTGTGAAGGTAACCACACCGGAGGTAACAGAGCCAATCTGAATCGCAGTCTTAATGAACGTAATCGGAACCGGCAGCAGTTTCATGGAGATTAATATGCGATTACGGCATGAAGAAAAACAAACAGATACAAGGAGGAGGTAGTCATCAAACTCAAAATTCTTTTATGTGGGGGGAGGGTGCAGTCAGATAATTTAGTACCTATCCAAGACTGCTGACACTGGGAAGCTAATGCATGTATATTACTGCTACAACTACCGCTGGTGGTGGTAGGTCGAGTCTTTCCTATTTTTCAGGTTGTAGCATTGCCCGAGTAGCATGATGATATTGCAGACAGGATTCATCTTCCACTTGCCGGTTGGGTACTTGGTTTCAGCAAACGTCTGCCAGAATGACGCACGGTAGAGGACTGTCTTTTCCTGGATGGACAGTTGCTGCCATCAGTCACTTCGATTGCCACTTCCTTGAAGCGGATGACCGACAACCAGCTCGTTGAATATTATCTTGGAATTCAGTTTCATAACTGTTTTCCATCCTTGACTTGAACATGTAAACACAACATCTCAAAAGTCATAAGTGCAGGGTTGTCAAACTCATGGGCTACTGAGACTGATACCTTGATTGCCACACTTCAGCACGTTCGGCACAACGCTTGACCTAGCTTTCGGCACAGATAAAGTTCTCAGCACAGATTTCGAATCGATTTGTGGTCTTGGACACATTTGTTCTGCATAGCATTCCCAACATGAGTCTCAGATTTGGTTAAATTTAATCAATTTTAGAATTATGAACTAATGAATAGTTCCGTTTCCCATACATTTTTTCAATACGTACTTTAAAATTATCCCTCGAATACAAATCTTGATCGATCAAATTTGGCACAGTTTTTGGGAACCTTAAAACGAATCAAAAATGCAGTGGGGAGCAGGGGGTTGTGAACGACCATACAAACATGATGACGCCTTGTATACAGTCTTCCACAACATGTCAAAATTACATAATTTACCCTAATGTAGCTATACACATTAATGGCCATTAACTCTCAAATCCCATTGGTGAAAGCTTCATCGCAAGCTTCCATAATATTGAACGATGTGAAATCATACATCAAACATCCAATATCACTAGGACTCCTTCCAACAATGCTGATCAAGCTATGGCATGCAATCAAGGTCAAACACCGGAGTTAACTCGAAGCAGTCGCGAGCCCCAGTCGGATTAATATTTACATGCTTCATTTAGCGTTCCGACATGTTTATAGCGCCATTAATTACATCTGCCTACCCTGGCCTGATCATTGGCAGGACGCGTGGACCAATCAACAAATAAACACACCACAATGATCGAATATAAACATAATCAATTAGGTAGCCCGAGAATGAAAAATAGCTTGATATCGGTCCATGTCGCTCATTGACTTTCGAAAATGCCTCCGCAAACCGCCTCTGCTGTAAGTCATTGACTGATCCACGTGGAACCAAACACCGGGAAAAGAAAAATCCATTCCCACCAACCGGCTACTGTTTCACTTTCATCGAAAGAAAGTAAACATTGACAATGTTGGTTGTTTGAGCGACGGAGCGTCAGTGGGGTTCCACGTATTTTATAGTATACAAAAGTTTGATTAAGATGTATTTTCTAGCACGCGGATCGATCATTTTATAACCCGGTTGAATTGATAAACATTTTTCGAAATAAAACGACCTTAAAAATGTCTGGTGTGAAGTTGACTGAAATTCATCCAATCCCAACATAAATACATTTGCTGGTAACTGGGATGATGGTGGACCATTCTCACGTAAAACTAATTAAGAGCAAATCATCACTAGAGAGACAGACAGTGCAATGCTCAAAGTCTCACCAGGGAGGATGTCGTTGGTGATGATGGCGATGAAGAAGTAGACAGAACGACGAAACCACCCGTTGCGAGTGCCTTTACACCATCCGATTGTCCTATTTAGTATTCCGAAAACGAGCTGCTCTTCTGATTCTCGCAACAGTTGTTGGTCTGAGAGCTCAGTCCTTCTGAAGTGCGATGAAGCAATGGACGAAGCATGAAAATAGCGTCTCTTGAAGCAGTCAACAATGAACGGTGAAAACATCTACCTACGGGATGGGAAAATCAATATTTACTTGAATTTCAGTGAACGGTTGAACGCCTCGTCTAATGACAATCGTGTTGGATTTTGCAAATGGACGAGAGCTAAGATTAGTGAATTATGCTCGGAAAATTCAGCTGAGACATCAGCTCGTTTATCGCTTTAGACTTTCATCATTCAGTGGAAATTCAATCTGCTTCGAGATGAAAAGCCAAATTTATTTTAGTGTCTGCCTTGCAGAGGTATAATGGAGAACGTTGGTATCAAACGCTTTTTGTCGGGCTTCAAAGGTAATCCTCTTGCCAAAAATTAAAAAAGATGAACAATGGAATCAAAATTAAAGGAAAAATAATTATTCAACATCCAGATCTGCTTTTCATAGCTTCTTCGTCTTATTTTGCATGTCTTAACGCTCTTACACGAGCTTACGCCTGTTCTCAACTTAGTTTTCTTCAAAGTACTTTCACAGTTGCTAACTGAGAGCTTTCTATGCCAACCAATGCATGAAGTTGTATTTTGTGTGCCAAGCATCATGATACCGGAAATACGACGTTTGTGGTATTTTTGATAGTACATAGAATATAACGATTAACACAATTTCCAAATTGGAAACATTGGTTCCAGTTTGTTCATTTTGCTAAGGGTATTACCATTGATAGAGTAAAGAGTTTTTACATAGTATATTTTACATATTTTCCAAATATCTGGAAAACAATTTTCTTCTTTTTTCGCCTGATTGAAAAGGCATTCAGACACATAAGTTACCATAGGCATTTTATTTTGCAATCACTTATTCAATGTATTTCCGATATACTCAAAAAATTAAATGTTGTTTTCATATGACTTATGATGTATCCGATCATATACTCATTCAATGTTTCATATCTCTTGAATTAAATGTTTTGCGATTCACCCATGTTTTTCTATATTCATAGAATTCATAGAGTATTATCAAAGTAACCCTTTTGATCTGATGCTCGGTCACAAGGAAAAAGTTGTACAAATGCAATAATTGACTATACACAGCAAAAAAATAATTTTAATATCACATCAAAGTGGATGCACTTCAATCGTGTCGAAGATATGCTGTAATATTACTTGCCAAAAAGGACAAAATTATCATTCATACAGTGCATGAACTGACATTACGCTGATTTTACTGCATTTGTTTATTGTTGTGGCCATAAACATTATATGAGATTTTCGACATGATTGAAGTGCATTCTCTTGGATGATATATTAAAATTAATTTTTTGCTGTGTAGGATCCTCAGTACTTGTTAAAAAATGAAAAAAATCAATTGTTATAAAAAATACTCAAAAAACTATCACAGTTAACCCGTTTTACGGTACTTCTATACTCACCGAAGTCGAACAAGTTCCAATCCGAAAGATTTTCTAGACCGGACCGGGAATTGAACCCACCGCCTCCAGCTTAGTAATCACATGCCTTGACTGACTAGACTCCCTAACGCCCCTTTCAAGGCATCGGATCTTAAAAGTGAAAACTTAGCAGTGTTCTTGTCATTACAGAGGCAGAATGCTAAGCTCATTTGAACATCATCGTTGAAAAACATCGTCTTTCTTCTTTGCTGATGAAGTGAACGATATAGGTTCGTGCCGTGCGACAAAAATCTGTTCACAGCAGCTCAGTTTAGGAACATACTAACGAGAATAATCTCGTTGATTGATCTAATCGAGCTACCAGAGGATGTGTCTACTTAGAATCCGGAAACTTTGTTTATTCTATAGCAGCGCCTCTAGCGATATAGATTTGGATTGTTTTGACAGCGATTTGTTTTGAAAGTACACGTGTTTCAGCGATTAAAGTTTCATCTCGACGCGTTAAGTATTAAAAAAAAAGTTGTACTAGATGGAAGTCAAGAAATGAAAATTGATCCTGCACACCGTTTTGTTGGTGACGAAATGCTTGGTTATGAGTCTACAGCTGCAAATTCCTTGCCAGATTATCAGTTTCCTGGCTAATTTATCGACGAAAACAAATTTGAATTTGCTGGGGACATCATCCCGTGCTGTGGCCAGATAAAACTTTTGTCCCGGAGTTCTGCTGCCGATCCAAAGTTCCAGCACGGCGCTTGTTTTGAACCTTACGGGCCACCTTTGCGATCACGTAACCGCTTGAGAACATCTCCCACGGTAGAAACGGCAATTTTCAACTTTTTCGTGATATTTCGAATTGACCACGTCAGGTTTTCCACGTGAGTGCTCAACAAACATTGGGTGCTGAATAAGCGCTTATTCAGGCTAAATATGCTTATTCAGCGAAACAATGGTTTACTACACTTCTATTCCGCTCAAATTGTTTATGGTGTGCAGGATCAGTTTTCTTTTCTCCTCTTGCATTTAGTACAACTTTTTTTTATTACTGCACGTATCGAGCCGAAACTTTCACCACTGAAACACGTGCACTTTGAAAACAAATCGCTGTCAATACATTCCAAATCCAACAACTATAATAAATTAAGTGTCTGGATTCTAAGTGGACCAGACTTTATACAGATCCCTATAGCCTAATTCCAACCGGTGGAAACTAACGATTTTAAATTGGCTCACTACTTGACTACCCAACAAACATTGAAAGCTGAATAAGAGCTTTTTCATGCAAAAATATGCTTCTTCAGCTAAAAATTGGCTTTTTTAGCTCTTAATCAGTTCAAATTGTTTGTTGGGTAGCCTATTGATCCCAAGTACATCGATTAACGTGCCCTATTGTAACCGAAATTCTAGTACTACACTATGATTGTTTTGATTCGCTATGAAAGCTTGACAGATCAAATGAGGGGTTCGACTGACAACATATTTGCCAAGGGGGAGGGGGGAGGTGTCTGTCAAATATGAACAACCGTCGCCTACCTCGCATAGCTGGTTCCAAACGTAACCAAGCCATAAGAAACCTACAGGATTTGTTTACGCTAGGAACCAATTTCACCAATGATCTGTAGACTGATTTGACAGCACATCTTTTCCCAAGCTATTTGCTGCCTCCAGGTCCAGCAACAATCAATCCAACGTCACCTAACCCGAGCAAAGTAAAATAACAACCTGATATCGTCTTGAAAACAAGTCTTGTTATTCCAGATATCATTTTGCTTTCAGATGTTATCGCATAACTAATTTAGTTATTAACATCGACTAATTTTGTTATCAGTTGTTATCATGAACAAATATGGAATGATGCAAGGTTATTTTAAAACTTAAAATATTATCCGCATTGTAAGGAAAAAAACACACTGCCAATCATTTTTCAGTTATCTGCGTAAGGCTTTAATAGCAAATCGATAAAATAATTTGAATTTTTTTGAAAATATTTGCATGAATCACAGGATGTGTTATCAAGATGTTTTCAATTATAGCTAAATCAGTTATTTTTGTGATATCCACGGGCTAATTTTATGTAATAATTTATGTTATGTTGGCTGCTGATTCAACCACAAAGATAACATATTCAGTTATCAAATCTTGATAAACAGGTATCAGAACTTGTTATCAATTTGGTATAATCCTTTGCTCGGGAAGCTTTCTCATCGTTCTATTTAGCCCTTTGGAACACCCAGTCGGTTGATATACTACGGCCACGCCAGCTGCTGATGGCAACGTCTTCAGTCATCATTGTCCCCCGCCATCCGTAATCCTATCGTCCTCGTCGTGGTCTTGCACTTCCTATGCAGATTTCTTCGCTTTGGTCAATGTTGTCCAAAAGTATTTTCCAGCATCAAAGTGACATGACATATTTGAGCCAAGGTAGATACAAGGTTAGGTTAGGTTATCTTTATTAGCAAGCCTTTCAGTATGTGCTTTCAGCCAGACACTGGTTCATCTCTTAGGTAGATACTAGATGGTTACAACAAACTTTTATAGTAACAACTTGGTAACAGTTAGAAGAGGAGAAGAATGCAGCACGGGCGAGAATGCTGCAACACCGCACGAGATTGAATGTGGAGCGGTACAGACAAGCGCGGAACATACAAAACTCGGTTTTCCGAAGGAAGAAGCGTCTGCAGGAAGACCGAGATCGCGAGACGATCGAAAATCTGTACCGCGTAAACGACACACGGAAGTTCTACGAGAAGCTAAATAGTTCGTGCAAAGGCTACGTGCCGCAAGCCGATATGTGCAAGGACTTCGTAACCTTCTCACGAACGAGCGTGATGTGATTTAGAGGTGGAAGCAGTACTATGACGAGCACCTCAACGGTGAAGCAGCAGAAAACGAAGGTGGCACGGCAACATACCTTGGAGCACGCGCAGAAGACGACAGGTTACCGGCCTCTGATCTTCAAGAAGTTGAGGAGGAGATAGGTCGGCTGAAGAACAACAAAGCAACTGGTGTAGATCAACTACCAAGTGAGCTATTAAAATACGGTGGTGAAGCACTGGCTAGAGCGCTGCACTGGGTAATTGCCAAGATTTGGGAGGAGGAGATATTACCGGAGGAGTGGATGGAAGGTGTCGTATGCCCAATCTACATAATGGGCGACAAGTTGGATTGCTGCAACTACCGCGCGATCACACTGCTGAGCGCCGCACACTGGGGCAGATCAGTGATTTTCTCGGAAAAAATTAATAACTTTTGAACAAAGCATCCAATCAGAATACTGTCTTCGGTAAAGTTGTTTGTATTAGTTAAGCGCTTCTTCTGAATACATTAATTAGTTCGCAACTTGGTCGTAGAGATGGCGCGCGAATCTAACTTTTGAATAAAGCATCCTAGACGTATGGTGTTTTCAACAAAGTTTTTTATCTATTAAAATAAAGGAAAGTTGCAGAAGACATAAAACTTCCATAACCTTTATTTGATAACATGATAACATGATATTTTGCCTGTATTTTAGGTGGGTGGGATTCTCGAAAGGGCAGCTAAGGGCAGCTGGACTTTGTCTCTTTTGTTAGCTCATGTCATCGTCTAACATATACCAGAAAACTGAAGACATGATATTCGATGATTTTTTTAAATTTCACTTTATATATACCGATAAAAACAACCTTTACATTGAAATGAACTGTTTCACAAAATGGAAAACATTATATAAATTTTTGACATGTCACCATTTTTAAATGCTGTGCTGAATTTTGAGATTGTTTACTTATTATGAGCTGCCAGCGAACCAGGGGCCTGGCTGGTGGCCATGTTTTTGATGATATCATCTGCTTTTGACTCTCTGCTTACTACACGATTATCCGTCCCTTTCCACCATGTATACGTCAGCTCAATCAGCTGCATTACCCAGGTAAAGTTGTATGTGTGACATCATCCTACAAGCTGTGTGCTGCCGTGCCAACGCGATCGTGTACAACGTACAATTATCGATTACTTTTTCGAAGAGACGTATCAGCTTTTGTAAACAATGCATTTGATCGTCGGTTTGGTGTAACTGGTAGCTCATCCACGCATACTAACACCACTATCATGCAGGAGAAAATTTCTCCTATCTGATGGTAGTGTTATAGTATACGTGAGCGAGCTAGCAGTTACGTCAAACCGACGATCAAATGTATTGTTTACAAAGCTGATACATCTCTTCGAAAAGTAATCGAGAATTATTAATGTGCGTCAATGTTTCAGTAGTTGGTATCCATAAGCGTGATTTTTTTTTTCGTCTCAGTTCAGTGATCAATTTCCGGTGTTGCGCAATAATCCACAAAGTTGCTATAATGGATTCAACTTCAATGTAAATTTTCAACAGTTGTTTATTCTATGCCATATGCTCAACATGCATTTCGTTTAGTGGTGTCTGAAAATTAATTTTAGTAAAGATAATAGATCACACAAGCACATCAAACTATTTTTTCAACCAGATCCATTAATGACAAGTCTGCGAAAAAGACCGAAAAAAAATTCAGCCCAATTAATAAAAATAAATAGCGAAGTATTGGCATTATTACAACCACCGGATTCATTTGACGCTAGTGACAATTAAGGACAACTGATTTCTAAATACTTTAACTTAAGAGATAGTTTAATCTTCAAACCATTACTGCATCTGCAATTTAAAAAGTTTAACGAATAAAAATTATACATAACTGACAGGTTTCCTTATTAGTAGAGATCCTTGTAACGGTTTACAAAAGGTGAAATTAAAAAAAATCATCGAATATCATGTCTTCAGTTTTCTGGTATATGTTAGACAATGACATGAGCTAGCAAAAGAGACAAAGTCCAGCTGCCCTTAGCTGCCCCTACGAGAATCCCACCCACCTAAAATACAGGCAAAATATCATGTTTTTCGAGAATATTTCACTAAAACCACTATAAATTCCACAAAAAGTGCAATGAAAATTTGCACCTAGTTTGTTTTCGTTGGAATAAATGCAGAAACCAGAGAAAACGTATGAAAATATACAAAACGTTAACAAATAAGAATTTTGGCATCATATTTTTCAATATACCTTATATCTCCGAAACTAAAGGTTATGGAAGTTTTATGTCTTCCGCAATTTTCCTTTATTTTAATAGGTAAAAAACTTTGTTGAAAACACCATACGTCTAGGATGCTTTATTCAAAAGTTAGATTAGCGCGCCATCTCTACGACCAAGTTGCGAACTAATTAATTTATTCAGAAGAAGCGCTTAACTAATACAAACAACTTTACCGAAGACAGTATTCTGATTGGATGCTTTGTTCAAAAGTTATTAATTTTTTCCGAGAAAATCACTGATCTGCCCCAGTGTGCGCCGCCTACAAGGTACTCTCCCAAATTCTATGCCGCCATCTGTCACCATTTGCAAGAGAGTTCGTGGGGCAATACCAGGTGGGATTCATGGGTGCCCGCGCTACCACGGACCAAATTTTCGCGATTCGGCAGGTTCTGCAGAAATGCCGCGAATACAACGTGCCCACACATAATTTTTTCATCGATTTCAAATCCGCATACGACACAATCGATCGAGATCAGCTTTGGCAGATTATGCACGAGTACGGATTTCCGGACAAACTGACGCGATTGGTCAAGGCGACGATGGATCGAGTGATGTGCGTTGTTCGAGTATCGGGGACACTCTCGAGTCCCTTTGAATCTCGAAGGGGTTTACGGCAAGGTGATGGACTTTCGTGTCTGCTGTTCAACATCGCGTTAGAAGGTGTGATCAGGAGAGCTGGGATAGACACGAGTGGCACGATATTCAGGAAGTCCATCCAGCTCATTGGCTTTGCCGATGACATTGACATTATGGCACGGAACTTTGAGATGATGGCGGAAACGTACATCAGACTGAAGGCTGAAGCTAGGCGGATTGGACTTGCCAGCAATGCATCAAAGACAAAATACATGAGAGGAAGCGGTTCTAGGGAAGACAATGTTAGCCTCCCACCCCGAGTTCAGATTGACGGTGACGAAATCGAGGTGGTCGATGAGTTCGTGTATTTGTGCTGACTGGTGACCGCCGAAAATGATACCAGCAGAGAAATTCAAAGACGCATTATGGTAGGGAATCGTGCCTACTTTGGACTCCGGAGGACGCTCCGGTCGAATAAAATTCGCCGCCGCACGAAGTTGACTGTCTACAAGACGCTGATTAGACCGGTGGTCCTCTACAGCCACGAGACCTGGACTATGCTCGCGGAGGACCAACGCGCTCTTGGTGTTTTTGAACGGAAGGTGTTACGTACCATCTGGAGGAGGCGAATGAACCACGAATTGCACCAGCTGCTGGGAGAACCCTCCATCGTTCACATTGCAAAAATTGGGCGACTACGGTGGGCTGGGCACGTCGTAAGAATGCCGCACGACGACCCAGTGAAAATGGTTCTAGAAAGCGACCCAACAGGAACAAGAAGAAGAGGCGCGCAGCGGGCAAGGTGGATCGACCAAGTAGAAGGTGACCTGCGGACCCTTCGCAGACTACGAGGCTGGCGAAGTATGGCCATGGATCGAGTAGAGTGGAGACGACATCTTCGGACAGAAGAGGACAACAAGACCTTAGCCTGATTGGTAAGGTAAGTATTGGTAACAGTTGGTTGCAAAATGAAGTTTGAAAACTTATATATTCATACGCATTATTGAAACTAGATTGCAAATAGGTTCTTCATGACATCTTGGTTCGTCAACTTTTTAGCATCATTTCGAAACAGTTGCTCAAAATTACAAGACATATAATTCACAGTCGGTTACAGCAATGTTTCAAGAAATATAAAGTTTCATGGAACTCTCATTCAACAAACAATACATAAGATAGATTTGTTGCTCAAGTGTTTGCTCCTCTTATTTGATGCATGCTTTGACAGGTCATCCAAGCAATACATTGAAACAGATAAGTTTCATTATTGAGACCTAAAGTAAATCAAGCAACAAACTCCAAAGAGTTTCGTATCAAGATGAAATATTGTAGCATTTAAGGAATTTCAGAGCAACTTAAATAAAAAAAAATTAAAACTAGTCGATGTTTTCTGTGTTGCTTGGGTGAATACTTCATCGTCAAATGGCGGTACTAAGAGTGACCACAATTGTTGGTGCTGCCATCAAGATTGCTAGGGCTACAAATGTGAGAACAGGAATCTTCCAAAGAGCTCAGATGCCGTTCACCCAGCGCTTTTTATCGGCTGTCCTTTAACCAATTGCACTGATTTTCTTTATGTGACTAGCTTATGGTTTACTTACGAATAACCAGCTCAATCGGTTGGAAAACAGCCGAGAAATAGCGGTGGGTAGACGGCACCACCCATCGTGTCCTTCAGGTTATTTATTTAAACGAAATATTTGGAGATCCAACCAGATTAGACAACGCAACAAAATCTAAATTATTAATTCAACTGAGATATCACCAGAGATACTTAGTACGTATTGGCGGGGAACTCTCCAAAGCTGCCGAGCTTCATCGTTAAGGTCATCAGTAGCCTAAATCAATATGAATTAGAGAACGGAAGTAAAAGTGGGTCGGTTAGAAATCTGCAAGCATGGCTATTTTACATTGCAGCAGACGAGGCAAGCTCAGGGATTTATGGCTACGAAGTTTCATCAGGGTAATCAAGAAAGTCGATAGGGATAACCCTGGGGTTAAGGTAAATGCAAGTAGCCGCTCAGGTTGGAAATTTTCACGTCCAAAAGGTCACAGAATATTTTGGATGTTAGTAAAAAATATCTGAGTGCACCTATTACCCATGTTGATTAGAGGAGAGCCTTGAATTTTAAATTAATATCTTTCAGATAATACCAAATTAGGTTGGTGTAGCTACGGGGGCTAGGATTGAAGAAAAATCATACAATGCTTAATTCCTTCATTCGTTCATTAGCTACAATTATTTATTTTCCTTAAACATTTTTTTTTCTCGCTAATTGCCTAGTATTAAAATTCACAACATAAATTTAGCAAGATTTTTCTTTAGTTACACCAATGTTAAATTTAGAACACGGCAGAATAATTTGATATTTTTCGATGCACTAAGTCATTGCAGCTTCCATAGTAAAACCAACATATCATGGCATCAGATATCGTCAATCACTCTGCCAGCTCTTTCGATAACATACAGGCAATCATGCAGCAAAAAAGTGGAATTCCAAGTTTTATTTTACCGAGAACTTCATCCCCTCCCTTTAGCACCCTTTGAACCCTGCGATCCATTCCGACCACCCAATCAATAGTCGACAAACCATTCATAAATTTTTCATCAGGCACCCATTGTCATGAATATTCGTTGGTCTGCTAGCAGCGTGTACAACTTTTGTTCGTCGCGTCGCCTGGCTTCTCCGGTGGCTTCCATCGATTACTTGAACGTGATGCTTGTTTATTTCGATAGAACTTGATCGAAGAACACAAACAAGTACCACCCGCCAGTGCCTCGCCATCGACCCAACGCCGAGGGAGATTGGAATGGGAAAATTGACACGGACAGGCAGGAAAGCACAGTCACCCACCCACCCTTTCTTCTGCAGCCAACTCTGAAACTTTTCCACACCATCAGGAAAGAGAGGAACAGCTTACGAATGCGTTTTGCCAATTCAGTTCACATTCCATCAGCAGGTAGATAGGCACCCTGGACAACTCATTGGCATACATTCATACGAGCACGATTCTCACTCGTTCGGGAGAATTTATACCGAGCACATGTCGTCATTAATTTCCTGAACGGATTTCCATTGTTTCATATTTATGTTTATCGATTTAATTGAATTTTGTTTGCTCTTGTTTCGGCCGGTTGGCTTTCACCCGCTGGCACGTTTGAGACACTGAACTGCATACCTGGATGGAGCGTTTTGGGGGACGACAACACTGGTGAGGTGATCGATTCGAAATGAATTTATGGAATCTCCATGTTACGAATCGGTGCTGGACGGGAATGAACGATTAATTATCAGGTCACAGCGCTCCGGGAAATTTGGATACGGTTGGTGTTCCTGGAAAACTGTAATTGTTATTTGAGGAGTAGTAATCAATGCAATGCAATGGTGCAGGCGGATTGCATTTGATAGGCACTTTCCTGTAGATACCATTTTATGACTCTGATAAAATCTATACGTTGTCACACAAAGCCTATTTAAATTATCGCTTTCATACCATATAATTTGCGTGAGTTTATACCAAAGATCACTTATAATTCACTTCAGTGTTGTAAGTGGTAAACTTGGAGCTGGCTACTCACTGATTTGTCATATGTGTGCCCCCGTTATGGAGCGCTTATTATTTGAATTTTGGAATGTAAACCTAATTTAGTTCTCTCTTCACAGCAAAAAAATAGGACATTTTAATATTACATCCAAGAGGATGCACTTCAATCATGTCGAAAATCTCATATAATTTTTATGGCCACAAAAATAAACAAATGCAGTAAAAGCAGCGTAATGTCAGTTCATGCACTGTATTAATGATAATTTTGTCCTTTTCCCTGCGCTTTAACACTCCGACTACGATGCCTCCAAAAAACGTGTAACGGCAAGTTTGCAATGGCATAACTTAGCCATTTCTTAATGAATTTCAAAAATTGTGGTACATTTAGAATTCCTTGGGTCTGCAGATTATATTCATTGTAAAAATATTGCAAATACAGTCGTCTACTTTTTTAAAAAGCGAAAAGAGTTGTTACACGTTTTTTTGAAAGGTGTGTTTGTAGGGTTTTGCAAGTGGCGCAAGATCTGTAATTTAGATTAATGGGCATAAATGTTCACAATTAGCCAGAATACAGTCATGGTTCCTGTATATGGATCCTGGAGACAACGGAACGGTCCTCGAAAAATCCGGAACATCCGTAAAGTGGTCAATCCTTGAACCTGATCCTAGAGCTCTGCGGTTTTTTTTTTAAACATTAGGAACTATGATATAAAAAATATTTGGGGTCGTGACATAAACATGTACATGGATGGCCATGGGACCGTCCACCGGAAGATTAGGAACATCCGTAAAAATAGAAAATCCACGATCCTGATCCTAGAGCTCCGCTTTTTTTATAAACATTAGGAACTGTAATGATAGAAAGAATTTGGGGTTGTGACATAAACATGAACCTGGATGTCCATGGGACCGTCCTCCGGAAGATCCGGAACATCCGTAAAAGTGATCCTAGAGCTCCGCAGTTTTTGAAAAACACTAAGAACTGAGATGATAGAATGAGTTTGGGGTCGTGACATAAACATGGACCTTGATGGCCATGTGACCGTCCTCCGGAAGATCCGGAACATCCGTGAAAGTGTAAAATTCACGAAACAGATCCTAGAGCTCTGTGGTTTTCTTGAAAACGTTAGGAACTGTGATATTAGAATGAATTTGGGATCGTGACATAAGCATGGACCCAGATGGCCATCGGACCGTTCTCCGAAAGATCCGAAAAATCCTTAAATGTGGTCAATGTATGGAGCTGATCCTAGAGCTCCACGGTTTTTTTCTAAAACTCTTAGAACTGTCATATATAAATTAATTTGCGGTCGTGATATTAACATGTACCTAGAAGGCCATGGGACCGTCCTCCGCAAGATCTAGAACATCGAAACTGATCCTAGAGTTCTACGGTTTTTTCGTAAGCATGTGGAACTGTGATATAAGAAAGAATGTGGGGTCATAACATAAACATGGACCCAAATAGCCATGGGGCCATCCTCTGGTAAGTCCAGAAACATCAGTAAAAGAGGTCAATCAATGAAACTGATCCTAGAGCTCTGCAGTTTTTTTTTTTCAAAAAACATTAGGAATTGTGATATAAGAATGAATTTGTGGTCGTAACATAAACATGTACCTAGATAGCCATGAGCCCGTCGACCGGAAGATCAAAAATATCTGTAAAATGGTCACTCCATAAAATTGAGAGATGGAAGCATTACTATGACGAGCACCTCAACGGTGATGCAGCAGAAAACGAAGGTGGCACGGCAACAGACCTTGGAAGACGACAGGCTACCGACCACTGATCTTCAAGAGGTTGAGGAGAAGATTGGTCGGCTGAAGAACAACAAAGCAACTGGTGTTTATCAACAACAAAGTGAGCTATTAAAATACGGTGGTGAAGCACTGGGTAATTGCCAAGATTTTGGAGGAGGACATATTACCGGAGGAGTGAATGGAAGGTGTCCTATACCCAATCTACAAAAAGGGCGACAAGTTGGATTGCTGCAGCTACCACGTGATCACAATGCTGAGTGCCGCCTACAGAGGTTCGAGGTGGTCGATGAGTTTGTGTATTTGGTCTCACTGGTGACCGCCGAAAATGATACCAGCAATTCAAAGACGCATCTTCGGGAATCGTGCCTACTTTGGACTCCGGAGGACACTCCGGTCGAATAAAATTCGCCGCCGCACGTCAACTGACTATCTACAAGACGCTGATAAGACCGGTGGTCTTCTACGGTCACGAGACCTGGACTATACTCGTGGTGTTTTCGAACGAAAGGTGTTGCTTACCATCTACGGTGTAGTGCAGATGGATGATGGAACGTGGAGGAGGCGAATGAACCACGAATTGCACAAGCTGCTAGGAGAACCACCCATCGTCCACATTGCAAAAATTGGGCGACTGCGGTAGCCTGGGCACGTCGTAAGAATGCCGCACGACGACCCAGTGAAAATGGTTCTCGAAAGTGACCCAACAGGAACAAGAAGAAGAGACGCGCAGTGGGCAAGGTAGATCGACCAAGTAGAAGGCGACCTGCGGACCCTTCGCAGACTACGAGACTGGCGAAGTGTGGCCATGGATCGAGTAGAGTGGAGCCGACTTCTTCGGACAGCAGAGGACAACTAGGCCTTAGCCCGATTACAAGCAAGCAAGCCATAAAAATGATCCAAGAACGAAAAAATCGTAGAACTGTGATGTTAGAATGAATTTGGGGTCTTAACATAAACATGGACCTTGGAACAGTCCTCCGAAAGATTCGTAAAGGTGGTCCATCCTTGATACTGTTTCTAGAGCTCCGTAGTTTTGTCGAAAACACTTCAAACTGTGATATATGAAAGAATTTAGTGGTTTTTTTTTTCGAAAACTCTTGGAACTGCGATTTAAGATAGAATTTAGGGTCGTGACATAAACATGGATCCGAATGGCCATGGAGCTGTCCTCCGAAAGATCCACAACATCCGTAAATTTATCATATTGTGAAACTGATCCTAGAGCTCTGCAGTTCTTTTTTAAACAATGTGATATAAGAAACCACTTGATCACTTTTACGGATTTTTCGTATCTTCCGGAGGACGGTCCTATGGCCATCCAGATCCATGTTTTTGTCACGACCACAAATTCTATCTTATATCACAATTCCTAATGTTTTTTGGAAAAAAAACTGTGGAGCTCTAGGATCAGTTTAATTGATTGACCTCTTTTACTGATGTTTCTGGACTTATCAGAGGATGGAACCATGGCCATTTGGGTTCATGGTTATGTCATGACCCCAAATTATTTCTTATATCGCAGTTCCACATGCATTCGAAAAAACCGTAGAACTCTAGGATCAGTTTCGATGTTCTAGATCTTGCGGAGGACGGTCCCATGGCCTTCTAGGTACATGTTAACATCACGACCACAAATTAATTTATATATGTGTTTTCGAAAAAACCGTGGAGCTCTAGGATCAGCTCCATACATTGACCACATTTACGGACTTTTCTGATCTACCGGAGGACGGTCCGATGACCATCTGGGTCCATGTTTATTTCACGATCCCAAATTCATTCTAATAGCGCAGTTCCTACCGTTTTCAAGGAAACCATGGATCAGTTTCATGGATTGATCACTTTTACGGATGTTCCAGATCTTCCCTGAGGACGGTCCTATAGACATCCAGGTTCATGTTTATATCACAACCCCAAATTATTTCTTTCATCACAGTTCCTAATGTTTATAAAAAAAAACGCAGAGCTCTAGGATCAGGATCGTGGATTTACTACTTTTACGGATGTTCCGGATCTTCCGGAGGACGGTCACATGGCCATCAAGGTCCATGTTTATGTCACGACCCCAAACTCATTCTATCATCTCAGTTCTTAGTGTTTTTCAAAAACTGCGGAGCTCTAGGATCACTTTTACGGATGTTCCGGATCTTCCGGAGGACGGTCCCATGGACATCCAGGTTCATGTTTATGCCACAACCCCAAATTCTTTCTATCATTACAGTTCCTAATGTTTATAAAAAAAAACGCGGAGGATCAGGATCGTGGATTTACTATTTTTACGGATGTTCCGGATCTTCCGCTGGACGGTCCGATGGCCCTGTGGGTCCATGAAACAAATTCATTCTTATATCACAGATCCTAATGTTGAAAACATATTCGGAGCTCTAGGATCAGCTTCATGGATTGTCCACTTTTACGGATGTTCCGGATCTTCCGGAGGACGGTCCCATGGCCATCCATGTACATGTTTATGTCACGACCCCAAATATTTTTTATATCATAGTTCCTGATGTTTAAAAAAAAAAACCGCAGAGCTCTAGGATCAGGTTCATGGATTGACCACTTTACGGATGTTCCGGATTTTTCGAGGACCGTTCCGTTGTCTCCAGGATCCATATATAGGAACCATGACTGTATTCTGGCTAATTGTGAACATTTGTGTCCATTAATCTAAATTACAGATCTTGCGCCACTTGCAAAACCTTACAAACACACCTTTCAAAAAAACGTGTAACAACTCTTTTCGATTTTTAATAAAGTAGACGGCTCTATTTGCAATATTTTTACAATGCATATAATCTGCAGACCCTAAGAATTCTAAAGGTACCAAAATTTTTGAAATTCATTAAGAAATGGCTAAGTTATGCCATTGCAAACTTGCCGTTACACGTTTTTCGGAGGCATCGTAGTCGGCGTAAAGTTTTTTACCCACCGTATTCGGAGTGTTAATCAGAAAGCGTATAGGGCAACGTTGTGCCTGGTTGGTCGTGGCACATTTCGAGTTTGCTCAAAAGTTCCTGAGTATAATGCAAGTACTTTCGATGATATTTTTGCGATAGTGAAGATGTATACCCATATCCTCGTTAATGTCCGGACTAGAGCTTCCATTTCCCGGTGGTTTCCACTATCCCGGGATTCGGGAAATATTTATTTGATATCCCGGGAAATCCCAGGATCCCGGGAAGTCAATTAAGATAGTAAATTGTTTTAATATTCGTATGATCGTAATTTCTTTAAACGATGTTCTGAAATCTATGTTTCATCTCCTTAGAAGAATGATTAAAAAAAGGAGATTTCTTCAATACTAGGGACACCAGATTTAACAATATGTCTTCATTTTGAAGAGAGAATGCAGATATTTTGAAGACATTTCATGATATGTGAAGTTGTTTCAAGACATGCGGAAGCCGAAGCAGACTTCCGATGGATTTTTTTTTAATTTTAAGCTGACATATGAAGATTTTTGTTAAATAATTAAAGTTTTTGATTTCATATTTTAAGCTTCTTCCTGAATATGTTGAATATGAATAATGTAGCCAAAATTGGATATTTCAGAATAAAACTTGATCCAATTGAATATTCATAGGACTTCACGGAAATATTCGATTAGCTGGAGATATTTAGAATACTTCCTGATCAACGTTCAGTTTTGGGAGAATATCTTCACAATAGTACTTGATCAACCTGAAGCCTTGAAAAATATCCAGAGGACTTAATTGAAATCTTCGATCAACTGGAGATCTTTTAAGTACTTCCCAACCGATCTGCCATCTTGGGAGAGCCGATTGAATATTTGACCAGTTTAAGATCTTCAGATTTTCTGATCAACCTGAATTTACTCATATCTGACCAACCAGTAATCTTGAGAGACTATCTAGAGACGTTATTTGAGTTTTACGAACAGTTGAATATCTTAAGAATAATAATTGATTGACCTGAAGTCTTGAAAAATATCCACAGGTCTTTAAATCTCCGACCTAACGGCGCTGGTGGTGTAGTGGTAAGCGTGATTACCTCTCACCCCAGCAGGCCTGAGTTCAATCCCAGTCGGCGCCGCCGGGATGTTCTGAGGCATAACATCTCTGATCACGCCTTCCTTCGGATGGGAAGTAAAGCCGTTGGTCCCCGGTTCATGAGTTGATGGGTCGATAGGTAGGGTCCAGGTGTGAGAGCTGCCTCCCTGGCGTCGGTAGCATTGATGCTCAGCACGGAAAACAAGATCGACGGAAAACAAATCAAAAGAAAAAAAAAATAAAACTTTTTGTGTCTGACGGGTGCAACATTTTGTATATCTTATGAGCGCAAATCATTGAAAACCTCTAATTAGTCAAATTAATTCTCTCAGCTCCTTCTACTACTATTCGATTAGTTATAGGGTGCCTCCAAAATCAAACTGAGCCTGATTGGCTAAAAGTAGATTTGATAATGACGGCTAAAAGCCCCATTTTCTTCATTAGTGAAACCATTCCATTTAATTTCCCACGCCATTCGTCAAATTAACAGCAACGTTTCCGTCCCCACGAAAGCTCATTATACAGTGTTTAACAAATTTTCCCCACAATCTTGATCGTATTCACGTAGGATGGTGACGTGAAGGCACTGATGGGGGTAAATGTCTTAAAACGCTCGCTTCAGGAAAAATACATCGCGATGGTTTTCCAGCTTGCAATTCAATGGTGGTTGCTCAAGGTTTACTAGTTTACAGGAGAATCCTGTTGTAAATAGTAGTTATTCCCAATATTTATCAAAAATGTTATGCAGTACCATGCGTCTCCATTGATTTTCGTCATTGAAGCAGTGAATACACTGCTTTAATAAAGATCGGCAGCTATCGAAACGTAATATTAAAACGATGCTCCTTAACCTTAAACCTTGCAAAAATGCTCTTATACTGCATAGTTATTCAGATTTACTGACCTACCAAGGTTTATTTTTTAGTCAGAGGAAAGTAACGACGCGTCTTCTGGAAGCTTTTTCTTCAGATCCGTTTCCTTTTTAAATTTATTCCATATCTTTTCCCCTATCAGTTGGTTTTCTGACTGTTTCTGGACTTTCCGCTAAGGATGTTTCCGCATATGAAACACTTGTCTTTAATCCCGTTATAAACTATATTCCCTGTGAACACTTCAATGCCCATCTCCGTTGAATATTTGTTCTAGATAACACGTTTAACCCAACTCAAAAGAAAACTTCAAAACATTATTAGCTATATTATTACTAGGCAGGCTTTTTGGGTACATTTGATTGCCCCCACTATCTTTCATAATAGAAAATTGGATGTTCTTTGTTGTGCCTTCACTAATGATGGCTACCAAGCCTTTGGGGATTTTCCTTGATAAAGAGTTGTTTAGATTTTTCTTCTTTACTTTACTTAATCCTTGTGTTTTTTTTTTTAATGCGTTTATTTTTCCAGGCTCATTTGCCGTAGCTTTGCGGAGCCGATATTCATCGTTTGGGTACAAAATTACTTAAAACTAACGTTAGTAAAGCGGGGGCCGATTACTCGCGGCTTTCTCGAGGTTAGGGGTAACAAATTGTAACAAACTTGGGTAGGGATTGAGAACACAAGGTTTTTAGAGCAATGTGCTCTTGATCTAGAACTAAGCGACATACTGGAGAAAAAGACAAACATGGGGGTACACCGATGGAGACCTAGCAACTTGAGAGAACACAAGATGACACTAACTACTAAATCCTCAGATCGATCCGTTTTAAAAACACATAAATTAAATTAAAATATTCGAGATCTCGGCTCGCCAAGATGTCTCTAACGGGCCGCATAGGTTGTTTTCCTCGGGCCCTGAGGGATGCGGATAACTCGGATCTAGCAACACAATGTAGGGTGCATGACCAAAGCACGTGGTCGATATCGTGATATCCACTACCACAAGCGCACAAATTGCTGCCTGCGAGCCCGATTCGGAAGAAATGCGAGTCTAACGAGTAGTGATTGGACATAACCCTTGATATAACACGTATAAAGTCACGGCTCATGTCCAATCCTTTGAACCATGGCTTGTTCGACACCTGTGGGAGAATAGAATGTAACCATCTTCCCAGATCACTCTCATTCCATTTTTGTTGCCAGCTGGTGAGGACGTGCTGACGGGTAATTGAAAAAAATTCCGCAAAGGCGATTTGTCGATCAAAAATATCGCCTTCCATAGCGCCCACCTTAGCTAGCGAGTCCGCTTTCTCATTACCCGGAATTGAGCAATGAGATGGGACCCAAACTAAGGTGATAGTATAAGAGCAGTTAGATAAAGTACTCAATTTAGCTCGGATTTCGGTTAGGAAATACGAGGAGTGCTTCATCGGCCTCATTGATCGAATAGCCTCCAACGAGCTAAGGCTATCAGTAAAAATAAAATAGTGATCAGATGGTAGTAGAGCTTCCATTTCCCGGTGGTTTCCACCATCCCGGGATTCGGGAAATATTTATTTGATTTCCCGGGAAATCCCGGGATCCCGGGAAGTGAACACAGATAGTAAATTGTTTTAATATTTGTATGTTTCATCTCCTTCGAAGAAAGATTTAAAAATGGAGATTCTTTCAATACTAGGGACACCAGATTTAAAAACATATATTCATTTTGAAAATATTTAAAATTCTGTGAAGGTTTTTTTTTTTCATGCAGGCATTTTGAGGACATCTCATGATTTGTGAAGTTGTTTCAAGACATGCGGAAGCTGAAGCATGGATTTTTTTTTTAAATTTTAAGCTGGCATATGAAGATTTTTTTTTAAATAAATGAAGTTTTTGACTTCATATTTTAAGCTTCTTCCTGAATATGTTGAATATGAATAACGAAATTGGATATTTCAGAATAAAACTTGATCCAATTGAATATTCACACGACTTGACTGAAATATTCAATTAGCTGGAGATCTTTTGAATACTTCCTTATCAACGTACAGTTTTTGAAGAATATCTTCTCAATAATACTTGATCAACCTGAAGCCTTGAAAAATATCCAGAGGACTTTATTGTGATCTTCGATCAGCTGGAAAACTTTAAGTACTTCCTAACCGATCTGCCATCTTAAGAGAGTCAATTGAATGTTTGACTAGTTTAAGATCTTCAGATTTCCTGATCAACCTGAATTCACTAATATCTGACCAACCAGCAATCTTGAGAGACCATCTAGAGAAATTTTTTGAATTTTATCAACAGTGGAATATCTTATGAATAAAAATTGATCAACCTGAAGTCTTGCAAAATATCCAGAGGTCTTTAATTCTCGGACCAACTGCATATCCTTTAAATACTCTATAATCAAACTTCCATCTTGGAAGGATGTCTAAAAGATGTCGTTTGAATTTTTGAACAGTTGCAGAACTGTCCCCAGGTCCCTGAACTTTTATGAAGTTCCACGAACTTCTATGAAGTTCTCTGAAATCAAATGAATGTCTCTTGACATCTAAGAAGTTCCCTAATGTGACGTGATGTTATGTTTGTAAGCCAAATTTCACAGATCATGATGATTGTGGTGGATGATATCTCTCATGAATGTATTTGTAAAATCTATTTTGCCGTGCTTTAGGATTAAATAGATTACATACTAACGGGTAAAGGTAATGCATACCATTGTGCGTAACAAGTGACAGCGATGGAGAGCTATGGAAGCCAGGATAGAAAATGGTGTCATATAGAAGTTCCTCCAGAAGGAGTAAGCATTTTACAAGATTCAGCTCGCTAATCTAAGGAAGGAATCTAAAAACTGCAAATACTGAGTTTTTTCATCAGTTGAGGCTAGTATTACGTTCTTCCAACCATCTTAACAATGCATTTCAATGGTTTTTCGATCAACTATGAATGATGGACATCTCACAATGCTCAACCTGATTTTCGTCTATGTACCATCTAGATACGCGATTGAAAAATTTTATAAAAATGTTCACGGCTTGTTTCACTGCTAGATCGTATTTTTCACGAGTGCTTCTTGTACAACGATCATATACCAAAAAATGATGTTTGTGATGATCTCTTCCCTTCGTTTGTCATTCATTCTGATTTATCGAAAGTATGGATACATCAGAATGAATGACAAACGAAGCGAAGAGATACATTTCATAAGATGTGAAAGTTCTGGATTCTGCTACAGATATTCCAAGATAGATTTAATGGGGTAAAAGAGTAATAAAAAAATTTCCCGGGATTCACGCGATCCCGGGATTTATAAATTTATTTCCCGGGATGCGGTAATCCCGAAAAATGTCACAATCCCGGGATTTTTATCCCGGGACATCCCGGGATGGAAGCTCTAGATGGTAGTGAGGCAATTTGCTCTACTGCGTAAAATATGGCTGCTAGTTCCGCAACGTATACGGAACAGGGTTTTTGCAGTTGATATGAGGCGCTATGAAATTCGTTGAATACTCCAAATCCAGTGGAAGCGTTTATAGTTGACCCATCTGTGAAAAAACTCTTATTGTTACTAACATGGTGGTACTTGTTTGCAAAAATTAAGGGAACAACCATCGACCGATGGTGATCTGGTATTCCACGGATTTCTTGCAACATGGTCAGATCAAAATTTACAGAGGAACTATAAAAGTCTTGGAGGCAATCACGAGAGGAATTGAATGAAGAAGGGCCAATCTCCAGCGTCATGTACTCGTAATAGAGACTCATGAATCTTGTTTGAGGATTTCTGTCGAGCAGCTTCTCAAAGTTTTCTATTACCAATGGGTTCATTACTTCACAACGGATAAGAAACCGGAAGGACAGTTCCGCGAAACGATCTGTCAGTGGGAGAACACCCGCGAGTACTTCGAGGCTCATCGTTTGCGTCGAGTGCATACAGCCAAGCGCGATTCGGAGGCAACGGTATTGAACCCGTTGCAGCTTCAAGATATGTGTTTTCGCCACGGATTGAAAGCAAAAGCTACCGTACTCTAGAACCGACAAGATGGTTGTTCGATATAACCTGATCAGATCTTCCGGGTGTGCTCCCCACCAAGTTCCGGTAATTGTTCGAAGAAAATTGATTCTTTGCTGGCATTTTTGTTTCACATACGCAATATGTTTTCCCCACGTGCTTTTGGAATCGAACCAGACACCTAAATACTTGAAAGATATACTTTGAGTGATTGTTCTACCCTTTAGTTGAAGCTGTAACTGTGCAGGATGATGCTTCCTAGAAAAAACAACCAACTCAGTTTTCTCCGGAGAGAATTCGATACCCAGCTTCATAGCCCAAGTAGACAAATTGTCTAAGGTATCTTGCAATGGTCCTTGCAGGTCCGGTGCACTTGGCCCTATAACGGACACAACCCCGTCATGTGCAAGCTGCCTTAGCGAGCAATTTTCATCAAGACAACCATCAATGTCTTTTACATAAAAATTATAAAGAAGGGGGCTTAAACATGAGCCCTGGGGGAGACCCATGTAACTAATTCGTGAAGTTGTCGAGTTTCCATGAGAGAAGCTCATATATTTCTCAGACAACAAGTTGCTCGAATAGTTGTTCATAATTGGTGAAAGCCCACTATCGTGGAGTTTATCCGAAAGGACATCGATACAAACAGAATCAAAAGCCCCCTTAATGTCCAAGAAAACTGAACCCATTTGCTGTTTTTGCGCATAGGCCAGTTGAATTTTAGTTGAAAGCAACGCAAGACAGTCGCTCGTTCCCTTGCCTCTCCGAAATCCAAATTGCGTATCTGAAAGTAAACTATTCGACTCGACCCATTTGTCTAGACGAAAAAGAATCATTTTCTCCAACAATTTCCGTATACAGGACAGCATCGCGATGGGACGGTACGAGTTATGATCCGACGCGGGTTTACCGGGTTTTCGAATGGCGATAACTCTTACTTGCCTCCAGTCATTACTTGCCTCCAGAACAATGTTGTGCTCCAGAAATTGATTGAAAAAGTTCAACAAGCGCCTCTTCGTGACGTCTGGGAGATTTTTGAGCAAGTTGAACTTGATTCTATCCATTCCTGGAGCTGAGTTGTTACATGAAAGGAGAGCAAGTGAGAATTCCACCATCGAAAACGGGGAATCTATTTCGTTATTACCCGACGGACGATCACGAACGTTGGTTTGAACTGGTACCGAATCCGGGCAAACTTTCCGCGCGAAGCTGAAAATCCATCTGTCCGAGTACTCCTTGTCTTCATTAATCGGTGATGACGCGTTTCGCATTCTCCTGCCGACATTCCAGAGTGTTCTCATGGAAGTCTCTCGCGACAAACCATCGACGAACCGACGCCAGTATCCGCGTTTTTTTGCTTTAATTAAGTCCTTAAAGGTTTTCTCGAGGTCGGTGTACCGCTCGAAATCCCCGACCTTACCGTGTTTGCGGAAGCGTTTAAACGCGGCGGACTTCTCGCTGTTCGCGTCGGTGCAATCCTTATCCCACCACGGGGTGGGAGGTCGCTTGCGGACGGAAACACCCGGAACACGTTTCGTCTGTGCTCGCAGCGCACAATCGATGATGACACGCGCGAGAAAGGAGTACTCGTCCAGCGGAGGAAGTACGTCAACCGATTGACTGGCATCAAGAACCGCGGTCGCGTATTTTCGCCAGTCAATGTTTTTCGTAAGATCGTACACGATGTTGACCGACCGAGTAGAAGATGAACCATTGGTAATAGAAATTTTGATTGGCAAATGGTCACTACCGTAGGGATCTTGAATTACTTTCCACGAGCAATCCAACGATAGTGAACTCGAGCAAAGTGAGAGGTCTAATCTGCTTATTTTTGCTGGAGGTTTGGCTACTCGTGTTGCTTCCCCGGTGTTCAGAATTGTCATTTTGAAGAAGTCGCACATGTCGTATATCAAGGTTAAGCGGTTGTCGTCGTACAGTTCCCCCCAGCCTGTACCGTGAGGGTTAAAATCTCCCAAGATCAACCGTGGCTCCGGCATAGCCGTGCAGAGATCCGAGAAACTTTGACAAGAGATCGCGGTTCTCGGTGGAAGATATACTGAGGCAATACTGAGGCATTTACCTCGAATATTAACCTGACATGCAACTACTTCAATGTCTGTCCCTGAAGGCAGATCGATTCTATAGAAGGAATGGAGCTTTTTTTTTTTTTTTTTGTTTATTAATTTATTTGATATGGCTCAACCTAATTAACTTTACAGAGCCGAGGATTCTTGGTCACTATACAATAGATCTTAAAACTATAGTCAAAAGGTACAACACAATAAATACTTTATCTTCACCTATCCAAAAAGCCTCCTCCATCAGAACTGGAGCCGCTTCTAGTAGTTTCATTGACTGACAGTTACGCCAACGAGGGTCAGAGCGCGTCCATTGCAGCAATGGACGCAAAACGTGGTCAGCACTCACACACTCATCACGAAACGGTTGCTTTCCAAAGTCGACGACGCATCGACCGAAAGAACTGCTGATGAAGAACAATGAGGAGAACCACACAATGGTTGCTGCCAAGAAAACAGACGATCGCGTGGCACACATCGAGAGTGGCCTGCTTTTGTCGACAGCCGAGTGAACACTGGAATGGAGCTTGTTGATCCCCAGAAGCACCCCTCCATACGAATCTGCGCGGTCAAGGCGTATAATGTTGAAATCGTGGAAAGCAAGATCGTTGTCTGAAGAGAGCCATGTTTCACAAACGGCAAATGCATCAGAAAGTGAGTTGTTAACTAAAAATTTAAATGTGTCAAGTTTTGGCATAAGACTTCTACAGTTCCACTGAAGAACAGAGATCATATCCCCGACCTCATTCGGAGAATTATCCATCAAAGGATATGATCGATGCAAGGAAGGACCACCTAGAAGCTAGTTGCTTCAAAAGAGTTTTCACCATTGGCAGCACTAAATTAATAATGCTCCTCGTTGAGTCAGAGACATTGAATATACTGAAGAAGCTATCCACAATACCAGAAAACGTGAACATGGGGGCATGTTCTTGCTGATTATTCAGCTGCTTTTCTGGCCGAAAAACTGGGACATCTGGGGTTTTAGATGATCCTGGAAGTGACGGAAAGTTCTTGTCATAATTACAAGCTTTAAAACCCGGTGGAATGGGCTTCGGTACATTTCCGTTACCTCTTGATTTTTCCAAGATGGAAGGGTGGTCCGTACGAGTGGCCTTACGAGGCTTTTCGGTGTTGTGTTTTTTTGCTCGTTTTCTCGTATTGCCTTTAAAGACAAACGGACTACCCTCACCGACCTCTGAGTCAGAGTCTAAATAATCAACTGGCAAAATGGAGAACGTGTTACTGCTTTTTGATGTGGTCTGAGAAGATGAAGCGGTATTCTTCAAGAGTTCAGCTAGTGTTCTCTTGGAGCGAGCTTGCAGAGACCGCTTAAGTTTTTCTCCCTGCTGTTTATACCTCGGGCAGTCAGTCAGGGTATGTAGGCTTTCCTTGCAGTACACGCATTTTGGAGGAGCACCGCAAGGGCCCTCTTGATGTTGCTCGCCGCACTGATCGCAGCGTGGTTTGTTCGAGCAGTAGTCCGATGTATGACCAAGTTGTTTGCATTTCGAGCAGTTCATTACCCGAGGTACAAACAGGCGTACAGGCAGCCGAACCTTGCCAATAGCGACGTAAAGGGTGATACGGTCAAAATTTGGTCAATATCAACTTGACGTATTTCTTTCAATTTTGCATTTAAAAAACCTGAACACCCCTCATTTTGAAGGTGTGTGTGTGTAGAATGTTGCTCCTATTTTGATTTTGGAATTCACTCTTCAGTTGTCAAAATGCCGTCCAAGCAAGAAGAGCAGCGTATCAAAATTTTGCTCGCGCATCGCGAAAATCCGAGCTACTCGCACGCAAAGTTGGCAAAATCGCTAAAAGTTGCCAAATCAACCGTTACAAATGTAATTAAAGTGTTTGGAGAACGTTTTTCGACAGTCAGGAAGTCTGGATCGGGAAGAAATCGAAAACCTGAAGCCGGTGAGACGACAAAGAGAGTTGCCGGTAGTTTCAAGCGAAACCCTAACCTCTCTCTCCGAGATGCCGCAAATAAGCTGGGTGTATCGTCTACAACCGTGCATCGAGCCAAAAAACGAGCCGGACTATCGACTTACAAGAAGGTAGTGACTCCAAATCGCGATGATAAACAAAATACGACGGCCAAAGCGCGATCCCGGAGGCTGTACACGACGATGCTGACGAAGTTTGACTGCGTGGTAATGGACGACGAAACCTACGTCAAAGCCGACTACAAGCACTTCCGGGACAGGAGTTTTATACGGCAAAAGGAAGGGGAAAGGTAGCAGATGTTTTCAAGCACATGAAACTGTCAAAGTTCGCAAAGAAATATCTGGTTTGGCAAGCCATCTGTACCTGTGGCTTGAAAAGCAGCATTTTCATAGCTTCCGGGACTGTCAACCAAGAAATTTACGTGAAAAAGTGTTTGAATAAACGTCTGCTGCCTTTCCTGAAGAAACACGGTTGTTCCGTACTGTTTTGGCCGGATTTGGCATCTTGCCATTACGGTAAAAAGGCCATGGAGTGGTACGCCGCCAACAACGTGCAGGTGGTTCCCAAGGACAAGAACCCTCCCAACACGCCAGAGCTCCGCCCAATTGAGAAATACTGGGCTATTGTCAAGCGGAACCTAAAGAAGACCAAAAAAACTGCTAAGGGCGAGCAGCAGTTCAAGGCAAACTGGCTTTCTGCGGCGAAGAAGGTGGACAAGGTGGCTGTACAAAATCTGATGGCAGGGGTCAAGCGTAAGGCCCGGCAATTCGGATTTGGAAAAGCGGAAGCCTAACTGAATATTTTTCCTGAATTTTATACTAATTGAACTTGAAAAAGAAATTTAATTTGATTTTTTAAATAAACGATTTCACCGATTTACACGCGTTTTCCCTTGACCAAATTTTGACCGTATCACCCTTTAGTGAGGTAACGCTGAACCCAAAAAGGTCACACGAAACGAGTTTGACAAGGAATAAGTTTTTTTGGAGCCTACTACGGATACTGACTGCATTTGAAGGCAGTCCAATATCTTCACCTTCGGCAGGGCACGGTTTTTAAATATTCCGAAGGAATCGGGACCCAAGAAATCGTCACTAGTCAAACTCGCTTCGGTGACCACTCCTTTAATTTCTACCTCACTACTGGGTATGTAGACTCGGTATTCCAATGAAAAAAGCTCGCACGCAACAATTTGGTTAGCCTGCTTCCGGTCATCAACGGTAACGCGCAGTTTTATTGGTGTTACCTTGAAAATATCGGTAACGGCCGAAAAATGTGTTGTTAGATCCATAGAGATCCTCGGAATGTTCAAAGGTTTTTGTTTAGGCCGGAAAAAAACAACCCATGGGCCTTTCGAGGCTTCTGGGTAAGCCTTTAGGCGGGGGAGCGCAGAGGTTTTCGGGGGAAATAGTGTGGGGGGTGCAGGTGGACGAGGAGGAGATGGTGGGGGAGAGGGTTGTGGGTGATACCTTTTCTTGGGATATGCTCCAGTATTTTTGCTGGAGAGCGAGTCAACTGGAACGTCAAGGGTGTCCATTTCCACAACTTCCTCGAGACTTTCGTGTGAGGTGGAATTAACAGTTTCGTCGTCTGAGATGGAAAGCGACCATCCCCCGCCTTTATCATTTTCATCCATTGCGGTTAAATATCGCCGCAATGGTGTTTTTGGCAAATATTTTACAAATAATTACAGTAATTTCAAATAATATCAAAAATAGAAAAAAAAATGCAAAAAAAAATATAAATAAATAAATTGATATAGTTTTGCTCTACTTAAGAGTAATACGAAAGAAAGAAAAAAAACCAAGAAAAAAAATAGAAAAAAAATATATATATACAGAAAAAAAAAATTTGGATCACCCTAACTATACTCTACTTAAAAATAGTACGAGCAAAAAAAACCAAGAAAAAAATAATAAAGATATATACTATTTACAAGATTTTGGATCACCCTAATTATGACCCAGCCTAATCTAATACTGGACCATGCGGGGAGATGCGATACTGGTGAAAACAAAGCGACACGTTATACCTATTGCACTGAGGCGGCAGATGACTGGTGCGATGCTATTGTATTCCCCAACGGCTGTTGGGTCGATAACCTTGCAGCTGGTATGCCTCTTTCGCCACGGTAGGCAATTTAACGTGCTTTCGTTGTTGCTATCAATGGGCCGATAGTGGTGATGGTTTTACAGATGTTGATGTTAAAGCTGGACCGTAATCAAAGCGCTCGGCGTATGATTAACGGCTTCCTCACTCGCGCACTAGTTGTCTTAACACTATGCCAACTAACTTTGGCGAGAAAAAACCCTCGCGTGGGGAAAAACTCAAAAACTCAAAAACTAGTGTCGTACAACGAGACCGATGCGACTTGACCGGCTCAGCGTGCGAGACGGAATCAAATCCTTGTGTTATTAGTTACGATTCGGTACGTTGTAGTTTCATTTTTATACCTGTGCTCGTAACATGTTTACCTAGGGGATGAGTACTTAAGGAGGTAAGATTTTGATAAGACTTAACTGGGATTGACACTGATGAAGACTGCACATTGTAGTCGTAATACGTATTTGTCATGGATACAAAAAAAAATAAGTGGAATAATATAAATGGAAGATAATATTTTTGTAAGAATTTCGGATTTATGAGTGTTCTGTATACTATCATTTAGACTTATAGAACGCTTTAAAACCTCTATGAAATTTGCAATGTTTTTTGAGTATTGATTATAACCCTAGACCAGACCATCCGAACTTTCCAAAACAAGATTTTTAAATTGCTTAAATTCGATTTTGTTAATTTCTCATTCATTCTGGGCAAAAATTCATAATGATGAATAAAATTGGATCATTGCTGAAATTCAGAGAACACGTCCAGCCTGCGGGCCACACGTTGAGCAGCGCTGCCCTAGAGCATACTTTTAAGAACATGCCACATAAGCTCTAGTGACACGGTATGCCCCACTTCCCTTCGTATGAAACATCCAGCTCCCAGGATTTCACCGACGGGGTTGGAAAGCAATATCATAAAAAAAAAATCCATCCTTTTCCCTCCCCACTTTGGAGAAAAAAATAACCCTTGCGATGTGACACTTTCCCAGCCAGTCGTATACGAAATAAAAAAAAATCCATTTGGAGTCGTTCCAAAAACCATCGAATCGCATTCAATTTCTCCAGGCTATAGGAATCGAACCAGTCAACCAATTCCATTCGCACGAATGGGATGGATAAAGTTAAGTCATATATAAGCGGCAGTACTATATTTATTTTTTACGGGCTCCGACCGTCATTGCTCCGTCTTGCGTTTCGTTCGATTATTGTGGCACTCTTTGTATATTGACAGAAATGTTCGAATCGTGGTTTGCCGCACGAACGATCCGATGACCGACCGAGACTGAGGAAAGTTTCTTTTAATTGCTGTATTTCTCCTTCACCACTTCTTTTCCTTCTTCCAAATGTGGTTAAGGAAGGGGGACTAAAGAAGATCCCGCAGTTTTCCGTTTCCAGTGGCTGAAGACTGTACTCGAAAAAAATGCAACAGACAAAAATTATTACCAAAAATTTATTTTATGTCGGATATTTTTGAAACTCTAAATATATACTAGCTGCCTCCTCTCCTAGGCTAAATGCCTGCACCTTGAACTTAACGTTACCCATCAAATCCTGTGCAACACTCGCGCCATCTTTCTTACACACTTTCATACACTTTTTCTTCGAATCCTTGTCGTTTTTGAAGACCTTCCCTGTTTTTCGGAGCTTGTCGCCCAGAATTTTTCTGTAGCTCTGGCGAGTTTGGCAGAATTGCCTTCTTCGGCACAAAAACAACATCGTTGGCTTCGTACCACTCCATCACCGGTTTCACGTAATGGCACGATGCCAGATCCGGCCAAAATAGAGTGTCAGAGGACAGCACGAGCTTCTGGAGGCATTCTTCTTTATATATTGGTTGATGGTGCCAGTCGGTATGTACGGCTGGCTGAATTTGCCACACCCACAGATCACCTGCCACACTAAGTACTTTTTGGCGAATTCGTCGACCTTCTTCTTCCGGAACTTCTTCGGAACATCGAGGCGAGACTTGACAACGAAAAACTCCTGCCGGGAATCTGCTTGGCCTCCACTTTAATGTACGTCTCGTCTTGTATTACGATGCATTTCGGCTGCACCAACCACTCGCGGTACAGCTTCCTGGCGTGGAATTTGGCCACCGTATTCTGTTTATGGGATCGGTTCGGTGCCTTCCTTACCTTGAAGACATGATGACCGGCCCTCTTCATTGTCTTCTAAACGAACCAGACGGAAGAATTGACCTTCTTGGCCACGTCCCGAATCGAAAGGTTCGGATTGCACTTGAAGTAATCGCTCACCTTCCTTGCGTTCACGAGATCGGTCCTCTTCGCTTTTCTTCCGCTTTTCTTTTCCCCACTCTGGGTCGTCTGGGTCTCTTTGAACGATTTTTCCACACGGGACACGGTCGAATTATTGATTCCAAACTGTTTTGCGATCCACCTGTGGGGCTGGCCTGGATTTTACACGACCGCTCCCATATTTTTTTGTTAAAGCACTTCTTACTTGGAAGCCATCTCGACCATCTCCAACCACTTGACAGATTGTGACGAAATTTTGCACATGTAAACATTACACTCTAAACTAGTTTTACTCCAAATTGCATCAATTTTAACTCATGCAATAAAAAGTTATACACAAAAGAAAGTGTTGCATTTTTTTCGAGTACAATCTTTATTGAAGTGCGCTTGTTCTTTTTATGAGGGTGAAAGTTTTGTTCTTTCACTTTGATAGTTCAATAGCCGTTTGAAGTGGGGGAAAAAAGTTGTTGGAAGAGATTTCCTTCTATCCTTTAATGAAACAATCGTTTTTCTTTTGTGTCTTAATAGTTGGGAGTTCAGATTTCATTTGTTTGCTCCATGTCTTTCAAAGTTAATTCAATTTAATTCTCATCGGATTATCCTGAAATTTAGCATTTGGGCCTAAAATTTATTTGAAAATCTGAAAATAATAATACATGTCCAGAATTTCAATTGAGACCGCCTGCGCTTCATTTGGGCGGTGGTGAAGGGTTCGATTATCCGATCGTCTCTAGAAAATTTTTCGGGATATATTTTTTCGACTTCTCTGGGTATAGCATATTTTTAAAACTTTATTCGAGTGATTTTTAGCCGAGGGTTAGTTCATCACATGTCTGGCCATAGACTATCATTGTGCTTGCCATACAATACATGCAAATGCATGCATTGGTTGACATAGACGGCTCTATATCAATAACTGAGGAAGTGCATCAAAGAACACTTAGTTGAAACCGGCAACGTCAGACAGCGTTAGAAGCCAAGAAAAAGAAAGGGTCCCATTTGAATTTTATTTGTTTTCACCAAAGCACTGGATTACAACCAATGCCCGACCATGAGATCCAAAATAGCCTTGTCAGAATGAGATGACATATCCCTAGTTACATAACCTTAGTACAAGAGACTGTCACTGTACTCACTTATTTTGTGCCAAAATTTTTCTCAGTGAGCCGGCTGAGCCAAGAGTGCCAGTCATCGGATTGACTTTGTGAAAAATAGGATGTTTGGCAACCCGGTTAATTGGACAATTCTCGCGACACTTTTCAAACAAGGGGGAGAGGTGATTGTCAAATACGAACAATCGTCGCCTACCTCGCATAAATGGTTCCAAACGACAACAACCCGCATAAACAAAAACCATAAGAAGCGCCTAACCTCCAATTCGGGATATCCTTTCTACTCTACGCATTATGATGGTGCATCGATGATATCGTTTGTATATGGTACCCGTTTTTAAGGGAAGCCATAAGCAACGCTGGTTTGTTGATGTTTGGAACCAAGTTCACATATGGAAAATCATTGAGCGTAAATTTGTCGTCTCTTTCGTTCTCCGACTGATTAAGTGGATGACGGAGTTTGACGTCACACATCTTTAACCGTTTAAACAGCGGAAAAACCAAAGAGATGACAAATTCACGCTTAGTAATACCAACAATCAATACGAAACTAACGAATTTAAATTGGCTCACCATTTGACCAGTAGCCTATTGGTCCCAAGCAAACGATTAACGTACCCTATTCTAGTCGAAATTCTAGTACTACGCAATGTTTGTTTTGATTCGCTATGAAAGTTTGACAGATAAAATGAGGGGTTATTGGTTTTACCTATGTTTCGAGGGGTGATTCGACAAGCTTGGGACCGAAGATAGTACCAGAGGTGAGCCAAAAAGTTGAGCACGTTTCTTCGGGACCTACTTGTCTTAGTTACCTCTATGGTAATACAACCATGGGTGCCAAACAGTTCTAATGAATGTGCCAAGTTGTACCCAACTGTGTTTTTTCATAAAAGTTCACCTCCCAAACTTACAGGGGGAGGTAGCTCATCGATTCTTCCGGTTCGCCTCCTAGCATCGTGCTATAAGGTACCAGGCGATAACCAGGGTAGTTGATCGATAGCTCGATGACGTCATTTCGTTGGCGTCTGCAATGGGAAATTCTCATAGCAGGCGTTGACGATGGGACGTTGTCGAGTTGTTGAATAGCAACTATCGTGGTAACTCACCGATTACCTGTCGATCTGCCAAATTTGGAAAGACGTCTGCATTGAATTGTCTCATATAATAATATTCCGCCCACTATATCACAAGAAATTGCGAGTAGCTGAGTGGAAAGGAGATAAGTTAAGCATTGGGTACAGGACCAAGTCTCCCCTGGGTGGTGCAAGAAGATGAGCGCAATAGAATCATCAAGTTGCCATAAGGCACGGAATGAGACTATTGCATGGCTGGGTAGTCAAAGTCTTCCATTCGTTAGTCATTTCAGGTGGATTAGAACAGGTTTAGGTTTAGGGTGGGCGTTGGCCAGATTTGGATTTTTCAGATATAATCCTAAATAGGACCTAGATTATTTAATACACTAGTAACCTCAACTTCTGTCACAATGTTTCATTGTGACTAATCAACACTCAATGGGTAAAATATCAAATTCGCGGTAAATTTGAAAAAAGGTAACTTGGAGTGTAGAGCGCACTGCCCACTGGACGATTCTAAAGCCTGACCAATATATATAGATATATTCATACCATTGGCATTTTGTATTTGAGATAAGACAGAGACAGGATGCGGAGGGCCCGCTTAGGGGGAGCGTAACCCATGTTATGGCTTCCATTTATTAAATAGTTCAGATAGGCTGGAAATGATAGGTTCATGTTGAGAAAATGTACCATATGGTGCCCGTTCACTGATCAAAATTAAATTAAATTCAAATCGTCAGGCCCTGCCCTGGAATAAGGGGATTGACGATGATTTGTCAAGTTTCATTTGGCATTTGCATATAATTGTAAGTTTAGGTTTGCTTTTGTAATTGTAAGATAGATAGTTTGGCTCAATTGAAACATTGAGTTGTATAAACTTGACGAATCATACCTCTAAAATAGTAGTAGTTACAGTGCCGCATTATCTAACAACCACTGCCTGCAACTAATGTTGGAGGGGTCAGCAGGGCTGATTACGGATCAAAACTAACATAACTCTAACACTGAAATAATCCCGAAACTAACGCTCATTCATAAAGTAGTTTTATTTATTTTCCTACTAATCTATCTACACACTTAGTTTTTTCTACCGAGCTCGGCTGTGCGGGTCTCGGCGGGGATGGTTTCGCTGAGATCTCGGCGGGAGTGACATTTGATTGAGGTCTCGGATAATGCCTTTTCTAATAATCTGCCTACGTTTCTTTCCATTGTTATCTACTTTATCCCCTTTTTATTTTTCTGCTCTTCTTTCCTCTTCTCTTCTTTTGTTTTGTTTGTTTACATATAACTAATACTAATACCTCCTTGTTTTCTCTCTAATTTGTCTACTATGCCCCACCATCACGATGAGAGATGAGCTACCGTACATAGTACACGCTCATATACACTCCCAAAATAGTATACCGCAAGTAAGTATATCACAGAGGCAACTAAAGATCCAGAAACGAAAACCGATAACGCTGAAGATAATGAGCTGTGGTGATTTATATGACTAAATAGTATTATTTATTTATACTAACCTAAACATAACGTGGGGTGACCCAAATCCAAACGATCACTAACCAAAATAATAGACTTATCTTTTTTCAGCAGCACTACACCAGCCAGCAAAGTTCAACAATCCATCGTTGCTTATGCCTTTGTTGTCGTTCGGAACCAGTTTTGCGAGGTAGGCGACGATTGTGCGTATTTCTTGCGTAACTTTTGAAAAGAGCCTATTTATAGCCTGAACAATACGTAAAGAGCAAATTGAAACATTGAACGTCGCGTGAAAGTGGAACTTAATGAAGGCCTAAGTACTTTTTCGTAGTTTTTAGTTTTCGGATTTGAAAGATCGTCGGTTACAGTGGCCTGCTTACTGAGCAGAAAAACGCGGTCCTTACATACTAAAGAAATTTAGGGTAAAATCGCTTGTGTATCGTGTATTTTGCGAAACTCGTTGTTGTCGTTGGTTCCGGGTTTGAATGGATACAAAAATTTGAGCAACGGTATTATGTGATATGAGGGGCTCGGTGACCTTAGAGCAACCGTTTTTGCTTACTGAGCAGAACATCATGAGTCTAATCTCAGGTCCATCCACATTCAAGATTCGTCAATCGTTTTATTTGTTAATATGGCTACATGGTAATAACAGCAACTCGGTGATTAAAAAGGTGCTCGTCTGCCTAGTGGCAAACGTTTTTGCTTACTGAGCAGAAGACCGTGGGTTTAGTCCCAAGCTCCTTCGCGTTATATGATTGTTAGGACATCAATTCAGTTTATCGTTTATTAAAACGAACCCTGCTGCAAACCCAACCCTCTTATCCAACATCCCAGTGATTCCTCGTGGAAGTGCAGAGGTGTTCTCGGCTTCCATCAAAGCGAGTGTCATGTCAACACAATCCTTCCCATTCCTTTCTTGACCTGTGTTCAGGCGCGGCCGGCGCTGGTATTGCCTAATTTAAGATCACCAGTTTTTACACATTGAGGATGATTGCTAGTCCCAAGCATCGTCTATTGGTTCTCTGTGTAATTACAGCTGATTTGGCAATAACAGAGTAGCAACCGTGGGCGGTCAATCAAGCTCAAGCTCAAGCTCAAGCTCAAAGTTCACCTCCCAAACTTACGCATTTTTTTATTACATTTCTTCTATTCCAGGATCACAAAAAAATCATAGTCCAAGCTCGCTCGAATGCTTCATAAAGTCCGAAAGACCTCTTAAAATTATGCAACTCCGACTGGTGTGAAAAAGCTCCAAGTGCTGAATATATTGGAATCATCACTATGCCTTGAAGCTCTCAAGTTTTTTGAGAAATCCAAGTCTGAGTAATCTGAAAAATTCCATGGTGATAGTTAAATTCCATAACATTCTGAGGACCCTTTTGACAGCAAGGAGCGAACTTTTGATGTGACCCTTCCAAATGGCTTCAGCAAAAAAATCTTTGGCGATAATTTTGGTCATTTTTGTTCACTTTTGTCCAGTGTTTTTTTTTTTCAAATTCTTCGATTGATCTCGATGCCTTAAAGTGTTTCCGCAGATATTCCTTGGAAACGGCCCAAAAAGTTTCGATTGGCCAGGCCTTCGGACAATTCGGGGGATTCATATTTTTATTGTATTGTGTATTGAAGCCTAATCGGGCCAAAATAGTACTGGGCCACAGACGCCGATTCAAACACTCCCGAACGTAAATTTCAGTGTTCATTGCCTCCTTCGTCACAAATGGAAAGTTGTCAATTGCCACACTAACATATCACCTGCCAAAAACCATGCCCTTCTTACCAATGTTGTTGGTAAAAACTGACTTATCGGCATCGTCTACTTCCTGACCTTCACGTACTATGTAGTATTGGTCTCCCGCAAGCGTCTTGTAGTCAAATTTGACGTATGCTTCTTCGTCCATGATAACACACGCCAATTTTCAACACAGCAGGGTATCATAGAGCTTCCGAGCCCTTGGTTTGACTGATGCGGCTTATTTCGGACTCCGTTTCGACTTCTTCTGCAGCTTGAACGTTTTCAGCCGTTTCTTGGCTTGGCTCGTTTGGTGTTAAATACTCTTCGATGCTCTAAGTTTTTTTGGCCAAAGCTCGAACATAGGCACTTTTCTTATTGACGAAAGCCTGGGTGATCTTCCGATCAAGTTTTTGGTCCACAAGTCCCGGCTTAAGGGCCATATTTCGGTGTGTGCTCGAAGGTAACTTCTTCATTAAACTTCTGGATGGTGGTTCGGACTGCTCCGATACTTATTTTCTCTATTTCCGCCAACTTCTTTACTGATAGATTGGGAACAGTGCACCATTAGTGCACGATCTGTTGGAACTTTTCCGGGGAAATGCTTTGCATTTTGATGATTTTGTAAAAAAGACTGCACTTTGCGCACACAATCTTGATGAAAAATAAGTTAACAACAACACACATCGACGAACAGCTAATAAACTTCATCGGGGAAAAATGGCGGCGAGTTGAAAGTTTACTTATACTGTCTGGGACACCCTATATTAGTAATAAAGTGGTGTATTCGCGTAAAAAAAAACATAGAGGTACAATGAAATGTGTTGTAGAATTTATTGTATTTAAAATAAATCGTTCTGTCGACAACTAAAAAATAATCATCGAATTTATTGTTTGCACGGTATAATCTACGGTACATGGAGAAATCTACAATAGAACAAGGAGGTTGTTATGTTTCTTAACCATACGAAAAATCTTTTTCTCCTGAACAAACTTGAGACATATACCATTAATTGAATTGTTGTTTTATTGCTGAAAATTATTGCTATATGGGCCGCATTGTACGTCTATTGTTATAAAAATATGTAAAAATTTCTTGTATAATATACCAAGAGCAAATCTTTATTATGTCGAAAGTAACATTTTCACCGATCCGAGAAAAATAAATTTTGATTTGATGACCGAAAAGTCCTTCCTATTTCAAATTAAACACATATAATCTCATAGTGATAGCAATGTTTAACATATTAAGCAGGGTTTTAATCATACAAAGCAGATCGCTAGCTTTCATGCTAAAAATACTGGTTTTTGAGTCAAAAATTATTATACGTTATTTGGTGGCCCCCTAATATTATTTAAGTCAAAGTGTATTTAAAAGGATATTCGGGAGAATTATCAATCACATCTCCTGACGTGCAGCCCATTAATCATTTTAGGACCACCGAAATCATCTTGGCAGCAAACAGTTCGATTTATTCACTTTAATACTGAGAAAGCGAAACGACGAACGTACACTGTACCAAACCACCGTCCCCACAGAGTACCCTTTCGAGTTGGCAAACCGATTGGGACAATGGAAATCTTGGACGGTGGTTACATTCAATTATTCCTAATGTTTCTTCGAGAGCGTGGTTTAAAGGCTTGGGCTTAAGTCGTGACTTCATTCGCGTGATGAGTAGACTTATTTCCAACCACTACTCGCTAGATGCGCATCTCAATAGAATAAACCTCGTGGACAGCAACATATGTCGGTGTGGAAACGGTTACGACGACATCGATCACGCAGTTTGGCAATGTACGGATAATGACGCCGCCGAGAGCGACTTTTGAGTACCCTCGAGGCCCAAGGAAGACAACCCTATATTCCTATCAGAGACGTGTTGGGTATCCGCGATCTCTGCTATATGCAGTCGATTTATGTGTTTCTGCAAATGTCTAGCATAAGAATTTAATTCCTTTGTCTTTTGTCTCTCTTTATTAGTTTTTGTTTGTCTTGTCCCCCCGTCTCGATGAGTCTCATCGTCGCCCACTGGTCACCCACCATAGCCAGTCGAACTCCAGATGAAACTAGAACCGCACTTGTCTCTGATGAGACAACGACACCTTACCCCCAAGCTCCTCCCCTGATCCTATCCTTCGGCAATGTACCTCTCTAACCTCGAGTAAGCCGCGAGCATTCGGCCCAACTCCTACTAGACATAGAATTAAGTGAATTTTGTTACAAACAAAGAAACATCGAAATCGCCTTTCCGAATGATAGCTGCAACCGGATGACGGCTGTTTTGAAATCAGATGATTTTCCTCTCGAATACAAGATGAACATTGTTATGAAAGAAATAGGACCTTCAGTTGCAGAATGATAGTCATCTTAAATTGGTTCAGCCCCTTATTTTTGGTCGCTATTGAAAATTTATTCGATTGCTGAATTTATGTATGGGCCCAAATTAGGGACATTTAGGCCGACATTACATCCATTTCCCCTAAATAAATTTAAAAACGGGATGTGATCCTATATTCTGACAGTATATATATAATAGCAGGAGCATCGATTGACACTGATAGCTCGACTTTGTTTACCTTTGTTACTTACGACTTAATGAAAATTTGCTCTTGATACGTACATTTTTTTTTTTTTTCCTTTGGTTTGTTTTTTTCGTCGATCTTGTTTTCCGTGCTGAGCACCAATGCTACCGACGTGCCAGGAAGGCAGCTCCCACACCTGGACCCTACCTATCGACCCATCAACTCATGAACCGGGGACCAACGGCTTTACTTCCCATCCGAAGGAAGGCGTGATCAGAGATGTTATGCCTCAGAACATCCCGGCGGCGCCGACTGGGATTGAACCCAGGCCTGCTGGAGTGAGAGGTAATCACGCTTACCACTACACCACCGGCGCCGTTTTTGATACGTACATGTAATTGATGTAATTGTATTTTATGTTAAATTAATCGTATGGTTATTTTTATCCGGATTGCCTTTTAGCGTACTGTTGTTGTTGTCAATCAGTTAAGTGCAGTGACTCGAGGTGAACAGGAGTGTGCATTTTTATGTAATATGATCCAGTAACGAAGTCGGATTAGATGTGGCCAATCTCCAAGGATGAGGGTACCACAAATTAAATTATATGTCAAGCAGAATTTATGTGACCCTAAATCCCAAAAACTAATATAAATGGTGAGCTGAAGATTGGCATAATGGTCAATCGGCCTAGTGTCCTCCAGCCTAAGTACCTTCAGCTTAATTCCCGGACACCATCGCGCAGTGGGTCAGCGAAGCCAGAAGCTCGTCCAGTACCTCTAGCGCCGTGGATATGCTTCCTCTGCTTAAAAAATGCCATCTTTTGACGGTTTGTGATTAGTGATGGCACTCAATTCTATGTTTTGAGGCGGAACATCCTAGAAGGACGGTTTCTTGAGCCAAGATGTACATTTATGAGTCCCCACTGTGTGTCATGAAGCGATGTTTATTATTTTTTGGATACTAGGCTCAAAATGTATGGAGTTCGACCTGTCAAAATGAGTTTGGCAGAGGTTTGTCTCCCGATTTCCACAACCACACTCGTACACAGCGCACCAATATAGCCTGACAAGATAACCTGTACTAACCTCTACCGCACGTAACCTTTAACCTGGGTGACTGGAACTGAATTTAAGGTACTTTGTTTTCGTGATGGTGATGGTTTCACATAAATGACACGTTCTATCTTCGAAGCCTCGTTTGTGCAGCTCCATTCAGGATGCTTTTATCGATCAGCATTGTGCAATCTCCACATCCAATAGCGTCAACTGTAGTGGCAACAACAAACCCAACCATCCACCAGAAAAACACACTTCACTCGGGGTGGGGGGAGGCGGGTGAAGCTGTATCGAATGTTTTAATATTTCCCTCCTTATCAAAACATGGTCGCCATGTCGTCTTTTCGACTTGTCAGTTATTTTCCCGTTCACATATACCAAAGACTGACAGCGTCTCCGGCTCGGGGCTGTGTGATTTCTGATACATTCACATTTCCTGCTTTGGCCTGCTTCGTCTTTTTCATCGAATAAATGTGTCGCTCTGGCCTTAGCCGTGAGGAAAGCTGAAGGCAGTGGAAGAATCGTATAAAATCTACTTATGAAAAGAGTCTCCATCGAAGAATGGATGAAACAAATTACCGTAATATGGGGGAAAGTTGATCACTTTTTTTTAAATTCGTTGCAAGCGAGCGTGACTATCGTACTTGAGAGAACTATTTAAATCAATTAATGTTTACTATCAAAACTGGTCATGATGATCAAACTTACCATCCATGACGAAGTAATGAGCAAACTTGACTACGGAAGAAGGTCAACTAAAAATGCGAAGCCCCAATCATACGGTATACGTACCTATCATATATTTACGACTAGCTACAGCAAAAATATTGAATCACAAAGGAAGATATCGTTGATGACGTGGAAAAGTCGGAAACGCAAACACGGCTCGACTACAAGAAGCAACGATATGGCGATGGGCGAAGAGCTTTTCTGTTCTGAAGATGGATTGAGTGAGTGCTCATAAATGCAAATATGTGTGTCCCCATTCAGGCTATCACGGAGTATCAATTTCACAGAGTAGATTGATGGGCTTTAATGGGAAGGGATGTATCATGATATGCCTATCGAACAAATGGGGAAAGATTTCCTAATTGGGTTATTTGCCGCAAAGTGAGCCAATTAGGCACTGATGGGAAGAAAATTTTCCGGCAAAACATTTTGTATGTTGAACCTTGTCTTTGTGTAGACTGATGGAACAACAAACAAGATGGTACACCATCTTCTCATCTACATGACAAATTTTCCTGAAACGCATGAACTCTGACTTTTTGTCGGCTGCCATGTAGATCATGGTCGATTTCACCCGACGTCAGCAGGTCTAGTGTTTGCATCTCATGGCATGTGCATAAAATTAGTACATGATTTACATCCATCAAGCATACTCCATAATTATTATTCTGTACTTCACACAAGCACCCCTTGAGAATAGTGTCGGTAATGAAATTTATTAGCTCGTTCTCCGCAAATACCCCTTCATCTAGGAGACAAAGTGTCGCTCACTACAAGCTATCACCATACACAAGGTAGGATTTGTTGGTATACGGTTAGATACCTCCAGAGCCTGTCAGTCGTTTGTCATTGTCTGTTTTTCGTGAACAGTTTTCCTCGTTCTTTCCATCACATGCGGTTCAACGCCACTATCGGAAAATCTTACAAAAGCGTGACTGGGTGGTGGATGAAGTGGCACAAATTAACGACCTTCCTCCGTCATCATCGTTGGTGTCGTTGTAACCGTCACTGGCAGGCAAAAACCTAGTCTCTGCTGTAGAAGAGAGGTGTTGAAGTGGAGTCGTTTTTCGGTTGATCCGCGCGCAAAGACGGGCGCGTCAAGTTGCTAAATGAGCCGCACATAATGGGGTGATTAATGAAATAAATCAAGATGGTTGCAGCTTCCCGGTTTTTCCTTCCCGATGCGGTGATGGTTTACTGCTCTGGGATGTACTCCAAGAAGCTTATTGGGAGCCATGCAGCATAACAAATTTTATCAGGGCTTATGAATTATCCTTCACGTCTTTATCATCATCTGCAAGACGCAACAAGACAGTTGCTCTCAGCTCTTTTCAAGACGTTTAAAGCAACAAAATTAACAGCGGTATTGGTGTCAAGCTGTGTATATCTGGGATCATCATTTTCAGAAATGTTTGCCTTTCTCTTTATTGGACGTACAATCTGCAGTTTTCGTCTGCTTCAGTTTTGGCAGTGGTAGATAGAAGGACCATTTACAGGTCGTGAGTTAGATATGATCAACGTACAATCGAGCAAATTGCTTCACGTCTACTGTCTACTGTGAACACCGAACGTGGAGCCATGACGTCCTGTCCTGTAACTGAATGTACTAGAGATGGGCAATCCGCTCTCGAGCTGTTCCAAAGAGTCGATTCTTTAGAGTGAGCTGAAGAGCTACAGCTCTATTTAAAAAAAAAACTATTTGAAAAAAAAACTACAAAGGACAGCCCTAAGGGGTTGTACGCAATGGTGACGTAGGACTACGTGGTTTTATATAATAAATCTTATTTGTTAACTGCAGCAGGAGCTTGTTTTTTGTGTAGGAATAGGAATTTGCGCGTGGTTCTCTCTGTTTAACTGATTCCGATCAATACCGGTGCGGCTTCTTCCTCCTTCTATGGATGTTCATATGGGCTTGCAGGCCGCCGTTCGTTGTGTACTGGAGAACAATGTTCAACGCTACGCGCTGAAAGCACTGCTGGTGCTGCTGATGTCGACGACCGGACACCACCACACACGGTGATTGGAACTGAATCCAATGAGCGGTTGAGGAAAGCCTTTCGTTGTGTACTGGAGAACACCACCACTCATCACGCGGTGATTGAATAAACACCGTTTGGTGAGACCAGATGGAATTCAACTTTGAGATCTGTGTTAGGGAAATCGCTTTTCGCAGGCAATCGATGATAATTTTAATTATCATAGCAACAGTTTCATATTCGTGCAATTTTCAATAGTGACATTTTAAAAAATGATAAAGTCTTAATTTAACAGATTCGTAGAAAAAAATCCTATCGATTGGCGTATTATTAATTAAAATCCATCATCTCTGGATCAAAATCAGACCACTTTCATGCTGCAACCGACTTTGGTTTTTGAAATTGCACCCCCAATGTTGCCTTAAAGTACATGGTATGTTAGATTTAAACATTTCTAGATAGAGCTGGAATTAGGCGTAACAGCTTTTGTAAGCAATGACTTCTCTCGATGATTTTTAGGAATTCCAGGCATGCCCATGCAAACCAACATGACCGTGGGGTAGGGAAGTCTTACCCGTTCTGATGGTGTTGTTGATTTGCGTGGGCGAGCCTTGACTTTCGAGACATCATCGAAAGAAGTCATTGTTTACAAAAGCTAATACGCCCTAATTCCAGCTCTATCTTGATATGGGAACTGACATCCGATTGATGGCCTTTACAAATGTAAAAAAAAACTCTTTTATAAAATTATGGTGATCCTGAAAAGGACCGTTTTGTCGTGATGGTTGAGTAATGCTGAGCTATTAGGGTGTTAAACACAGATGAGGCTGGTGAGCTGTATGTTGTTTGGAATGAGGGTGACGCGCTTAGCATAGATGGCCCACAGCGACTCACGAAGAGCTGTTGATTCCAATCAATAGCGGTGCGGCTTCTTCTTCTTTCTATAGATGCTCATGTGGGCTGCAGCTCACTGCTTGCAGGCAGCCTTTCGTTGTGTACTGGAGAACGCCATCACTCACGACGCGGTGATTGAATTAACACCATTTGGTGCGACCGGATGGAATTCAATTTTGAAATCTGTGTTAGGGAAATCCCTTTTCGCAGGCAAGCGATCATAATTTTAATTATCATAGCAACATTTTCAATAGTGGCATTTTGAAATATGATTAAGTACTAAATTTAACAGATGCGTTGAAATATTTCTGATCAATTGGTGGTAAAATTATTGAAATTGGTTCAGGGGCAGCTGAGTTATTAACGTTCAAAATCTTTCATAAAGTTGTTACATGATCCATTTTCGGTTTTCACAAAGTGTACCCCCATCACAGACGTAGTTCTACATAAAAAAAAATCAAATTTTAATTACCTGACCTTATACATATAACATACACAACTGCAATGCGCAGCGAAACTACTATTCTCACCTTCGTTGCAGGTTGCTGGACGCTCAGTTGCTTAAAATGATCTGCAAAGATTATCATCCTTTTTCCTTAGTATAAGATAATGAGTTCAAGGAGTTTGTTCGCATTTTGTGTCCATCGTATGTTCTACCGAGTAGAAAGGCATTAACGAACAGCTTGTTATCAACTTTGTACAATCAGGCCTTACTGAAAGTGAATGAAGAGTTGAAAAATTCGTTCTCCGCTAGTTCCATTTCATTTATCAACGTGGTACTTTCAAATCGTATGTGCTAGAATACTCTGAATTTTATGTAAAGCATACAGAAGAATTTTTTTTTGTTATAGTCACTTTAACACTCTCAAGGGGTGGGATTTTGTAGTGTTCTGTAGATCATTAAAGTGCTGAAAGCCTTCGACACTGATGAAGAGATATCCGCTATTGTGCTTCTAATATGAAGTCAACTGTATCATTTCTAAATATGCGACACGTTTCTTGCTTTGCTCATTTGGTTAATTTGGCTGTACAAAACGTCTTTGGAAAGTCCATCGATAGAGTGAAACTTATTGTTCAATATTTCAAGAAAAGTAGCTTTGCGTTGGCAAAGTTTACTGATATGCGCAAAACACTAAACTGCTAAAACTAAAACTAAATGTTCCAACTCGGTGAATTCAGCGTTGCTGGAACGGATTTTGCTCAACAAAAAAACCGGTTGGGTCGACTTTGGCTTTGCTAGGCTCAAAACTTTCTATAGACTTCGACGATTGGCTGATGATAATTCAAGGTGACGAAATGACGATATATGAATATAGTTCATGAAATCATGCTGAGCTGAAGAGCTGACGTTAATAATCGGTTCACTTTGCTGAGCTGACCAGCTCGGATCCGCTCTGCAAAAGGAGCTAAATTACACATCTCTAGTATCTACTCACGTTCGAACATCGGTGTCATGCCCGGAGGTGCCTTTTATAATGATTGCTACGGGGTGTGCATTGATGTTAATTTCCTTTGTTCACCCTCAGAAATATAGATTTTAGGCTGGTAGAAACAATAGCTACTAACATGAAAACTCTTTAAACATAATTTAGACGATGCACGCTTCAAGTTTTGGATAAATATACATTGGTCTATTTTTGATTTATTATTTCTACATTCTACATTTTTCAAAATGAGATATGAATTTCAATCAAAAATTTCCATGACAGCCGTATGTATATGGAAATGTTCACAAGCCTTCATCAGGTATGTTCAACAGGTCATGAGACCAATTTGACACACAAATTTTTTTTTTAAAGGGCCTGTCCTTATACGGGGAGTGGTGATTTTGTCAACGATCATTTCACGGAAAGACGTTTCATACACATTTTTGTGAACTGATATTCAAAAGTTTGAACAGATTATTATTTTTAAAGCTGGTGATTGCTTCAAAATTTAAAAGTTTTAAAAAATTCTTCTATCTTTTAAAAATCTCAAGTAACAATTTTGGTTTTATGACGGCTATGTAGATCATGATTTAGGCTTAGGGTTCTGTAGAGCATTGTTAAGGTTTGTACAATTCATTACAACCTCTACAAAGCTTGCACCGCTACTTGGTATGAGCAGTTTTTCTAAGATCTACTATTTTCTGAATACTTTGGTAAACTAGGATTTACAAGTTATTATCCCTCTTTTAAAGATTGTATGGAAAAATTATGATCGTAGTAAATTATCCATCCAGCCATTCTATAGTAAAACAATATGGTGGTTCTTAGAATTTCGTAAAAAATTGTAGGTTTGTTCCTTATCGTAAAATATAAAGCCTGAATTTTTGATTTGTCATTGGGGTGGGCATTTCCATGTTTTTATTTTCGATTTTTTTTTCAAAAATTGCTTTTTTCAAAAATTTATTACTTTTGGACCACTGAAAAAATATATCAAATAATAGGTAATTAAAAATGATTGTAGAAGAAATATAATAATTATACAAAAAATGCGATTGTATTTGTTTTTTTTTTATATATTTTTATGGTTTGTAGACAGAGGGCACAATACATATTTATATTTTTCTTTGAAATTTTTGGCCTTTTTGACACAACATTTCCAAAAACCAGCGAAGTGATTTTTTTGGTTTTTAAGTAATATTTTTTTTTTTTTAATTCAATCTATTTTTGTTTTTGCTCAATATTCCTATGGACTGTTCATTCTAAAAGGTGGACACCTGCTTTTGATAATAACTTTATTTTGCATCAAAGAATTCACGAAAATTAAATTTTAGTATGTGCATCAGACACATAATAACCGTATAGAGTAATAAACATCAGCATTTCACGTACCCTTGCAGAAACGGATAACTTTACTCAGAACACCTCTCATCAGCTTCTGCACATTTTCTTAAAATATCCCACGTCTGTATCTTGTATGGCCTCCTTCTTCAAGTGACGCTAATATCATTATACAACTAATATCATTCTGTATTTTTATGACCTGTCATTTGATATTTTGATCTTTGAAATTGGTTTAGTGGTTCAAAAGCTATAAATTTTGGAAAAAAAGTCATTTTTGATAAAAGTCGAAACATTTTTGGACCACTTTAACATGGATATGCTCACCCTGTGCTATCTACAAAAAGTAATAACGGGATGGTCAAACAAGTTTAAATTTACCAAACATGAAGTAAATTTTTTTTTGTGGTTTTCACAGTGTTGGGTTGGTAACCTTTTTAATATTTTTACTGGAAAGCTCATACTTTTTAACATAATGTACAAGCATATGAAAAACACATTATATTTTGATTTTGAAATATATATATATTTAAAAACATCATGTTGCATCGGGATCTCACGTTTATGCATTTAAAGTACAATGCGTCTGAGAGTAGGCTGTACGTCCGTACGGCCGTGACATTTGTTTTCTTTGTCGCGTTTGAAAGTTTGGAAAAATTTAAAATTAATAATTTATGTGAGATAGTCTGTCTCGAAATTGGAGCACATTTTCTGCGATTCGAAATTCCAGTGATGACCTGTGTTATATTTATACTTGGCCGGTTCTGGGTCGCCACCAAAGCCGAGATTCAAGAAGTTATTTCCACGAGCAGCTCAATTCCTGGCGCAAATGGCCAATCATCAGCAACGGAAGATCTTTCATTCGAAACACCGCGAGTGCACGTACATTAACGGTCTGCAGGACCTACAATATCCCCCAGCTTTTTCCTGGGGCCGCTGTCAAGCCAGCAAACCTCCAACGTCCCATCGTTCAGTGCGATCATGTTGCCGAGGTAGGACTTTCAAGGGCCAGAGAGAAGCTTACAGCTGACAAACGTCAAATGGAAATAGGAAATTTGATTAAGATTGGAGGCATTTGGTGAGATCCTTCCATTACACTGTATTTTATATACCATTCATTACATTGCATTTTACTGTTATATTCACTCATAACCTAGCTCGGAGCATTTGGTACGGTATGTCCACGCATTATTCCACCTCTGAAGATTCACGAAATGCATCACTGTTTATACCATGCCAGCACTATATTTGACGCGTTCCTAATGATGACGCACTCGTCTATTTTGACAAGATATTTTTTAAAACCTTGTAGCACCATCATCCCTAGCGCACTGAAACTAAAGGGTGATACGGTCAAAATTTGGTCAAGGGAAAACGCGTGTAAATCGGTGAAATCGTTTATTTAAAAAATCAAATTAAATTTCTTTTTCAAGTTCAATTAGTACAAAATTCAGGAAAAATATTCAGTTAGGCTTCCGCTTTTCCACATCCGAATTGCCGGGCCTAACGCTTGACCCCTGCCATCAGATTTTGTACAGCCACCTTGTCCACCTTCTTCGCCGCAGAAAGCCAGTTTGCCTTGAACTGCTGCTCGCCCTTAGCAGTTTTTTTGGTCTTCTTTAGGTTCCGATTGACAATAGCCCAGTATTTCTCAATTGGGCGGAGCTCTGGCGTGTTGGGAGGGTTCTTGTCCTTGGGAACCACCTGCACGTTGTTGGCGGCGTACCACTCCATGGCCTTTTTACCGTAATGGCAAGATGCCAAATCCGGCCAAAACAGTACGGAACAACCGTGTTTCTTCAGGAAAGGCAGCAGACGTTTATTCAAACACTCTTTCATGTAAATTTCTTGGTTGACAGTCCCGGAAGCTATGAAAATACTGCTTTTCAAGCCACAGGTACAGATGGCTTGCCAAACCAGATATTTCTTTGCGAACTTTGACAGTTTCATGTGCTTGAAAACATCTGCTACCTTTCCCCTTCCTTTTGCCGTATAAAACTCCTGTCCCGGAAGCTGCTTGTAGTCGGCTTTGACGTAGGTTTCGTCGTCCATTACCACGCAGTCAAACTTCGTCAGCATCGTCGTGTACAGCCTCCGGGATCGCGCTTTGGCCGTCATATTTTGTTTATCATCGCGATTTGGAGTCACTACCTTCTTGTAAATCGATAGTCCGGCTCGTTTTTTGGCTCGATGCACGGTTGTAGACGATACACCCAGCTTATTTGCGGCATCTCGGAGAGAGAGGTTAGGGTTTTGCTTGAAACTACCGGCAACTCTCTTTGTCGTCTCAGCGGCTTCCGGTTTTCGATTTCCCCCCGATCCAGACTTCCTGGCTGTCGACAAACGTTCCCCAAACACTTTAATTACATTTGTAACGGTTGATTTGGCAACTTTTAGCGATTTTGCCAACTTTGCGTGCGAGTAGCTCGGATTTTCGCGATGCGCGAGCAAAATTTTGATACGCTGCTCTTCTTGCTTGGACGGCATTTTGACAACTGAAGAGTGAATTCCAAAATCAAAATAGGAGCAACATTCTACACACACACACCTTCAAAATGAGGGGTGTTCAGGTTTTTTAAATGCAAAATTGAAAGAAATACGTCAAGTTGATATTGACCAAATTTTGACCGTATCACCCTTTAATATTTGCAGAAGTAACATTTCAAAAATAATTATTTAAAATAGTCGAACATTAAGGAGTGCTTCGATTTAGGAACTGCTTCGAATATGGTGCGTCCACGGTTTATTTGAATTCGAATCCTTTCACAGAATCATCTTTGCGGAAAATGAAACGCAGTAGGCCTGGCCATTTTGATGTTAGTGGCATTTGTATTTGTATTTGTATTTAAAATAATTCATCTGACAATTTAGTCTTAATGAATAAATTAGAGCTAATTTAACACAGACCTAATCCGATTTGCAAAACGTTCGGTTGGTTCATTGAACTCGAAAAACTCTTCGACAGCCGTAAACGCACGAATACACCCTGAGATTGGTTCGTTGTTCCCAAACATGGTTCGGTGAAAACTTGGTTGCAGTCAGGCATGGAAAATCATTTACATTCATTTCATGCATTCATTTACATTCATTTGCCTCTAACTTTTTTCATCAACAGCATTTCGCAAAATGATGTATAGAACTTTAGTAGGTTTTGTTATTAGCTACAACTTTTGCTCATAGCTCAAATCTGTATCTCTTATACATCAGGAGTCAGAGCGGGCAGAACTTGTTACTGTTTTTCAGTGAATGTAAAATACATTCACTGAAAAACAGTAGTGGCTTCTGTTCGCTCTGGTTCGTCATGCATAAGAGATACGGATTTAAAATGTTAACAAAAGTTGTAGTTAATAACAAAACCTACAAAAGTTCAACACATCATTTTGCGGAATTCTGTTGATGAAAAAAGTTAGGGGCAAATGAATGTAAATGAATGCACGAAATGAATGCAAATGATTTTCCATGCCTGGTTGCAGTAGTGTTGTATTCCGAAGAGCACACAAAATGAGCTCGGCACACGAAAGTTCAACATCGCAAGCAGGTCGGGGACATCAGTTTCACCATTCAACAGCTTAGCAATAAGCAACGATTGCTGTACTTTCCGTCGTTGTTCCAGTGTGTCTAATGTCGTTTTCGTTTTTGCGGTGTAGCACTGGTGTAGTGTAAGCAGGAATAAGCGCGAGTCTTTGACAGCTCAACATCATTTGTTTGTAAACAAAGGTGCATTCTATATCTACACCCTAAAATATTTCGGTGTACGGCAGTGTAGCACCGGTGTAGCTACACCGCAAAAACGAAAACGACATAAGCCCAACAGTCGGCATCTATCAGGATACGGCGGCAAATTGTCAGGATCACTCCACGGCAAGTTTCTCAGTGCAAGACGAATGAACCGTTTCTGAACCCGTTAGATCCTTAGGCATGACATGGTGAGGATGCCAAACGACGGACACATTTTCCAAAATTGGACGGACAAGTGCACAGTACAATGACTTCCAACAATGTGGATCCGAAAAATCCTTCGCAACTTTGGAAATAAAGCCCAACTGTCGCGTTGCTTTCGATATGAGCGCTGAACGGTGTAAATCAAAAGTCATTTTTGTGTCTAGTTGAACCCCTAGATCAGTCACACTGGTAACTCTGGTAAGAGTATCGCCGTCGATTTGATAGTCAAAAAATTGGATGTACCATGCGGTGAAACGTGATTATCTGACATTTTTCCACACTAATAGTCAGTTTGTTTCTCTGGCACCAATTGGCAAACAAAGTCAGCGAGTTTTGCAGAAGCCAACAATCTTCTTGTGTGCGCACCACAATGTACAGCTTTAAATCATCTGCATAGACCAGTTTGAATCCTTCGCCCAAAACCAAAGCAGCATCGTTGAAGAACAAAATAAAAAGCAACGGTCCAAGATTACTACCTTGTGAAACTCCGGACTTGTTTGAAAACGGCGAAGATACAAAACCCTCAACCTGCACTCGAAGTACACGCTCTGTAAGGTAGGATTCCAACCAAAAAACCAATTGCATAGAAACTCCAAGACGAGATAACTTGTGTAGCAGTATGTTATGATCAATTTTATCGAACGCCGCCTCGAAGGGGCACGCAATGACCTTTAACTCCTACGCAAGCCTTTTTTAAGTACAATAATTACAGTTAACTACATGATTAATTACTTTAAGTACGAGCGTCGGAAATTTTTTGATTTAATTACTTTTAAGTACAAATTTCAGCTTTAATTACAAGTCGCATAAATTAAGTACATTAACTCCATCAATGTACAACGAGAAATGTACTTAAATTTCCCCGTTAGACCCTTTCGTTATTGGCCCGTGAAACAAAAATTTCACAGGCCCTTTTGCTACGTTAAGGATAATTTCAGTTGGTGATTGGTGCCAATTCACATACAACGATCGGTTCGTGATTGGAAATGTAGTCGAATTTCAATACTGCCGAGGTGTTGGCAGGGCAATGAACTATATCCTGGATCACGCCCCTGTAAAAGCACCGGAGAATGCGACAATCAAAGGAATGTTTGTTTGTGCTACCTGCTTCAACCTAAGAAATAACGAATTTAATTTGGAGGATGCGAACGAAAACAGAATTACAATAGAAAATTATGTTAATCTTTGCGTGCCTAACGTCTAAATTTGCATAGATTTCAAACTTCAATTAGCTATAAAAACATAATTTCTCAATATTTGTCTTTACAACAAATTGAATTTTGTCTTGAATCTATTGAAGTTTCTGAATACATCTGAAAATATTTTGATCAATTCATGGTTCCGGAGTTATTTCGGTTCCCGTTGGGGTCGCTTTTGGTCGGCATTCGGCTTTATTGTTCTGTAATAAGTATACACACGATGAACATCATGTTTTTTCTCTCAAACGATGTAATTGGACCAGTGGCAGCTATTTCGATGGTTCACAATCACATTGGGCATCCCGAAAATGTTCCGGTGCCCCGGGGAAGTGACCAATTCTCAACAAGAACCAAAACCCATCATGCGACATATCAAACTTCATGATTTTACAAATCTTGGCCAGTAATGGCCTTATTGAGAGTTCATGGTTACACTAGCCCGCCCAGACATGTTCCGGTGCCCCCGGGGAAAAGGCCAATTCTCAACAAGAACGAAACCCATCGTGCGACATATCAAAATTCATGATTTTCCAAATTTTGGCTGGTAATGGCCTTAATGAGACTCGACGGTCACACTAGCCCTCTCGGGCATGTTCCTGTATCCCCGGGCAAGTGACCGATTCTCCACAAGAACCAAAACACGTCATGCGACATATCAAACTTTATGATTCTGCTGAACTCGGCCAGTAATGGTCTTTTTGAGAGCCCACGATCCCATTGGCCCTCCCTGGCATGTTCCGGTGTTCCCGGGTATATTTTCAATTATCGACAAGAACCAAAATCCTTCGTGCGACATATCAAACTTCATGATTCTGCACGGCTAATAATGGTCTTAGACAAACCACAGTCCCATTTAACATGCGAGCATGGCTTAAAATTCGAACATTTTTTGATCGGGAGGAAATTTGCTCGAGGAATTGCTTGAATTTAAGGAAATGTAAAATTTGAAGACTTGTCGTCACAACTAAGAGATTCCCATTTCATTTGTATGGCAATCACGGCCCTCATTATGAGTATCACTTCCTTTTCACTATATATTGTCGCTAGAGTTGTAAACCGATATAACCCACTCGTGACAATCGATTTTATTCTAGTTCTGCCTTAAAGCGCATTATTCAACGAATACAGTGCACTAGATACGACATTATGTTGAACGTACAAAAGGAAAGTGAAATCGATTGTCGCGAGTGGATTATTTCAGTTTCCAACACTAGCATGGTGCTCCAAGAAATTTAGTATAAGTATTCGCAGAATTGGTCATATTTGTAGTCTAGTAAAACATTAATATGCGTATTTCAGGGTGTAAGAAGAGTTAAGAGATAAATTCATTCGAGTATGTGTTAAGGGTTTTCTAATTTTTTTTTTTTTAAATACTTCAAGAATAAGGATTTTGGTACGTTTTTAATTACATTTGTGTAACTTTAATTACATTAATTACACAAAATTAATTTTTAATTACATTAATTACGTAATCAAATTGAAGTACGTGTTTTAATTACAGTAATTACACTGGCACTGCTTCGATTACGCGAAATTAAATTTAATTACATGAAATACTTAATTTTCATTTTTAATTACTTGATTACATAGTTAAACACCTGTTACTTTAAATCCAACGCAGGCAAGAAGGCTACTGCGTGCCCCTCGTTCCGCCTTCAGGTCGGTATAAATTACATCGACTTACGCTTTTTCCTCCATACTTTTTATGCACTTCGACGTAAAATTCAACAAATTGGTGGTAACCGATCGTCCGGGCATGAATCCGTGTTGATCAGTGGATATGTAGCTTTTTGTGGCATCGAGAATAACTCCACCCACTATAATCTCAAACAATTTTGAGACAGCTGGAGACTCGTGATTCCCCGATAGTTAACAACATTGTAACGATCACCACGTTTGAAAATGGGTGTCATAAACGATTGCTTCCAAATGCGAGGGAATTTTGCTTGCTGAAGTGAGCGATTGAAGATATCACACAACGGTTGTGCTAAAGCGGCAATACAACGGCATATTATAACTGCAGGCATACCATCAGGACCAGGGACAAACGAACGCTTCAGTTTATTTGCAGCCAATGAAACTATTTCTGGATTTACAGCAAACAGTCCAAACTCAACAAAATCAGCGGGAACATCACTGGTGGCTTCATCGATTTCCAAGTTTGAGGCGGGATTCGTCGCGAATACGTGTGCAAAATGCTTGGCGAACAACTGGCATGACTCTGTAGCTGACGCTGCAGTCGTTTCGTTCAGGTAGCCATTCGTTGGGATCACTGCACTTTTCCATTTGGAGTTAACAAAGCGCCAAAAACCACGTGGATTTATTCTCAGACCAATTTGCACACGCAATAAGTAAGATTTGTAGAGAGTGGCATTCAAAAACCGGTACGCATTGCTGGCTAGTTGAAAACTTCGTTTGTTGCCAGGCGTTCGTTGACGACGTAGTTTCCATTGACAAGCATTGCGAGTGCCTTTTAAATCCCGTAAACGGAGAGTACTCCAGGCAGGCGAAACTGACGGCCGAATTCGTGGAACATTCGAAACAAGCCAATCGTTCAAAATGGAACAAAAACTTTCCGCCATTTCATCGACATCTATGATAGTAGATATCGCATTCCAGTCAACGTTTAGCAAAAAGTTCGAAAGGGCCGCAAAATCAATCATTCGAAAGTTTAGAGGTCGCTCCTCATGTCTTTCAATAGGATTTACCATTATGCTTTCTTGTACTGGCTGCGATTGTATTAGATTAGATTAGATTAGATTAGATTAGATTAGATTAGATTAAAGTACAATGCGTCTCCATAGAGTCAAAGCAATTGAATAATCATGTGTTTTTATGATTTAAAACTGACCTTGGACAAACCATTTAAAAATGATTTGCAATGAACCCTGATATACAAATGAACTTCGTTTTTTTATAGATACATTGTGATACAAGTGACGACTAAAATATGTACTATTCTTTATTCATCGTCAGATTGGTGAATTAAGTTATTTTAAGCGTTTGAAAAAATCCCAAGATTTTTCTAAGCCCGGGAAACAGGACCCTCTAATCAAGAATAATAACTGTATTGAAACCGATTACATAATAACCTCTCTATAATGATGAAGTGAAACGATATGCAATAAACATACGTGCCACTCGGGTATATCACAATAGATCAACGTATTCGTCCCGATTCAGCCCAGAAAATGAAATACACGCATTGCTACAACTATTAAATATTCACAGCATGTCAAATCAATTTCATTACCACAACTAACACTACACTACCTTGTCATTCCCCACCGCCAGATAGTTTGCCCAGATCGCACGTAGCTAATCACTTAATTAATTTTAATTGCCGTTGGTCATGTTTGAGCGTCATATTTTTGATTTAGCTGCATTTCGCGTAACCATGCCATGCCAGCCGCATTTGCACGGCACATTCAAAACACCTCATCGGTGGATTATGGCAGCGGGCAGCTCACGTTCTGCTGCTGATCATACTTTGCACGTACCAACCTACTGGGCATGGTGAACTGATGATGATTGCACTGAAGGTATAATCCTGCCTGTTTGCTGAACGCCCGAACGAACTTAAACGAACATTCCCGCTCTGCGATGAAGGTGCCGAAAGGTGAGTAAAATAGGACTAGAATATATGTAGTTCAACGTGGGGCTAATTATAGTATAATGCATCTCATCTGGGAGTTAGATAAAAAAAAAATCTTCCAAAAACGTAAACAACCGGCGGTGGAGGCGCAGAGCAGTGCGAGAAGGAGTCGCTGGCTGGCGGGCACGGTGACGATGATGTTGTTTAGATTGATGTTTTTGCTAGCTTTTCTTGGAGGTGAATTTTGGGTGAAGGTATGTTTACATATTTGGAACGTTGCACGCTACTGACCGACGACGGTGGGCGGAAGGGCGGCCTGGCGCGGGCATCTCAAACATCGATCCCGATAGATTGATGTGTGTATGAAATTCAAACACGTTCAGACGCCTGTGTGTACAAACATCGCTCTCAGGGTTTGGGAAAATTCTGTAGGATAAATGAGGGGCATTCTGGTCAAGGTGATGGAAATATCGATTCCCTTTGCTGCAGCTCCAGCCAGTCAGTGGTTGATTGCGGTGGGAAACCGTGAGCCACGAACACAAACACACACACACACACTTACAGATCTAATCAGTAGATGATGGTAATCCTATACAGGGGGTTGTATTTAATTCGACGACTGAAACAAATGACGCTCGCTGGCATTTGAATTTATGTAATAATAGAAACCATTATTGTTTGCTTTTATATGTTGAGTAATGACCATCCATCCAAACCCAGGTCTTAAATGGCTCGCAAGTAAAGGTTGGATGGAAGTTAAGTACCATTGGCTCGATTCGATGAATATATTTAGGATCAAAAACAAATCAGTAAATCTATTTTCAACCAAGGTCCTAAAGTAGTTCCCGACAAAATCTGGACACATCACCTACGAAATTGGAAGGAGCCATGTTTTTTAACGTGTATAAAAAGTGAAATTATACCTACCAACAGTATGTAAGGTTCTTGATTATTTGGGACACCGAAAATTTTCAAATAGTTTACTCATTTTTGTAGTACTTAAAACAATTAAAATATTTACGTTTTGACACCTTATAGCGGAGAAATTAACAACCGATAGCTTCTGTGTAGCTCCCTAAACATAAACGGTGCTCCTTTCAATAGTACGTACAATAAACTGATGCAAAGTTTGACATTTTTGCTCCACAGTGTTCAAGCGGTTCCAAATCGGATCCTTATTAGCCTCCCAAAACCAAATGGCACAAACCATTTGAAGTTTATATGGAAAAACCAAATGTTTTGTTCATATACATCTAACAATTCACCATATCGCTTTGCTTTAAAAAATTCTAACTGTGCTCGTAATAAATTTTCTCAGCTACAACTTTGTTCATAACCACTTTTCGATAAAATGTAAGCATCAAAAGTTATTAATGATTCAAACCACTAATGCCTTATGATTATGCTCAATCAACTGTTCAGCAGGCAACATTGGTGTTTTTGGCGCGTAGAATAGAGTCCAAAAATCATGGCAACTATGTCACATTACAATATACTGTGTTGCCCACAAAAAATTTCCTTGATCATGCCATAAGATTATCAATCTCTTAAACAATAAATAACTAAGGCTCGATTCAAAGTAAATCTGGACGCACGGTTTAATGCACTACCGCGCCCCTGGTGGTTGAAACAAAAAACGTTTGACAGGCATTTGTTGATGTTTTGTTGACGAAGAAATTGGTGAAAAGTTTTTCTCGATTAATCGACGCATCCCGAAATAACGGATCATGGAACTTGAGAAAAGAAAATTAATTGTGCACAAACATCTAGCAAATCCTTCGTGGTCTGCTTCAAAAATAGCGAAGGTGTTAAAATTCCCAAAGTCAACGGTGAGTCTTGTAATCAAACGTTACAAGGATACTCTGAGTGTGAATAGAGCACAGCGCATCTATCTGAGGAGCAAGGTGTTGAGGAACGTGAAAAGCAACCCAGGTGTCTCCATACGTGATTTGGCAAAGAAATACGATTCCAACTTTTACACCGTGCGTAACATCCTTTGTAAGAGAAGGATATGAGTCTTTTTTTTTGCCAGTAAACATCCAAATAGCTCCCTGAACCTTTAGTTAAGAAAATTTAGTGGCCAAAAAGCGAGCATGATTACTATACGAACGAGTTTTGACGAAATTTGATGGCTGTATGTTAATGGGTGACGAAACATATGTCAAATGGATTATAAACAAATTCCTGGACGAAAATTTTACTTGGCAACTGGTCGTGGGGATGTCCCATTCCATACCAGACCATCTCTACTGCTCAGTGGTAGAAATTGCTTCTATTTTGATGGATCCAGCAGCCACATGATCCCTGATGAAATTATGCTTGAGGTGCTTAATCCGTTTCGATTCAGCATTCTTGGCTAGGCCTATGCTGCCTCGGTTATCTTCGCATAGTGTGACGGGATCTGTTGATGTCTTTACGTTGAGGTCTTCTAGAACTCCAGCTAACCAAACTGCTTCGGAAACAGCTGTACTTAAAGCAACGTATTCTGCAACGCCTAATGCCAAAGACACCGTTGAGCCATACACCTTAAACAGGATACCCGGTACTGACTCGCGGTCTTCTATATCAGTTGCCCAGTCTGACAAGTGGTCTGCTATCTTCATCCCTCTTGAAGCGTAGGCGCTTGTTCTCTTCAGGTATCTGCATATCCGCTTCAGTGTGTGTCAGTGATTCTCCATTGGTGTTTGCTGAAACCGTCCCATATAGCTGACTGGGTAGCACAAGTCTGGTCGTATGTGTTGCATTTGATACATCAAACTATCCAGTAGCTTCCGATATGGCTTGGTGGTACGGTCTCCCTCCCGGCTCAGCTGAAGTCTTTTCTCCATTAGGCTTTTGGTGGAATTGCAGTCCGAAATTCCGAACTTCTCCAGAATCTTGATGGCAGTTACTTCTTGTGACAGCATCACATGCTTCGGGTTGTAGTTGAGTTGTATTCCCATGAAAAACTTTGCTTAACCGCAATCGGTCATACTGAACTCTTCTGAAAGACGGTGCTTCAGTGCTTCAATTGTTCTAAAGTTTCTTCCAACTATTAATAGATCATTCACGTAAAGTACCAAGTAGCTTTCATCATCTTTAAGGTGAAGAGATATAGAGGCAGTAATCATGTCTGGATCGATGAAATTCCAGTTTCAGCAGTCTTGAGTTGAAACGTTCGTTCTAGCACCGTGGGGCATGTTTCAAACCGTACAGTGACCTCTGTAGTTTGCATACGCTGTTAAATTTCGCTTTCACGCTTTCTGGTACCGTAAAACGGGGTAACATTGATAGTTTTTTTAAAAGTATATTCTAATTATTTTTTACAGCAATTAATGCTTTTCAAATTTAATATTTTTAAAACAAGTACTGAGGACCCAAGAGTTAATTCGTTAGTAATATTTTGAACGAAAATTAAAGCATTTGCACTATTTTTTTAGTTTTGTGACCGAATCTCAGTATTTTGATTTGGGGTTACTTTGATAATGCTCCATGAATGTAGAAAAAATGAGTGAAACTCAATCAATTTAGTTCTTTAGATATGAAACTTTGAATGAGTATATAATCAGAAAACTTCATAAGCAATAAGAATACAACATTGAATTTGTGACGGCTGTATCGGAAATACATTTCATAAGTGATGGTTTGAGTGCTACTTCAAAAAGGCGAAAAACACGAAAATTGTATTTTAATATGTTTGTAAAATATGTAACACATACTATGTAAAAACTATATACGATATCAAGGGAAATACCCTTAGCTGCAATATGGAAACAATGTTTCCAATTTGGAAAAAGCACAGCGATTAAATTTAATCTTTATATTATACTATCAAAGTTGCCCGCATTATCAAAGATACCCCATCTTACGGTACCTCCATATAGAGATCTTCTTCTAGTTCTCCGTTTCCCGACCAGAATGAAGTATTAGAATTAATACACACTGTGTTACTGAGATATTATTCGTAACATGGCCTGTCATAAAATTGCAAATTTAGGACTTAATCAAATTAACCATTTGAAAAATCAACAAAATTGTTACTTAGACCTTTTATTAACAAATACTTATGAAGATTTCTGTGTAACTGAATCGTTAAGTCCCATATGGAGAAATGAAATGTTTCACACAGCAATAGAATATTCTTTATTCGTTCACATAAATGAAAGAACCAACGACTGCGAATTTGATGAAATCTTTGATTACAATTCAGCAAATTATGATAACATTAGAAATAGATTGAACATTGTCGATTGGCAAGCAATATTAAGAACTGCAGGAAATGTTGAATATGCAGTGGACGTATTCTACGATGTGTTGCTTGAAATAATACTTGAAGAAGTGCCAACTAAAAAAAGAAGACGTCAGAGTCATGCAAAACATCCGGTTTGGTACAACAGGGAACTGAAAAATTTAAAAAATCAAAAGCAAAAAGCGCACAAATTTTATAAAAAATATAATAGTGAAGAAACTTTGGCATACTATTTAGACATTTGCGATCAGTTAAATTTGGCCGTGAATATGGCATTTGAGGAGTATAATTTAAAAACTGAACTTGAAATAAAATTTTGTCCTAGGAAATTCTTCAATTATGTGAAAACCAAATTAAAATCTGATAATTTTCCATCAAAGATGCATTTGGACGATAGGGTAGGTGAGAACTCGGATGATGTATGCAATTTATTTGCAATTTTTTTCCAAGAAATCTATACCACGTTTTCAGAAGAGGACCGTGACCGTGAATATTTTGAATCTTATCCAGAATTTTCATGTGACATCAGCGTAAGTCAAATCAAGGTTCATGATATCTTAAAGGGTTTAAACAATTTAGATGCATCTAAAGGTCCTGGCCCTGACGGTGTTCCGCCAGTTTTTATTAAAGCTTTAGCAACTGAACTTACTGCTCCAATATTTTGGATTTTCAATATGTCACTGGAATCCGGAAACTTCCCTAAAATATGGAAAAACTAGTTTTTAGTGCCTATTTTTAAATCGGGCAAAAAATCCGACATACGTAATTATCGTGGTATAGCTATTATATCTTGCATTCCGAAACTTTTCGAGGCGATTGTGAATGAAAAACTCTTTCTTCAAATTAAAAACAGAATAACTACTATGCAACATGGCTTCTTTAAAGGCCGTTCAACAACTACGAATTTGCTCGAATAAGTTAATTATTCCTTGAATCCAATGATAATGGAAACCATGTAGAAGTGTTGTATACAGATTTCAGCAAAGCGTTTGATTGAATTGACATACCCATGCTTCTTTTTAAACTTAAAAAAATGGGAATTTATTACGCACTCCTCAAGTGGCTTGAATCATATTTAACTGACCGCCATCAAATAGTAAAATACAAAGTAAAGACATCAAATCCCGTTGATGTCACTTCTGGAGTTCCTCAAGGCTCCCATTTAGGACCGCTTTTATTTATTCTCTTCGTCAATGACATATCTTTCATTATTAAGAAATTGAAAGTTTTAATCTATGCTGACGACATAAAAAAAAATAAAAGATGCCAAAGACATCATCACATTCAAAGAGGAAATACAGATATTCCATACTTGGTGCCTGCTACAATTAAATATAAAAAAATGTAGCTCAATTACCATTAGTAGAAAACGAACCCTACCCGATATAACAATCACTTTAGGAAACCATATCGTAGAAAAGTGTGATAGAGTCAGGTTCTAGGTGTTATTTTGGACTCAAAACTTACTTTCACCGATCATTCTAACATAATTATTAACAGAGCTAACAATGCATGCTTGGTTTCATAAAACGTTTCTGCTATAACTTTCACGATCCGTATACGATAAAAACATTGTACATTGCTTATGTAAGATCGATATTAGAATATTGCAGCATAGTTTGGTCTGCTTTTTCAATCACACACTAAGAAAGAATAGATTTCGTTCAAAAGCAGTTTCTATTGTAGGCACTCCGCAAGTTAGGTTGGACTGTATTTCCTCTGCCATCTTACACAGCTCGGTGTATGCTCAGTAATATCCAAACATTAAAAGAGCGTCGTGAATTTGCTATGATTTCTTTCGTAAACGATATCGTATCACATCGCATTGATATATAGAACTATTGTCATCCTTAAATTTATATACACCATCTAGGCATTTACGAAATAGAAATATATTTGCTACAAATCGTCATCGTACGAATTATGCCAAATTTGGACCCTTGAACCAAATGATGGATACATATAATAAGCACTGCGATAACATTGACTTTACAATGACAAAACCAAATTAAAGCAATATTTTAATTCCTCGCATAACGTGAGCTAGAAGTAATGTTTTAACTTGTTCTCAAGACATATTATAAAAAATATAAACAAAGACAAAATTGTAAACATAGATCTTAAGACAAAAATTGTAAAACGGTCTACAATGATTGACGACAAATAAATAAATAATAAAACATGTACCGTTAGTAGTTAAAATAATAGAAAAATATAACAAGAAATTTGCTACGTACTATCAAGAATATAACAACTATTGTTAGGGTTATATCATATTTTTAACACACCTTGTAACAAAATAACCCATTAGGGTAAAAATTAAAAAGGGTATGAACTGGACTTTTTAACACGGTTTTTGAGTAACATATTTTTAGAGTGTTTTCTATTTTTAGATTGTTGTTAAAACATTTTTTTTTTAACTCTTTATTTGTTCCAAATTCAAAATAAATTACATTTCATTTTTTAACCTAGGTGCTCCAGTTACTGCAGTAACGTACCAGCCTTAATTGTTATGATATATATCTAAGTGTTTTTACATTGTTCATGTCTTGGCAATTCAGTATTTTAAACAGGTTTTTTAACCTGCATGTCAGTATAACAATTGATATCTTAAAACTAAAAACTAAAACTAATCTTATCTAAGTATAAAGGGAATTAATCGTTGCAATTGAGGATTGCAACGACTTTTGCCTGAAATTATTTTTTTTTTTTTTTTGGACATTTGTTCTAAAGTCTCAACATTCGAAATTCTATGTACCTCGGTAGTACTGTACCAGGGAGGCAACTTCAAAATCATTTTCAGAACTTTGTTCTGAATCCTTTGAAGTGCTTTTTTCCTGGTAGTGCAACAACTAGACCATATTGGCACAGCGTAAAGCATGGCCGGTCTAAAAACTTGTTTAAATATTAGAAGTTTATTCGTCAGGCAAAGTTTGGATTTCCTGTTTATAAGAGGATACAAACATTTAATATATTTGTTACATTTGGCTTGAATGCCCTCAATGTGATCTTTAAAAGTTAATTTTTGGTCAAGTATTAATCCAAGATATTTCACTTGGTTTGACCAGGAAATTGGAACTCCGTTCATAGTGACTATGTGACTACTACTAGGTTTCAAAAACGAAGCTCTAGGCTTGTGTGGAAATATTATAAGTTGAGTTTTGGAAGCGTTGGGAGAAATCTTCCATTTTTGTAAATAAGAAGAGAAAATATCTAAACTTTTCTGCAGTCTGCTGCAAATAACACGAAGACTTCTTCCTTTAGCGGAAATGCCTGTGTCATCAGCGAACAAAGATTTGTGGCAACCCTGAGGCAAATCAGGGAGGTCCGAAGTGAAAATGTTATACAATATAGGCCCAAGAATGCTACCCTGAGGACCTCCTGCCCTAACAGGTAGTCGATTAGATTTGGAATTTTGATAATTTACTTTAAGAGTTCTGTCAGTTAAATAATTTTGAACTAATTTCATAATATAAAGTGGAAAATTAAACTTTTTCAATTTAGCAATCAAACCTTCATGCCAAACACTATCGAATGCTTTTTCTATGTCTAGAAGAGCAACTCCAGTTGAGTGGCCTTCAGATTTGTTTGAACGAATTAAATTGGTAACTCTTAAGAGTTGATGAGTAGTTGAATGCCCATGGCGAAATCCAAACTGCTCATCTGCAAGAATTGAGTTTGTATTGATGTGAAGCATCATTCTATTTAAAATTATCTTTTCAAAAAGTTTACTTATTGAAGAAAGCAAACTTATTGGACGGTAGCTAGAAGCTTCAGCTGGATTTTTATCCGGCTTCAAAATTGGAACAACTTTTACATTTTTCCATTTATCAGGAAAGTATGCCAAATGGAAACATCTGTTAAATAATTTTACCAGGAAAGACAAGGTACTCTCTGGGAGTTTTTTGATGAGAATATAGAAAATTCCATCATCACCTGGAGCTTTCATATTTTGAATTTTTTTAGTTATAGACCTTACTTCGCCCAAATCAGTCCCCCAGGAATCATCAAAAATATTTTCCCGAGAGAAAATATTCAGATAATACCGAGCAACCTGATTCTCAATAGGACTAGTAAGACCCAAACTGAAATTATGGGAACTCTCGAATTGCTTAGCAAGTTTCTGAGCTTTTTCCAAATTTGTGATCAAAATTTTACCACCTTCTTTAAGCGCTGGAATAGGCTTTTGAGGTTTTTTCAAAAATTTTGTGAGTTTCCAAAAGGGTTTGGAACTCGGGTCTAATTTAGAAATATTATTTTCAAAAGTTTTGTTCCTCAGGGCAGAGAATCGCTTTTTAATTTGTTTTTGCAAATCCCGCCAGATAACCTTCATGGCAGGATCGCGTGTTCTTTGATATTGTCTCCTACGGACATTTTTAAGACGGATCAAGAGCTGAAGATCATCGTCTATTATAATTAAATCGAATTTAACCTCGCATTTTGGTACTGAGGCAGCTCTTGCTTCAACTATAGAAGTAGTCAGAGATTCAAGAGCATAATTAATTTCATCTTTGGTTTGCAAAGGAATGTTTGGATCGAAGTTATATTCCATAAATGTTCGATACTGCTCCCAATCAGCTCTATGGTAATTGAAAGTAGAGCTGTTGGGATTAGAAATTATTTCTTGGGATATTTCAAAAGTTACTGGAAGGTGATCAGAACCAAAGTCAGCATGGGTAACCAGTTGGCTACAAAGTTGACATGAATCAGTTAAGACCAAATCAATAGTGGAGGGATTTCTTGCAGAAGAAAAGCATGTTGGGCTGTTTGGATATTGAATAGTGTAATAACCTGCAGAACAATCATCAAACAGAATATTACCATTGGAATTGCTTTGAGCATTATTCCATGAGCGGTGTTTTGCATTAAAATCACCAATTATGAAGAATTTAGACCTATGACGGGTAAGTTTCTGGAGGTCACCCTTGAGAAAATTCTTTTGCTGGCCTACGCATCGGAATGGCAAATAGGCAGCTATAAACGTAAGTTGTCCAAATTTTGTTTCAACAGAAACTCCCAAAGTTTCAAAAACTTTGGTTTCAAATGAAGAAAGAATTTTATGTTTGATTCGTCTATGAATAATGATGGCAACGCCACCACAGGGTCCATCAAGACGATCATTTCTATAAATCAAGTAATTTGCGTCCTTCTTAACCTTATGGATTTTCCTTATTAGAGAGTTGTATAGATTTTTCTCCTTTAGCTTACTTAAATCTTTGGTTTTTATTAGTTAGGTAGGTTCCGATTCAACACATTGTAGTTTCATTTTTATACCTATGATCTTGACTTTTTTTACCTATGGGATGAGTACTTAAGGGGGTTAGATTTTGATAAGTTCTTTAGTGGGAATGACACTGATGAAGACTGCACATTGTAGTCGAAATACGTATCTGTCATGGATACCAAAATTAATTAAGTGGAATTAAATGGAAGATAACCTTTTTTGCTGTTTTATTTAGCATTCCGCTAACAACCCAATTTCATTACTTCCTTATGGTCAGGTTTAAGGAACGTTTCAGTTATAACGCCAATATGCACGTTATGAACTCTCAAAAAATTAAATAGCTCGTCTTCATTATCTTTAAGAGATCGAGCATTCCAATTCACAATATTTAATGCTTTAAAATCCATTACTGAATTTTAAAGTCATGACAATATTATTTGCAAATTTTACTCCAGTTTGAATTGCATCAAACATGGACTTAGATTTAAGCATATCAGAAATCATGTCAATTAATGAATTCTGTAAAAATTCCATTTTCGGGGCAGTAATGCTTCCTAAGTCAAAATTGTCAAAATTTCCGTTAGAACGTTGGTTAGTATTTTGATTCCTACCCGTTGTAAAAGCAGCATAGGTAGCTCCATTAACTCGCTGAACATTGTTAGCAGCGAGGGGAGTAGATACAGATGAAAAATTTGAAGCAGGGGTGATATTTGTACCTACGGGTACGAATGTAGAATTTGTTCCTCGCTGACCGTTGTTAACAGCAGAGGAATTTGTACCTGGTCGGAAACGTGGAGCGTTTCCTACCTGTCGGTTAGAACGAGATTGTAGGATCGCTTTGCGAGTCTTACATTCCCAAAAATTGGATTTGTGGTTTTCACCACAATTTGAACATTTAAATGTCTTAGGATCTTCCTTCACAGGACAGTCGTCCTTGCGTGAGAGGAATCACCACAATTCATGCATTTAGCTGGCATGTAGCAATTTTTAGTTCCGTGACCCCATCCCTGGCACTTACGGCACTGAGTGAGGTTTTTGAAATTTCCTCCAGTCTTCCTGAAGTGTTCCCACTTCACTCGGACATGGAGCATAAGGCTAGCTTTTTCTAAGGCCTTAAGGTTGTTTAGTTCACTAGACTTGAAGTGAACTAAATAAAAATCATTAGAAATCCCGTTGCGCGAATCACCAGGACGGGATTTCATTTTCATTTTGATTACTTGGAGTGGCACAACTCCAAGTAATTTTGCCAGTTCATCTTTGATCTGATCCAGGGATTCACCGCTGGGCAGTCCTTTCATGACAACCTTGAACACACGTTCAGTAAGATACTTGAGAAGACATTTAAATCCGTCCAAGGTTTCAGCCAATACACGGCATTCACTCCGACGTCCAATTTGTAGAGAAAACTTAACTTTCACGAAGTTCAAAAGTTCCATGCGAAGAGCATGGAAATCGGAAGTGGTTATCACAATAGGGGGAATCTTTTCCTTCTTGGCATTGAGCCGGGAAGAAAGTTTACTAGAATTTTTCTTGGATGATGGATCATTCTCATCATCCGTGAGCAAATCAAATTGATTACTCAAATTAATTTCTTCAGAAGGGGGGTCAAGAGTTTGCCCCTTTCTTTTGCGTTTAGGCGCCATGGCGGCAGTAAATTTTTATCCAAATCGACTTCCAAGCAGATTACTATAAGAATCTGAAGGATCGAAGAGGAATTTTCCAAATCGATATCCAAGAAGGATTACCTCGGGTAGGGTCCAAACAAGGATCAAAGAAGAATAAGAGTTGAAAAGGTAGAAAATTTTTACAGGTTGAGCACTGAAAAGTGCTGTTTAAATTTGTTGTAGCTTTAGGTAGTAGTAACACTTCCTTCAGCAAAAAGCAAATAGATCCGCACGGCAAGAGAGCACGTTGCGGACTGTGATTGTTAAAACATTTAAAAATCATCTGCTCTCCACCACAATGCAGTGATAGGCAAAATCCACTGATCTATTTTTCAATCGATAAAAGCATTCAAGAAATCTTTGAAAAGTACTCCAACATTTAATCATTGTGTGAATTGGATTTTTATTTATTTATTGTTTGTGCTATGAAATCATTTGACATCAATAGTATTTGTTCATATATTTTGATATTTTGGCGTTTGTAAACAAATCTCTTAGCGTCAAAAGTGTTTGTCCAAACGTCCAATATATTTATTATGGCCTCAGATAGCCTAGGTATTACCAAGTCGGAGGCAGAGGGTTCGATTCTTGGTCCGGTCGAGGGAATCTCGGGTTGAAAATTTTCTCGACTTCCCTGTGAATAGAGTATCATTGTGCTTGCCACACAATATACTAATTCATGCATTGGTCGGCATAGAAAACGCTCAATTAATAACTGTGGAAGTGCATCTTAAACACTAAGTTGAGAGCAGGCGAAAAGCTCGTACAAAGGGCGTCAAAGCCATGTGAATTATAATTGGATCAGAATACTACAAAATACTAGATCTATAGGATTGTTTAGATTGGAAGATGCAAAGTTCTCTGTTCAAAGCAATTTAACGGCAAATTCGGGTGTACTACGTACCTTCACCCAGGAAAAGTGATTACAAAGCAAATCCGCTATCCCTATCAACAATCCAACCTTAGAGATAATCATACCACAAGAAAACTCATGTTGCAAGTTCATAATTCAGAAACGAAGGAACCTGTTTTTGGAATCAAGGGCTTGAGCGTTCTCACTGGCATTCCAGATTTTGACATTATCAAAGGGTTGCCACCAGATTACATGCATTATTTCAAAGTATTATTTCAAAGGGATTAAAGTGTGCACCAAATATTTATGTAAGAGCTTTAACTACGATGATTCATTCATTTCTCTAAATGGTGTTTTTTTTTAAGTATCCATCGGTTGCTAATCGATTCTAGAAAAATGCTTATGTTTTAGGAAATTTGTTATCTACAACAAAAGTTTTCGAAAACATGATTTGTTTTTGTTTTTGTTTGTTTTACGCACTAAGTAAAAGAGTAAAAGATTGTTTTACCATGTGTACAATAGGGTGTTTCATTTTGAAAAAAGTGATGAATTTTTGATAGGCCACCCTCCAGTTCGATTCATAGCCCCAAAATATGAACCTGTGCAAAAAATGGTAAAGATTGATGAAGGTTTAGAGGTCGCGCCAATGATTTGGATTTTGTATGGAGATTTTGGTGAATTAGTATGGGAAATTATTGATTTTCGTTTACATTGCTCTAACTTTGGTTGTAGTTGTCCAAACGTTGAAAAAAAAAAATATGTGGTTGTCATGACAATGATCAACAAGCCTGTTGTTGTTGCGATGAAATTGGCGTTGTTGCCTTGTACATATTCATCTGTCAATTTACCCTATTTTGCCATTTTTTCACATTTTTATAATTCTTGATACGCTGCAAAACTGAGCGTAGCAACTGTAGGCTTTTTGTTTATTGCCATAGCAATAACATACTAAATTTTTTCGACATTTGGACAAGTAGAAGCAAAGTTATAGCGATATAAGCGATTTTTTAAATTCTTCCATAGTAATTCCCATACAAATTTCAAATCATTGGCGCGACCTCTAAACCTTCATCAATCTTTACCAATTTTTGCACAGGTTCATATTTTGGGGCTATGAATCGAACTGGAGGGTGGCCCATCAGAAATTCATCACTTTTTTCAGAATGAAGCACCCTAGTGTACAAGTTGTTTGCGTTTATTCACTAATAACTACAAAAACATGAAGATTTCTAAATGAATCACAGGTGTACGCTCAATTTTGAGACTGACTGTATGTCAGTTATAACAAAGTAAGGATAGTGAAATAATAATTTTGTGGTGATAGCCCAGGTCAAGGACTCAATGACGATGATTAATTGTTCAGGAAAAAAAAAATCAAACATTGTTCAAACTCGTTTGATAAGAAAATGGATTCCCCCTGGTATGGCTTACATCATATTCAAATCCATACCAGAATTCCTAATCGTAGCCTACCACATAATTCTTATCTTTCCAGCACAGAACGTCGGTTGTCGGTGCAACTCTCATTTTTAAGTATCATCAATCCAAGGTTATCAGTAAGTATAACATGCAGCCTCACAATCGGGGCATCTTCAACGCAGTGTGTCGCCGGAGAGCATGTTGCGAACATGTTCAAGAGCACTGTTTCTTCAAGGGTGAGCCACATTTACGCGTTTTCGTTCTGTTTCACCGTCCTCGTTGTCGGGGCTTCGTTGGCATCGGTCCGAAGTGATTCCGCTGCCAACACCACCGTGGTTGAGTCCAGGATTTACCGAGATGGTGTCTGCAGTAGGGTGAGTCCGGTTCTCGAGAATAGAATAGGATTTGGCGATTATGCCATGCAAGGAGAATGGCCCTGGCATGGGGCTATGTTTGTTGTGGAAGATTACAAGTGCGGATGTTCGTTGATTAGCGAGTGGTTCGTCCTGACTGCGGGTCATTGTGTGTTCAATCCAGAAACGAACTATAAATTCGACCTGAAGAGGCTACGCGTAGTGTTGGGGCTGCTCACGTTAAATGAGTACCAAAGTCACACTCGGGAGCACAAAGTGAAGGAAATAAGAGTTCATCCGATGTTCGAAACGGGCAATCACAAGCACGATATAGCCCTGTTGCTGTTGGCCACGGCTGTCGAATTCAACCAACAGATTCACCCGATCGAAGTCGACTTCAGCAAGCCACCGTGGATCGAAAAGGTGGCTGGCAATTTGGGAACGGTCGTTGGGTGGGGACTCACCGATGCGGACAAAGTCTCGAACGAGCTCATGGTGGCTGAAATGCCGATCGTTCGCTACGCGGAATGCATTGAAAGCGATCCCCACCTGTTCGGGCTATTGGTACACGGAGGGATGTACTGCGCTGGAGCTCGGAATGGTGCGAATTTAAGTGTTATTTTTTTACATCGATGAGCGTGCTAATGTTCGGTTGGTATTGGATCGTTTCAGGGACCAGCGTCTGTAACGGGGACAGCGGTGGAGGAATGTATATTTTTCAAAACAATGGCTGGATCCTACGAGGAGTGGTTTCATTTGCCGCAATTCGAGACGGCACTAATCTGTGCAATCTGTACAGCTATGCAGCGTTCACTAATGTGCCATACTATACGGAATGGATACAAAGCCAAATGCAAGAACACCAACGGAAGTTAACGGATTCGATGCCGGAGCAGAATAATATTACTGGTAAAGGTAATGGTTGTATTTCTTTAAAAACTTTCCTATTGGGCTAGCTACTTTCACTAGGGGTAAATATTTGTCAGTGGAGTTCATTTGTCTGACAACTTTGAGTCCGTTTCCGGCCTCACATGTTTACGGAATACAGTTTGATTGTAGGCAGTGATTTATTCATGTCGAAAAAGCATACAAGATTTGGAACTTTTTTACTTGAAATGAGTTTTTAATATGATTTTAAAAGAGACTGCTATAAATTGATTACCTTCGCTGATGCTATGTTCTTCTTCGCTATTGATCGTGTTCAAAATAGCACATTGGCGATGCAAGATATTTTTCTAAGGGGTCCAGACGCAGAGTTGACAAGTGAGCATCATTGGATTATTTGAAAATATGGTTATTCAAGTTGTAAGTAATGCTTATCCGAGATATGAAAAGAATATATACAAAGATTGATTAATCTAATAATAGTCAAACGCAAAACTTCAGAATGAACAATCAAAGCAAGTCTTCCTAAAAAATGCATGTTCAAAATAACAAAAAAAAAAAAAATTAGTGTGTCCAAATCACTATCGCACCGTTGACGTAGGAGGCTGTTTTTGTTGCTCAGTTCAATAATAATGGATCAATGAAAATGCTGAGGTTTTTACAGAACTGTGCTGTGCCTTCCACAGTATTTTACATGTGATCATCCATATACAGTAGCGCCAAAAGCATGCTGTGGTGGTTTTCAAAACTTGACCATCTAAATTAACCAAGAGCCCCGTAACGTGGGTACATCACCTTTTCGTGGTACGTTACGGGATGTAAAATCTACCACCGATTCCTAGTCCTGACTACTACAAACTAGAGGAACAGGATTTTTCAGTAATCCAAGGTACACATCTTAGTCCTTGTTACTTTTTATGGCTTATTGATAGTGACAAAACTCGGCTTTGTCCACCGAGGATGATCTTGAAACAAGGAAAAAATGAGTTAGTTAGTCTGTGATTGCTAATCTTCTATTCGTTGTTTCTAGTTTGAAGTGGTTAAGACTAGGGTTCTGATGCATGGTCATTATCGATGTCATTCCTTAATTTTGTTGCTAAGGATTCCAATTTTGACTGACAAAGGGGCGCGCCTTTGTAGAGTGGTTCACCACTCCCAAGGGAATAAATATCGGGACCTTTCAATTAGAGTCGGATCCTTGCGATAAATGCGAGAATGACAACTGTAAAAAAAAATCGAATGCTTCATCATTTCTCAATAGTGATGGAGTAATACGAAATGCACTTATTTAAGGACACGGTACATACTACAATTCATGAAATTACTGGTCGCAGTGGTGTTAGGCTCCGAACAGAGGAAAAAAAGATCAATTACATAAATCATAATTTAAAAATCTAATAAAAAACCAATAAAATAATATTCTAAAATATTTTTTTTTTAAATAATGCCATATATCATAAAATTCAATTTTTTTTAAATTCAGTTTCTATCCCATTCAACGTAAGACTCCAAACACGTGCATTCAACTTTCAATGACAGATTATTTAAAATTATTTCATGTTGCCAATTAAAATGCATTTGATGTAACAACCCGGTTTAAAAATTTACCATTTTTTCCGTTTTATCGGTTAAAAGCATACAAAAACCATATAATGTCACTGTATTATACCTTGTTTTCGAAGGCTGTAAATTTCTCTAGCGTCATCTGTCAATTTTTAATAAAATTACGTATAATGGAGGAAGCTTGTAACTAGAGCAACATGTGAAAAGGACCTGAGTGCTAAATGTAAACGATTATTTTAAACGTGGATTTCTCGTGAATATTGATTCATTCTAGCAAACCGACACCAACAAGTTTGCTCTATCAGATGATATAACTAGTTTGTGTGGGTGTGTTGTAATTTGTGAACAATATACGTTTAAATGCATTGTCTACGTTGGCTTTAAGCCTTTTCACATGTTGCTTGAGAAGGTTATGGTGGTTCCAAATATGTGTAACTCCTGGTCATTCACCAAAATCAGTCTAGTTACATGCCATACAATTGCACGTTCGATCGCGAACAGCATCATTTTTTTACGTAGAACTACGTCTTTGTCGACTATAATGGGGTGCAAATCAAAAAATATGTATGGTAGAATAGTGTTAGGTTTTGAACGATTGTAACTTTGTCATTTAAATATGAAATTAAAATCCAAAAACGTCAATCGATAGGATATTACTTTATAAATCTGCACACTTAGAAATTCCTAATTTCACACGTGACGGAGTCCATCTTTGACATAAAGCATACGACGTAAACAAACAAGTCATGTAAAATTAAGTACTCTGAGACTGAAAAGTTTGAGCTGAATTTCGCGTCTATTATGACTCAATTTTATGTCAAAATTGACGCTCGTATATGTCAGTCTCAGAGCACCTAAATTTACATGATTTTTTCAAAGTGTGTGCTGAAATAAAAACTTTTCCAATTTTCCATAAAACAACGTTTGGAAAATGTACAAATAATTTTATCACTGTTTTCATGAAATAAACGTTTTCCAAACCCAGTCCTCATAATCGAGTACCACTTGTTTGTACATCGTTCTGCTTAAACCTGAACTGATGTAAAACAGCACTGCTGTCGTGCATCTGCTCATTACCGCTCCAGACGGCGTGACACTGGGTCCTGCAGTAAGCAGAAGCAAGGCAGCGATTAATGTGGTGTTTACATCTATCCGGATTTGCTAGCACTAACACCCCAACTCCCCCTATAATGACAGCCTTAAAAAGACATGAACTTTGACGATCACTTTTTTCCGACAAATAACAATTGACAAACTACAGTAAAGGAAACAAACTAATCAAGTAAAATTAATTTTACCCTCTACTACACAGAGAGCCAAAACATTCAGTTAGTGATTTATCAACAACTGACAATAAAACATATCTCGTACCTCTATATATACAATGAGATAAACATCAGAAGTCCGTCCTTTTTTACATATTCTGCACAAAAAAAAATATTGTCTAAGCTCCGCCCCTGACAGGATTTTCCGCCGTTTTTTTTATGAATGGGGCAGGGCAGAGAGTATCTTTTGTTCAGAATATGTACGGATGTTAATCTAATTGCATATATAGAGGTACCATATATGTTTTACAGTCAGTTGGATGCGTCAGGCAGACGGACAATCCAAGACCACTGCAGAGAGAGTTCGGTGTTCTCAAGCCAACATGAAAGCAGTCAGAGGTAATGCGTCACCATCTACTGATTGGGACGCTGGAGAAGGTCCTTCAACATGAGGTAGGAAATTCAAATAAATGTGTAACAACCTTTGGAATCGCATACGTTCGACACGTAAGGTAGAGCAATGAATTTTTTTTTGGACCTATCCAAAAATGATTCATGTTGGACCTATTTTTACTAGCGGTAATTTAGTTCAATAAATTCTAAGAATCTTCTTCCACAAGCTGCTACAACTTCTTCTTAAACCTCATAACTATAAAGAAAAATATTTGTTTTAATGATTAACATAGGTTCGGTTTTAAAAAAAGGTCACTTTTAACTAATTTTCTCATCAACATGGCTCACTTTTGAACGTTCACAAGACGAATGTTTACTTGCATTTTCAATTTTTTTTTGTGCTTTATAATACTACTAAAAGATATAAACTTCATGCTGGCATACATTAATGTAATCAAAAGTTTGAATATTTGACAAAATCCATAATTTATATTTGTATCATGGTTGGACCTAGATGTTTCCTGCATTGGCTGTCAGGTGTGCTTACAATTTCCTTCGCGCGCAGCAACATGATTTTCTGTTTACTTTCCTAGTCACAATTTTTTTCAAGCAGAGCATAGAGGAAGTAGATAAATTCTCATGTGATTTGAGGCATCGCATCGCATAATGATCCAAGTCTAAAACTGGCTTCCCTAGGGGTTTTCGGAAATTGATTGGATTCTGTATATACCTAATAACTACCATTGAACTGGTTGTTGAATTTTAATGTGATTCAATGGTTGTTGACCATATTCAGAAACTGGCCACTTCATCGAGGGGGGGGAGGGGGGATCGAAACATTGCCAGGTATGGTCAATATGGCACTGGACCCCCCTCAAATTACTACCATTGAACTAGTTTTTTTATTCTAATGTAAATTGAGGTGTCAAATGATAAGTTTTATTTGTTTAAGGTCGCAATCAGCCTCATGCCTCATATAAACCGTAGCAAGTTCCTGTCATATTTCCGGAACGGGTTGACCGATTCCAAAAAATATGTGCTCCATGTGACGATAATACCTTTCATTTAACGGCTGTTGAGCATACGAATGGTACTGTATATAATAGGTCCATCCAACATTATTTATTCTTTAGTATTATTAGAAACCTGAAACACACATTTTTCATGTCCATATGTTATATTCATAGAAAAAAGGCATACATTTAGACGCAGTCCGAAAATGACAACCCAGACAACCAGAAGTTGTATAACAATGTGCAGACAGTATCGTAAATTGCTAAAGTTGAAGTCAACATCACATATAAGAACGGCATGCATCGCATTATGTTTAAGTTAAATCGTATAGAATGCAAATTTCCGACCAATATGCGATGATTCATTTTTTCGTCGTACGTATCACAAATCAAATCGGATTACATCGTATGACTTTTCAAAGTGAATGTGTTATTACAGATTAAATCGTATATGATGTTAAATCAACCCATTTAAAATTAAATAAAAATTTGCATGTATAAGCCATGTCTTTGCATTCTATACGATTTGTTTGTTTGTATATATGTTTGTACATCACGAAAACAACTTTGAATATACGTGCATTCTGGTTGTCTGGGAAATAGGTCCACCAAAAACCCTACACCGGGGCATGTTGAAACGCGTGGAAGTTGAAACGGTAGATGTATCTCATAGCGGAAGTGAATAATCACTGAGATTATTTCTAATATATTAGTTTGCGGTAGTACAGAATGCCTCTCAAAAATAAGTACAGTGAATATTCACTTCCACTAAGAGATAAACGTATCGTTTCAACTTACCCCGGTTTACCTTAACTATGATGCTTACTATCAAAACATTGAACAGATGGAGAACCTGTATACGAGCTTTTGCTCTGACTTTGAAACTCAATAACTGAATCTCGCTAATTTTCAATTAATGTTTTACTAAGCACCTACTTATCGGAAACCAAACGTATGATTTGAGAAAATTCACTGTAATCTATTTTGTATCATTCTACAAACACGCTACATAATGATGATATGTGATCATTTTATGTTCGGGTTGTCCACCAAATTGAAGAATAAAGAGGTGCTTAAACCTCGTATGATCGTTATACCCCTTCCTCCCCTACTTCTCTGACATATGTACCAACATTTTGTTCAATATTGAAAGTACCGTCTTCTGATAAGAAAAACAACTGCCTGTTGCGTTATCATAAAATGCAACCTTCACTCTCTTGTTTACTTCAGAGACCTAATTTAAAAATAATAATGGAGCTACTGAAAAAAATGAACGTATTTTTTGGCAATTGTTTTTTTTCCGACAACATGCATGGCGTCTTTGTGGTGCTACTCCAAAATATATAACGGCACATTTGAATTTTCATAACTTATTACATTCCAGGAAAAATACTTGAACCAACATTGAACCATAACCGAAACATTGAAATACTTGAAAAATTTAAAATATAGTAAAAAGGTCAAAAATGCATGACATACTTCAATTTTGTGTTGTTCTACGTCATACTGTCTCCTCAGGGCCCGAGGAAAACAACCTATGCGACCCGTTGAGACATCTTGGCGAGCCAAGATCTCGACTATTGCAATTTAATTTATGTGTTTTTAAAACGGATAGATCTGAGGATTTAGTAGTTAGTGTCATCTTGTGTTCTCCCAAGTTGTTAGCTGCCCATCGGTATACCCCCATGTTTGTCTTTTTCATTAGAGTGTCACTTAGTTCAAGATCAAGAGCATATTGCTCTCCAAACCTTGTGTTCTCAATCCCTACCCTGACATCCATTTGTTACAATTTGTTACCCCTAACCTCGAGATAGCCGCGAGTAATCGGCCTCCGCTTTACTAACGTTAGTTTTAAGAAATTTTGTAATCTAAGCAATGAACATCGGCTCCGCAAAGCTACGGCAAATGCGTCTGGAAAAATAAACGCATTATAAAAAAAAACGTCATACTGCAGTCGTGTCTAGGACACAACCCTTTCATTTTTCTTCTAAAACACACCACCCTCGATCAAAAGCTTGGTTCAACACACCAACCGAACAATAGATCACGCATAATTGAGGTCATACAGAAAACAATGCAGGGGAACACATTTCTATTGTGATCAAGCACCACTGCACCAACAACTCAAGACAAAACGAATGCAAAATAAATAAATCAATTAAATGTGCGTCAGGCCTGGGCTACAATAAAAATGCGACCGACTGGATCAACTTCTTTGACGACATCCTAGGGAGAAGGCCAGAGTACAGTTTCACATTACGTGATAAAAAATTGATTTTCTTCCAGGTATTCTTCTGAGAATCGGTTTTATGAAATCATCGCTAGAATTAATATAAATGGTTGAAAGTGGAGACCAATTGGAACAACATTCTCATTGCTAGGCAGTCGAAAAGGTTGATTAATCCGAGCATTTCAATGACAAGCAAAATTCTTGAACTATCAAAGAAAGATCTCAGTATGTACACTGGTTTAATAACAGGACACTGTCGATGTAAATATCACTTGAAGCTAATAGGAAAACTTCAAGAGGTTAGGTTAGGTTATTTTTATTAGCGAGACTTTCAGCCAGAGGCTGGTTTATCTCTTCTTCAAGAGGACATGTGTCGATTATGTGGCAAATGAAAAGAAGACTCTGAACACCTGCTATGCTCTTGTACAGCAATCTTCGATAAGAGGCGTATTTTTCTGGATAAGGGGCTGACAGGACCCTTTGATATTTGGAATTCAGTTCCCAGCCAAGTATTGCAATTCATTTGAAATGTAATACTTGCTGCTTTCGGTCAGTCTATGTCGGTCGCTTCACAAAATGGTGATACGACATGCTGATAAAGCAATATTAAAACGGGGAATATATCACAATACATCTAAGTACTGGTCAGAATACCCAACACGAAAAAAAAAGGTTGATGTTAATCTTAATGTGCATTAAAAGTTTCTTCTATTTTTTTCAGCTGATCCTGATACAAAACCACGATCATCAATAAAAGAAACAACGACCGCCACCGCAACTATCCAAGAGTCCGACCCGTTCACCCCACAACCTATCAAAATCCCTCCTTCGGAATGTCTCCAGCATTACGACGAAACCATCACCGTTGAGTACGGATCAAGCATATCGCTCCTCTGCCGTCACAGCTTCAACGGACAAGAGCAATCGGTCCATTGGTTCCGCGAAGACAGATACCTTAGGCTGCTCAATCTTTCCAACGAAGTTGACTTTGCTGGTTCGGTGGTTCACGATATCCTCACGCTACGGCACGTTGAAGCCAGCCACTCGGGAAGGTATTTCTGTCGAGTTCAGCTACCAAACGAAAACGTTACCGACAATCGGGTCATCTCCGTTGTTGGAGTAGTGCCACGATTTGAGCCCAAAGCTGATAAGCCCGCTTATATGAAGTTTGTCAATTACCTGATGCAGGGTTACTTCAGCTTGGAAGTGACGTTCAAGGCCGACCGAGAAGATGGGGTGTTATTCTATCGTAGCGACGAGTGGGGACAGGAGATGATGATGCTCGCTCTTGTCAACTGTAGTTTGGAGTTTAATTTGCTTACTAATAAGGACGCGGTACGGAGAGTGGATAGTGGAGCGGAAACCGTCAAACTTGGGCAATGGCACACCGTGGAGATTCATTGCCATCTGGGAAGGTGCTACTTTGCTTTGGACGATCGAATACAGGCAATGTTCGAGGAAAATCTGTTCGTTTCGAATAGCACGATCGAGAACTTCTACCTGGGAGGTATTCCGCATCGCAATGGGAGTGGATTTACCGGTTGCATAAGTCAGATGGTATTGAATGATAATCGGTTTTATCTACGGAAGGAAGCGGTCGAAACGCAACTAGTGTCACAATGTGACCATTGCATGGTGAATCCTTGCCAGAATGGAGGTGTCTGTGTGGAGATGATGGCATCAAGTGGGTTCCATTGCATGTGTCCGGATGGATTTACAGGAAGAACCTGTTCCAATAGAGGAGAAAGATGCACCGCATTGGCCTGCGTGGAGTCAATATGCCGGGATTTTGAGAACGGATTTCGGTGTGCTTGTTCTCCGGAGAGAACTGGGAAGCATTGCCAAGAAACAAATGTACTCAGTGGCGATGCAATTTCTTTCCGGTATTTTGGATATGCGAAATATGTGTAAGTAGAATGTGTTTGGTTCACGACTTTTGGGCTTTGGTGTGTAGAATTTCAGTCATAAAAAGCCCGTGGTTTTAATTTTCTTTAGAGTTCATCACAAACAATAATCATTAAAATAACAATCAAATTGTAAGTTATTGCTATTCCATTGCAGAATAAACATTGAGACCAACTTCAACATACACATCCAGTTTTCGTTCAGGAACTTGGGTGACGGAATGATAGTAGCCCACATACTGGAGGATAACTCTGGCTCCGGAAACTTCCTAGCCCTTGTCATCGATCGTGGCATGATAGAGCTGCGATTCTCGCTAGACCTAGATGTAAACGTTTCCATACTGAAGTCATCCGTTCCCCTGCATCCAAACTCGTGGTATACTGCAGCGGCCGGCTATCAGAAGGGCTCCGTATACTTCCAACTCAACGATGAACCAACACTAACAGAAAGCATCTCCAAGAATCTCTTCTCCCACCATCGTGACCATTTCCTGTACCTGGGAGGTCTGGACGACAGTGTACCGCAGTATCGAATTCCCGGCAAGTTTTCTGACAAGGCCACCGACTTCGATGGCTGTTTGAAAGAGGTAGGTCAAGTTTGTTTGCACTGGACATCGGTAATAAAAAGTTTCCTTTTGTTGCTAATGACTCGTTTCAGCTGAAAATATCCAACCAAACGATAGACGTTACGAAAAGTTTCCTCTACGCTAGGAATGTAGAAAATTGTAAATAAATGAACCAACTTCTAGCTAAAGAGAAAACTTTCCCCAGGAAATTACTCTTTTAACGACATTCGGGCATCTGTCCACATTTCCTTCAACGGCAATAAAAATTAAACAGTAATTATAATTATTATTCTCTATCATTTCTCGGCTCGATTCGGCTGAAGTTGGTAACATTACACCGGATCAAACGACTCTCCCGCACTTCAGGGTTGGAAAATTTTACCCACCGTAAAGTATCACATTATTCTGCAATCACTTACAGTGCCCTCATCTGAATATGGTAACATCTGCTATGCTGGCGCCATAATGACCTCCCCATCCCTTCTCATGAGGGTGTAAAAAAATGGTGAATAAATCTGTTGCGGTTGTTCAATGCTGTTGCTGTGCAATAAGCGTGTCGACAGCGTGGAACTTGGTTTGTACATTTTGTTCCGCATCCCAATAAACAGGTACTCTGTAGGGATGGGCAAAACGGTTAATATCAATGAGCGGCTCAGAGCAGGAACCGGCTCATTTGAGCGGCTCATTGACTCTTTTTTTTAATAAATGATGAATTCAGATATGCATGAGTACGAAAACCAATAGAGTACACCGCACTATTTCGTGATTAGAAGAGAAAAAGAAATTTGTTCTTGAATCCAAAGTAGCAACACTGGTAAAGGGTGATACGGTCAAAATTTGGTCAATATCAACTTGACGTATTTCTTTCAATTTTGCATTTAAAAAACCTGAACACCCCTCATTTTGAAGGTGTGTGTGTGTAGAATGTTGCTCCTATTTTGATTTTGGAATTCACTCTTCAGTTGTCAAAATGCCGTCCAAGCAAGAAGAGCAGCGTATCAAAATTTTGCTCGCGCATCGCGAAAATCCGAGCTACTCGCACGCAAAGTTGGCAAAATCGCTAAAAGTTGCCAAATCAACCGTTACAAATGTAATTAAAGTGTTTGGGGAACGTTTGTCGACAGCTAGGAAGTCTGGATCGGGGGGAAATCGAAAACCGGAAGCCGCTGAGACGACAAAGAGAGTTGCCGGTAGTTTCAAGCGAAACCCTAACCTCTCTCTCCGAGATGCCGCAAATAAGCTGGGTGTATCGTCTACAACCGTGCATCGAGCCAAAAAACGAGCCGGACTATCGACTTACAAGAAGGTAGTGACTCCAAATCGCGATGATAAACAAAATACGACGGCCAAAGCGCGATCCCGGAGGCTGTACACGACGATGCTGACGAAGTTTGACTGCGTGGTAATGGACGACGAAACCTACGTCAAAGCCGACTACAAGCAGCTTCCGGGACAGGAGTTTTATACGGCAAAAGGAAGGGGAAAGGTAGCAAATGTTTTCAAGCACATGAAACTGTCAAAGTTCGCAAAGAAATATCTGGTTTGGCAAGCCATCTGTACCTGTGGCTTGAAAAGCAGCATTTTCATAGCTTCCGGGACGGTCAACCAAGAAATTTACGTGAAAGAGTGTTTGAATAAACGTCTGCTGCCTTTCCTGAAAAAACACGGTTGTTCCGTACTGTTTTGGCCGGATTTGGCATCTTGCCATTACGGTAAAAAGGCCATGGAGTGGTACGCCGCCAACAACGTGCAGGTGGTTCCCAAGGACAAGAACCCTCCCAACACGCCAGAGCTCCGCCCAATTGAGAAATACTGGGCTATTGTCAAGCGGAACCTAAAGAAGACCAAAAAACTGCTAAGGGCGAGCAGCAGTTCAAGGCAAACTGGCTTTCTGCGGCGAAGAAGGTGGACAAGGTGGCTGTACAAAATCTGATGGCAGGGGTCAAGCGTAAGGCCCGGCAATTCGCATTTGGAAAAGCGGAAGCCTAACTGAATATTTTTCCTGAATTTTATACTAATTGAACTTGAAAAAGAAATTTAATTTGATTTTTTAAATAAACGATTTCACCGATTTACACGCGTTTTCCCTTGACCAAATTTTGACCTATCACCCTTTACTAGCACAGTAACTGGTACTACCACAGAGGATATAAATATATCTGCTAAATGGGGGAATATTCTCTTTCTGGCATAATCGAGAGAAGAAAAGGGCGAACAAGCGAACACCAATGAGCAAGACACACTCGAAAATATGGCAACAGTTGTGACGAAAACTGGCCACACGGTTTGGACCAGTCTAGTAATAACGCAATTTCGCTGTTAGAAACGGAGGAATTGAATAGGAGTACAGTAAACAAAAACAAATCGAAACCTAAGGTGTACACAGTTAAAACTATTTTGTAATTTTACACGACTTTCCATGCACATAAAAAAACATGCATATTCATGTAAAATTAAATTGGTTTTAAAATTTCACGACTTGAAATGTACATGCATGTTCCCGTAGTAAGCCACCTTTCAATTTTGAAAGTAAACGTTTATTTGAGAGCCGTGGCTCAATTTCATAGAGCCGTGGCTCGTTCGCTCTTTTTAACGAACCGGGTACAATAAGCGGCTCGTGAGCATTCCCATTTCTAGTAACAGGCCGCCATCGGTATTCATATGCGTGGAAACGGATGGACGCAATTTACGAGACAAATGGACCCTCAATGGCAGATTCTCGCCCGTATCAACTTCACTACATATGCATCGGGCATGAAATGGCATTTTTAATGACGATAATTCACCATCACTACCATCAGCCATTCATACTGCAGTGATAGAATCAGAATAATGGCTGTCATTATTACTTCATGGAAATGTATTTTGTGGTTGAGATCTGACATTTGGGAAAAAAAATTTACAATTTACTTCAATTTTGATCCATTTGATGTTTTCGACCTAGTGTAGAGCACTACTTCAGCCTAATCGCCTATTTTGGGTCTATCCAGCAGAAAACATCAAATAAATCCATCGTTTCAGATTAAACAAGTTAATTATGCGTACGATACTTTAATTAAAAAACTACTGATTTCGGATTTACAATCGGAATCCGTCGTAGGATTCCCCATTAGGATCCGTCTTCGGATTCTCCATTGCGATCCGTCTTCGAATTCCCTATCGGGATCCGTCTTCGGATTCCCCAATCGGAATCCGCCTTTGTGTTTGGATTCCCCATTGCATCTAAAGATTTTCCATCAGGATCCGTGTTCGGATTCCCATCGAGATCTGGGGCCACATTGTGCATCTCGAAACGAAAAACTTTTTCATACAAGCGTTCGTACAAAAAGTCTTTCGTTTCGAAATTCACAATGTGACCCCTGTCATTGGATTCCTCACCGGTATCCATCGTCGGAATCCGTCATTGGATTCTCCATCGGAATCCGTATTTGGATTCCCTTTAGAATCCGTTTTAGAATTCTCCATCGGGATCCGTCATCGGATTTCCCATTGGGATCTGTCATCGGATTCCCCATCGAGATCCGTCCTACAGGATCCGTCCTACGGGATACCTCCTAAGGGAACCGTCCTACGGGATACGTCTTACGGGATCTGTTCTACGGGATCCGTCCTATGGGATTCGTCCTACGGGATCCGTCATCGAATTCCCCTTGGGGTTCATTATCAGATTCTCCATTGGGATCCGTCATTGGATTTTCTCTCGGGATCCGTCATCGGATTCCCCATCGGAATTCGTCATCGGATTCTCATCGGGAGCCGTCATCGGCCATTCGCCAACAGGTTGCATCATCGGATTCCCCATAGGGATCCGTCATCGGATTCCCCATAGGGATCCGTCATCGGATTCCCCATCGGGATCCGTCATCGGATTCCCCATAGGGATCCGTCATCGGATTCCCCATAGGGATCCGTCATCGGATTCCCCATAGGGATCCGTCTTTGAATTCTCCATAGGGATCGTGTTCAGATCTCCTATCAAGAACCTTCTTCGCGTTTGTCATCGAGACCCGTGTTGGGTTTTCCATCGGGATTCATCTTCGGAATCCATAATCGGATTCCCCATCGTGATCCGTCTTCGGAATCACCATCGAGATCCTTCCTCAAAGCAGAACCATTGAAGAAACTGCATTTTTCTTTGCAAATTAATCCACTGGTTGATACTGGTATCAGGAAGCCAGGCTTGGTAATAGCCAAAAAATAGTTCATTCCGTAATCCGGTATTTCGAAGAGGGCCAATACGTTCAGCAAATCACTCGGCAACACCAACAATATTATTTTCTCCAGCAGAAGGGAAAATAAAAAATCATGAAATGAAAAAACTTGCCATCCCATGAAATCAAAACAATGATTCATGATTTTGTGATGGAAATTTATCATGACCGCTACAAGTGTTACCTGGTCAACCGTGTTCACCGCATGGGTATCTGTTATACGCATTTTGCCTTCCATCTTATACAAGTACTGATAGTCTAGTGGGTAAAGTATCGGTATAATGGACGTAAGGTTCTTGGTTCGAATCCAGTCTGATCCTTTATATTATTGTTTCACATATTTTGGTTTAAAGCTAAAAGTTAAATTCATGAATTTAGGTCATGACTTCAACTCGGATGATTCATGATTCCGGGAATCTTGGGTGCGTTACGCAAACGTAGCTTATGATATCATAATTCATGGTGTATTTTCATAACATGAAAAAACGATATGTTCATGAAATCATGAGTCATTTTTCTAATGTCGAAGATTGGATTTGTACCCGTGCACAGGTGGATCGCCAAACAGTTTGGAATCGACAATTCGACCGTGCCTCGTGTGGTAAAATCGTTCAAGGAGATCCAGACGACCCAGCGGCGAGCTGACAGCGGAAGAAAAGCGAAGACGACCGATCCCGTGAACGCAAGGAAGGTGAGGGATTACTTCAAGCGCAATTCGAACCTTTCGATTCGGGACGTGGCCAAGAAGGTCAATACTCGTGTCTGGTTCGTCCAAAGGGGGACAAAGGTGAAAATATCATATGAAAAATTTTCACCTCCAATTATGATAAGAAGGGACCAAGATGAAAATATCATATGGAATATTTTCACCTCCAATTATGAAAAGAATGGGGACCAGATGAAAAAAAAAAATCATATGAAAAATTGTCACCTCTACCGCTCCTATTATGGCGACACTGTTTTGAGCCGCACCTCCATGGTGAACAGACGCTCGAAGACTGCACTCTCCGAAGAGAGGAGTCCCCCCAAGTAACAATTCTGCAATCATTTGGCATCCACTCTAATTTATGATGGTTTTATAATGGCAATGAATAATCCATTTAGTTTAAATACAGCATTTCACAGTGTAAAACGTTCCTGCTCAGTAGTTCACCTCTTCACTGTTTTAAAAACCTTTTTCAGTCTGGCGAGAAGTCAAAAACTGTCTTGTTTTAAAATTAAATTTAAAGTAGTTCTCACCATAAAACCAAAGATGAATACTAAGATGAAACTGTCGGAAGAAAAACTTTCTATTTTAGTGTCCTCTTTCACGGTCCCTTTCATCCAATGAATACCCCCCGTATTCAAGGTAATTTTGTGGTTTTGCTGCTCCCTTGGAAAAGATGAAATTTTGCGCTAATTTTTATCAAAACAATCACACCAACATCAGAGATGTCC